>NC_064618.1:1940592-2310888 GCF_023898315.1 Schistocerca nitens
GGAGGACGATGTATTGAATCGCGACGCAATTTGTGTGTTCCATTGTCATTAAGAGGCTCTGAACCTTACGATTAACTGTCAATTTTGCGTCGGATTCGAAAATCTAGACTCACAGGAGAACGACCATAAGGCGTCCGAGGCATCACTAGACCCATGGAGACAAGTCGGCTGGAGGAAGCTGTATTGAATCGCGACGCGATTTGTGTGTTCCATCGTCATTAACAGGCTCTGAACGTTACAATTAACTGTCAGTTTTGCGTCGGATTCGAAAATCTAGACTCACAGGAGATCGACCATAAGGTGCCCGAGGCAGTAATCGACCCTTGGAGACAGGTCGGCCGGAGGACGATGTATTGAATCGCGACGCGATTTGTGTGTTCCATCGTCATTAACAGGCTCTGAACGTTACAATTAACTGTCAGTTTTGTGTCGGATTCGAAAATCTAGACTCACAGGAGAACACGACCATACGGTGTCCGAGGCAGCACCGTACCCTTGGAGACAAGTCGGCTGGAGGACGATGTATTGAATCGCGACGCAATTTGTGTGTTCCACCGTCATTAACAGGCTCTGAACGTTACAATTAACTGTCAGTTTTGCGTCGGATTCGAAAGTCTAGACTCACAGGAGATCGACCATAAGGTGCCCGAGGAAGCAATAGACCCTTGGAGACAGGTCGGCCGGAGGACGATGTATTGAATCGCGACGCAATTTGTGTGTTCCATTGTCATTAAGAGGCTCTGAACCTTACAATTAACTGTAAGTTTTGCGTCGGATTCGAAAATCTAGACTCACAGAAGAACGACCATAAGGTGCCCGAGGCAGCACTAGACCCTTGGAGACAAGTCGGCTGGAGGACGATGTATTGAATCGCGACGCAAATTGTGTGTTCCATCGTCATTAACAGGTTCTGAACCTTACAATTAACTGTCAGTTTTGTGTCGGATTCAAAAGTCTAGACTCACACGAGAACGACCATAAGGTGCCCGAGGCAGCAATAGACCCTTGGAGACAGGTCGGCCGGAGGACGATAGATTGAATCGCGAAGCAATTTGTGTGTTCCATCGTCATTAACCGGCTCTGAACGTTACAATTAACTGTCAGTTTTGCGTCGGATTCGAAAATCTAGACTCACAGGAGATCGACCATAAGGTGCCCGAGGCAGCAATAGACCCTTGGAGACAGTTCGGCCGGAGGACGATGTATTGAATCGCGACGCAATTTGTGTGTTCCACCGTCATTAACAGGCTTTGAACGTTACAATTAACTGTCAGTTTTGCGTCGGATTCGAAAATCTAGACTCACAGGAGATCGACCATAAGGTGCCCGAGGCGGCAATAGACCCTTGGTGACAGGTCGGCCGGAGGACGATGTATTGAATCGCGAAGCGATTTGTGTGTTCCATTGTCATTAAGAGGCTCTGAACCTTACAATTAACTGTAAGTATTGCGTCGGATTCGAAAATCTAGACTCACACGAGAACGACCATAAGGTGCCCGAGGCAGCAATAGACCCTTGGAGACAGGTCGGCCGGAGGACGATGTATTGAATCGCGACGCGATTTGTGTGTTCCATCGTCATTAACAGGCTCTGAACGTTACAATTAACTGTCAGTTTTGCGTCGGATTCGAAAATCTAGACTCACAGGAGATCGACCATAAGGTGCCCGAGGCAGCAATAGACCCTTGGAGACAGGTCGGCCGGAGGACGATGTATTGAATTGCGACAGGATTTGTGTGTTCCATCGTCATTAACAGGTTCTGAACGTTACAATTAACTGTCAGTTTTGCGTCGGATTCGAAAATCTAGACTCACAGGAGATCGACCATAAGGTGCCCGAGGCAGCAATATACCCTTGGAGACAGGTCGGCCGGAGGACGATGTATTGAATCGCGACGCAATTTGTGTGTTCCATTGTCATTAAGAGGCTCTGAACCTTACAATTAACTGTCAGTTTTGCGTCGGATTCGAAAATCTAGACTCACAGAAGAACGACCATAAGTTGCCCGAGGCAGCACTAGACCCTTGGAGACAAGTCGGTTGGAGGACGATGTATTGAATCGCGACGCAATTTGTGTGTTCCATCGTCATTAACAGGCTCTGAACGTTACAATTAACTGTCAGTTTTGAGTCGGATTCGAAAATCTAGACTCACAGGAGAACGACCATAAGGTGCCCGAGGCAGCAAAAGACCCTTGGAGACAGGTCGGCCGGAGGACGATGTATTGAATCGCGACGCAATTTGTGTGTTCCATCGTCATTAACAGGCTCTGAACGTTACAATTAACTGTCAGTTTTGCGTCAGATTCGAAAATCTAGACTCACAGGAGATCGACCATAAGGTGCCCGAGGCAGCAATAGACCCTTGGAGACAGTTCGGCCGGAGGACGATGTATTGAATCGCGGCGCAATTTGTGTGTTCCATCGTCATTAACAGGCTCTGAACCTTACAATTAACTGTCAGTTTTGCGTCGGATTCGAAAATCTACACTCACAGGAGATCGACCATAAGGTGCCCGAGGCAGCACTAGACCCTTGGAGACTAGTCGGCTGGAGGACGATGTACTGAATCGCGACGCGATTTGTGTGTTCCATCGTCATTAACAGGCTCTGAACGTTACAATTAACTGTCAGTTTTGCGTCGGATTCGAAAATCTAGACTCACAGGAGATCGACCATAAGGTGCCCGAGGCAGCAATTGACCCTTGGAGACAGGTCGGCCGGAGGACGATGTATTGAATCGCGACGCGATTTGTGTGTTCCATTGTCATTAAGAGGCTCTGAACCTTGCAATTAACTGTCAGTTTTGCGTCGGATTCGAAAATCTAGACTCACAGGAGAACGACCATACGGTGTCCGAGGCAGCACTAGACCCTTGGAGACAAGTCGGCTGGAGGACGATGTATTGAATCGCGACGCAATTTGTGTGTTCCACTGTCATTAACAGGCTCTGAACGTTACAATTAACTGTCAGTTTTGCGTCGGATTCGAAAATCTAGACTCACAGGAGATCGACCATAAGGTGCCCGAGGCAGCAATAGACCCTTGGAGACAGGTCGGCCGGAGGACGATGTATTGAATCGCGACGCGATTTGTGTGTTCCATTGTCATTAAGAGGCTCTGAACCTTACAATTAACTGTAAATATTGCGTCGGATTCGAAAATCTAGACTCACACGAGAACGACCATAAGGTGCCCGAGGCAGCAATAGACCCTTGGAGACAGGTCGGCCGGAGGACGATGTATTGAATCGCGACGCGATTTGTGTGTTCCTTCGTCATTAACAGGCTCTGAACGTTACAATTAACTGTCAGTTTTGCGTCGGATTCGAAAATCTAGACTCACAGGAGATCGACCATAAGGTGCCCGAGGCAGCAATAGACCCTTGGAGACAGGTCGGCCGGAGGACGATGTATTGAATCGCGACAGGATTTGTGTGTTCCATCGTCATTAACAGGTTCTGAACGTTACAATTAACTGTCAGTTTTGCGTCGGATTCGAAAATCTAGACTCACAGGAGATCGACCATAAGGTGCCCGAGGCAGCAATAGACCCTTGGAGACAGGTCGGCCGGAGGACGATGTATTGAATCGCGACGGGATTTGTGTGTTCCATCGTCATTAACAGGTTCTGAACGTTACAATTAAAGGTCAGTTTTGCGTCGGATTCGAAAATCTAGACTCACAGGAGATCGACCATAAGGTGCCCGAGGCAGCAATATACCCTTGGAGACAGGTCGGCCGGAGGACGATGTATTGAATCGCGATGCAATTTGTGTGTTCCATTGTCATTAAGAGGCACTGAACGTTACAATTAACTGTCAGTTTTTCGTCGGATTCGAAAATCTAGACACACAGGAGAACGACCATAAGGTGCCCGGGGCAGCACTAGACCCTTGGAGACAAGTCGTCTGGAGGACGATGTATTGAATCGCGACGCAATTTGTGTGTTTCATCGTCATTAACAGGCTCTGAACGTTACAATTAACCGTCAGTTTTGCGTCGGATTCGAAAATCTAGACTCACAGGAGAACGACCATAAGGTGCCCGAGGCAGCAATAGACCCTTGGAGACAGGTCGGCCGGAGGACGATGTATTGAATCGCGACGCAATTTGTGTGTTCCATTGTCATTAAGAGGCTCTGAACCTTACGATTAACTGTCAATTTTGCGTCGGATTCGAAAATCTAGACTCACAGGAGAACGACCATAAGGCGTCCGAGGCATCACTAGACCCATGGAGACAAGTCGGCTGGAGGACGATGTATTGAATCGCGACGCGATTTGTGTGTTCCATCGTCATTAACAGGCTCTGAACGTTACAATTAACTGTCAGTTTTGCGTCGGATTCGAAAATCTAGACTCACAGGAGATCGACCATAAGGTGCCCGAGGCAGCAATCGACCCTTGGAGACAGGTCGGCCGGAGGACGATGTATTGAATCGCGACGCGATTTGTGTGTTCCATCGTCATTAACAGGCTCTGAACGTTACAATTAACTGTCAGTTTTGCGTCGGATTCGAAAATCTAGACTCACAGGAGAACACGACCATACGGTGTCCGAGGCAGCACTATACCCTTGGAGACAAGTCGGCTGGAGGACGATGTATTGAATCGCGACGCAATTTGTGTGTTCCACCGTCATTAACAGGCTCTGAACGTTACAATTAACTGTCAGTTTTGCGTCGGATTCGAAAGTCTAGACTCACAGGAGATCGACCATAAGGTGCCCGAGGCAGCAATAGACCCTTGGAGACAGGTCGGCCGGAGGACGATGTATTGAATCGCGACGCAATTTGTGTGTTCCATTGTCATTAAGAGGCTCTGAACCTTACAATTAACTGTCAGTTTTGCGTCGGATTCGAAAATCTAGATTCACAGAAGAACGACCATAAGGTGCCCGAGGCAGCACTAGACCCTTGGAGACAAGTCGGCTGGAGGACGATGTATTGAATCGCGACGCAAATTGTGTGTTCCATCGTCATTAACAGGTTCTGAACCTTACAATTAACTGTCAGTTTTGTGTCGGATTCAAAAGTCTAGACTCACACGAGAACGACCATAAGGTGCCCGAGGCAGCAATAGACCCTTGGAGACAGGTCGGCCGGACGACGATGGATTGAATCGCGAAGCAATTTGTGTGTTCCATCGTCATTAACCGGCCCTGAACGTTACAATTAACTGTCAGTTTTGCGTCGGATTCGAAAATCTAGACTCACAGGAGATCGACCATAAGGTGTCCGAGGCAGCAATAGACCCTTGGAGACAGTTCGGCCGGAGGACGATGTATTGAATCGCGGCGCAATTTGAGTGTTCCATCGTCATTAACAGGCTCTGAACCTTACAATTAACTGTCAGTTTTGCGTCGGATTCGAAAATCTAGACTCACAGGAGATCGACCATAAGGTGCCCGAGGCAGCAATAGACCCTTGGAGACAGTTCGGCCGGAGGACGATGTATTGAATCGCGGCGCAATTTGTGTGTTCCATCGTCATTAACAGGCTCTGAATCTTACAATTAACTGTCAGTTTTGCGTCGGATTCGAAAATCTAGACTCACAGGAGATCGACCATAAGGTGCCCGAGGCAGCACTAGACCCTTGGAGACAAGTCGGCTGGAGGACGATGTACTGAATCGTGACGCGATTTGTGTGTTCCATCGTCATTAACAGGCTCTGAACGTTACAATTAACTGTCAGTTTTGCGTCGGATTCGAAAATCTAGACTCACAGGAGATCGACCATAAGGTGCCCGAGGCAGCAATAGACCCTTGGAGACAGGTCGGCCGGAGGACGATGTATTGAATCGCGACGCGATTTGTGTGATCCATTGTCATTAAGAGGCTCTGAACCTTGCAATTAACTGTCAGTTTTGCGTCGGATTCGAAAATCTAGACTCACAGGAGAACGACCATACGGTGTCCGAGGCAGCACTAGACCTTTGGAGACAAGTCGGCTGGAGGACGATGTATTGAATCGCGACGCAATTTGTGTGTTCCACCGTCATTAACAGGCTCTGAACGAAACTGTCAGTTTTGCGTCGGATTCGAAAATCTAGACTCACAGGAGATCGACCATAAGGTGCCCGAGGCAGCAATAGACCCTTGGAGACAGGTCGGCCGGAGGACGATGTATTGAATCGCGACGGGATTTGTGTGTTCCATCGTCATTAACAGGTTCTGAACGTTACAATTAACTGTCAGTTTTGCGTCGGATTCGAAAATCTAGACTCACAGGAGATCGACCATAAGGTGCCCGAGGCAGCAATATACCCTTGGAGACAGGTCGGCCAGGAGGACGATGTATTGAATCGCGACGCAATTTGTGTGTTCCATTGTCATTAAGAGGCTCTGTACCTTACAATTAACTGTCAGTTTTGCGTCGGATTCGAAAATCTAGACTCACAGAAGAACGACCATAAGGTGCCCGAGGCAGCACTAGACCCTTGGAGACAAGACGGTTGGAGGACGATGTATTGAATCGCGACGCAATTTGTGTGTTCCATCGTCATTAACAGGCTCTGAACGTTACAATTAACTGTCAGTTTTTCGTCGGATTCGAAAATCTAGACTCACAGGAGAACGACCATAAGGTGCCCGAGGCAGCAAAAGACCCTTGGAGACAGGTCGGCCGGAGGACGATGTATTGAATCGCGACGCAATTTGTGTGTTCCATCGTCATTAACAGGCTCTGAACGTTATAATTAACTGTCAGTTTTGCGTCAGATTCGAAAATCTAGACTCACAGGAGAGCGACCATAAGGTGCCCGAGGCAGCAATAGGCCCTTGGAGGCAGGTCGGCCGGAGGACGATGTATTGAATCGCGACGCGATTTGTGTGTTCCGTTGTCATTAAGAGGCTCTGAACGTTACAATTAACTGTCAGTTTTGCGTCGGATTCGAATATCTAGACACACAGGAGAACGACCATAAGGTGTCCGAGGCAGCACTAGACCCTTGGAGACAAGTCGGCTGGAGGACGATGTATTGAATCGCGACGCAATTTGTGTGTTCCATCGTCATTAACAGGCTCTGAACGTTACAATTAACTGTCAGTTTTGCGTCGGATTCGAAAATCTAGACTCACAGGAGAACGACCATAAGGTGCCCGAGGCAGCAATAGACCCTTGGAGACAGGTCGGCCGGAGGACGATGTATTGAATCGCGACGCAATTTGTGTGTTCCATTGTCATTAAGAGGCTCTGAACCTTACGATTAACTGTCAATTTTGCGTCGCATTCGAAAATCTAGACTCACAGGAGAACGACAATAAGGTGCCCAAGGCAGCACTAGACCCTTGGGGACAAGTCGGCTGGAGGACGATGTATTGAATCGCGACGCGATTTGTGTGTTCCATCGTCATTTACAGGCTCTGAACCTTACAATTAACTGTCAGGTTTGCGTCGGATTCGAAAATCTAGACTCACAGGAGATCGACCATAAGGTGCCCGAGGCAGCAATAAACCCTTGGAGACAGGTCGGCCGGAGGACGATGTATTGAATCGCGACGCAATTTGTGTGTTCTATTGTCATTAAGAGGCTCTGAACGTTACAATTAACTGTCAGTTTTGCGTCGGATTCGAAAATCTAGACTCACAGCAGAACGACCATAAGGTGTCCGAGGCATCACTAGACCCATGGAGACAACTCGGCTGGAGGACGATGAATTGAATCGCGACGCGATTTGTGTGTTCCATCGTCATTAACAGGCTCTGAACGTTACAATTAACTGTCAGTTTTGCGTCGGATTCGAAAATCTAGACTCACAGGAGATCGACCATAAGGTGCCCGAGGCAGCAATTGACCCTTGGAGACAGGTCGGCCGGAGGACGATGTATTGAATCGCGACGCGATTTGTGTGTTCCATCGTCATTAACAGGCTCTGAACGTTACAATTAACTGTCAGTTTTGCGTCGGATTCGAAAATCTAGACTCACAGGAGAACACGACCATACGGTGTCCGAGGCAGCACTATACCCTTGGAGACAAGTCGGCTGGAGGACGATGTATTGAATCGCGACGCAATATGTGTGTTCCACCGTCATTAACAGGCTCTGAACGTTACAATTAACTGTCAGTTTTGCGTCGGATTCGAAAGTCTAGACTCACAGGAGATCGACCATAAGGTGCCCGAGGCAGCATTAGACCCTTGGAGACAGGTCGGCCGGATGACGATGTATTGAATCGCGACGCAAATTGTGTGTTCCATTGTCATTAAGAGGCTCTGAACCTTACAATTAACTGTAAGTTTTGCGTCGGATTCGAAAATCTAGACTCACAGAAGAACGACCATAAGGTGCCCGAGGCAGCAATAGACCCTTGGAGACAGTTCGGCCGGAGGACGATGTATTGAATCGCGGCGCAATTTGTGTGTTCCATCGTCATTAACAGGCTCTGAACCTTACAATTAACTGTCAGTTTTGCGTCGGATTCGAAAATCTAGACTCACAGGAGATCGACCATAAGGTGCCCGAGGCAGCACTAGACCCTTGGAGACAAGTCGGCTGGAGGACGATGTACTGAATCGCGACGCGATTTGTGTGTTCCATCGTCATTAACAGGCTCTGAACGTTACAATTAACTGTCAGTTTTGCGTCGGATTCGAAAATCTAGACTCACAGGAGATCGACCATAAGGTGCCCGAGGCAGCAATTGACCCTTGGAGACAGGTCGGCCGGAGGACGATGTATTGAATCGCGACGCGATTTGTGTGTTCCATTGTCATTAAGAGGCTCTGAACCTTGCAATTAACTGTCAGTTTTGCGTCGGATTCGAAAATCTAGACTCACAGGAGAACGACCATACGGTGTCCGAGGCAGCACTAGACCCTTGGCGACAAGTCGGCTGGAGGACGATGTATTGAATCGCGACGCAATTTGTGTGTTCCACCGTCATTAACAGGCTCTGAACGTTACAATTAACTGTCAGTTTTGCGTCGGATTCGAAAATCTAGACTCACAGGAGATCGACCATTAGGTGCCCGAGGCAGCAATAGACCCTTGGAGACAGGTCGGCCGGAGGACGATGTATTGAATCGCGACGCGATTTGTGTGTTCCATTGTCATTAAGAGGCTCTGAACCTTACAATTAACTGTAAGTATTGCGTCGGATTCGAAAATCTAGACTCACACGAGAACGACCATAAGGTGCCCGAGGCAGCAATAGACCCTTGGAGACAGGTCGGACGGAGGACGATGTATTGAATCGCGACGCGATTTGTGTGGTCCTTCGTCATTAACAGGCTCTGAACGTTACAATTAACTGTCAGTTTTGCGTCCGATTCGAAAATCTAGACTCACAGGAGATCGACCATAAGGTGCCCGAGGCAGCAATAGACCCTTGGAGACAGGTCGGCCGGAGGACGATGTATTGAATCGCGACGGGATTTGTGTGTTCCATCGTCATTAACAGGCTCTGAACGAAACTGTCAGTTTTGCGTCGGATTCGAAAATCTAGACTCACAGGAGATCGACCATAAGGTGCCCGAGGCAGCAATAGACCCTTGGAGACAGGTCGGCCGGAGGACGATGTATTGAATCGCGACGGGATTTGTGTGTTCCATCGTCATTAACAGGTTCTGAACGTTACAATTAACTGTCAGTTTTGCGTCGGATTCGAAAATCTAGACTCACAGGAGATCGACCATAAGGTGCCCGAGGCAGCAATATACCCTTGGAGACAGGTCGGCCAGGAGGACGATGTATTGAATCGCGACGCAATTTGTGTGTTCCATTGTCATTAAGAGGCTCTGTACCTTACAATTAACTGTCAGTTTTGCGTCGGATTCGAAAATCTAGACTCACAGAAGAACGACCATAAGGTGCCCGAGGCAGCACTAGACCCTTGGAGACAAGACGGTTGGAGGACGATGTATTGAATCGCGACGCAATTTGTGTGTTCCATCGTCATTAACAGGCTCTGAACGTTACAATTAACTGTCAGTTTTTCGTCGGATTCGAAAATCTAGACTCACAGGAGAACGACCATAAGGTGCCCGAGGCAGCAAAAGACCCTTGGAGACAGGTCGGCCGGAGGACGATGTATTGAATCGCGACGCAATTTGTGTGTTCCATCGTCATTAACAGGCTCTGAACGTTATAATTAACTGTCAGTTTTGCGTCAGATTCGAAAATCTAGACTCACAGGAGAGCGACCATAAGGTGCCCGAGGCAGCAATAGGCCCTTGGAGGCAGGTCGGCCGGAGGACGATGTATTGAATCGCGACGCGATTTGTGTGTTCCGTTGTCATTAAGAGGCTCTGAACGTTACAATTAACTGTCAGTTTTGCGTCGGATTCGAATATCTAGACACACAGGAGAACGACCATAAGGTGTCCGAGGCAGCACTAGACCCTTGGAGACAAGTCGGCTGGAGGACGATGTATTGAATCGCGACGCAATTTGTGTGTTCCATCGTCATTAACAGGCTCTGAACGTTACAATTAACTGTCAGTTTTGCGTCGGATTCGAAAATCTAGACTCACAGGAGAACGACCATAAGGTGCCCGAGGCAGCAATAGACCCTTGGAGACAGGTCGGCCGGAGGACGATGTATTGAATCGCGACGCAATTTGTGTGTTCCATTGTCATTAAGAGGCTCTGAACCTTACGATTAACTGTCAATTTTGCGTCGCATTCGAAAATCTAGACTCACAGGAGAACGACAATAAGGTGCCCAAGGCAGCACTAGACCCTTGGGGACAAGTCGGCTGGAGAACGATGTATTGAATCGCGACGCGATTTGTGTGTTCCATCGTCATTTACAGGCTCTGAACCTTACAATTAACTGTCAGGTTTGCGTCGGATTCGAAAATCTAGACTCACAGGAGATCGACCATAAGGTGCCCGAGGCAGCAATAAACCCTTGGAGACAGGTCGGCCGGAGGACGATGTATTGAATCGCGACGCAATTTGTGTGTTCTATTGTCATTAAGAGGCTCTGAACGTTACAATTAACTGTCAGTTTTGCGTCGGATTCGAAAATCTAGACTCACAGCAGAACGACCATAAGGTGTCCGAGGCATCACTAGACCCATGGAGACAACTCGGCTGGAGGACGATGAATTGAATCGCGACGCGATTTGTGTGTTCCATCGTCATTAACAGGCTCTGAACGTTACAATTAACTGTCAGTTTTGCGTCGGATTCGAAAATCTAGACTCACAGGAGATCGACCATAAGGTGCCCGAGGCAGCAATTGACCCTTGGAGACAGGTCGGCCGGAGGACGATGTATTGAATCGCGACGCGATTTGTGTGTTCCATCGTCATTAACAGGCTCTGAACGTTACAATTAACTGTCAGTTTTGCGTCGGATTCGAAAATCTAGACTCACAGGAGAACACGACCATACGGTGTCCGAGGCAGCACTATACCCTTGGAGACAAGTCGGCTGGAGGACGATGTATTGAATCGCGACGCAATATGTGTGTTCCACCGTCATTAACAGGCTCTGAACGTTACAATTAACTGTCAGTTTTGCGTCGGATTCGAAAGTCTAGACTCACAGGAGATCGACCATAAGGTGCCCGAGGCAGCATTAGACCCTTGGAGACAGGTCGGCCGGATGACGATGTATTGAATCGCGACGCGATTTGTGTGTTCCATTGTCATTAAGAGGCTCTGAACCTTACAATTAACTGTAAGTTTTGCGTCGGATTCGAAAATCTAGACTCACAGAAGAACGACCATAAGGTGCCCGAGGCAGCAATAGACCCTTGGAGACAGTTCGGCCGGAGGACGATGTATTGAATCGCGGCGCAATTTGTGTGTTCCATCGTCATTAACAGGCTCTGAACCTTACAATTAACTGTCAGTTTTGCGTCGGATTCGAAAATCTAGACTCACAGGAGATCGACCATAAGGTGCCCGAGGCAGCACTAGACCCTTGGAGACAAGTCGGCTGGAGGACGATGTACTGAATCGCGACGCGATTTGTGTGTTCCATCGTCATTAACAGGCTCTGAACGTTACAATTAACTGTCAGTTTTGCGTCGGATTCGAAAATCTAGACTCACAGGAGATCGACCATAAGGTGCCCGAGGCAGCAATTGACCCTTGGAGACAGGTCGGCCGGAGGACGATGTATTGAATCGCGACGCGATTTGTGTGTTCCATTGTCATTAAGAGGCTCTGAACCTTGCAATTAACTGTCAGTTTTGCGTCGGATTCGAAAATCTAGACTCACAGGAGAACGACCATACGGTGTCCGAGGCAGCACTAGACCCTTGGCGACAAGTCGGCTGGAGGACGATGTATTGAATCGCGACGCAATTTGTGTGTTCCACCGTCATTAACAGGCTCTGAACGTTACAATTAACTGTCAGTTTTGCGTCGGATTCGAAAATCTAGACTCACAGGAGATCGACCATTAGGTGCCCGAGGCAGCAATAGACCCTTGGAGACAGGTCGGCCGGAGGACGATGTATTGAATCGCGACGCGATTTGTGTGTTCCATTGTCATTAAGAGGCTCTGAACCTTACAATTAACTGTAAGTATTGCGTCGGATTCGAAAATCTAGACTCACACGAGAACGACCATAAGGTGCCCGAGGCAGCAATAGACCCTTGGAGACAGGTCGGACGGAGGACGATGTATTGAATCGCGACGCGATTTGTGTGGTCCTTCGTCATTAACAGGCTCTGAACGTTACAATTAACTGTCAGTTTTGCGTCCGATTCGAAAATCTAGACTCACAGGAGATCGACCATAAGGTGCCCGAGGCAGCAATAGACCCTTGGAGACAGGTCGGCCGGAGGACGATGTATTGAATCGCGACGGGATTTGTGTGTTCCATCGTCATTAACAGGCTCTGAACGAAACTGTCAGTTTTGCGTCGGATTCGAAAATCTAGACTCACAGGAGATCGACCATAAGGTGCCCGAGGCAGCAATAGACCCTTGGAGACAGGTCGGCCGGAGGACGATGTATTGAATCGCGACGGGATTTGTGTGTTCCATCGTCATTAACAGGTTCTGAACGTTACAATTAACTGTCAGTTTTGCGTCGGATTCGAAAATCTAGACTCACAGGAGATCGACCATAAGGTGCCCGAGGCAGCAATATACCCTTGGAGACAGGTCGGCCAGGAGGACGATGTATTGAATCGCGACGCAATTTGTGTGTTCCATTGTCATTAAGAGGCTCTGTACCTTACAATTAACTGTCAGTTTTGCGTCGGATTCGAAAATCTAGACTCACAGAAGAACGACCATAAGGTGCCCGAGGCAGCACTAGACCCTTGGAGACAAGACGGTTGGAGGACGATGTATTGAATCGCGACGCAATTTGTGTGTTCCATCGTCATTAACAGGCTCTGAACGTTACAATTAACTGTCAGTTTTTCGTCGGATTCGAAAATCTAGACTCACAGGAGAACGACCATAAGGTGCCCGAGGCAGCAAAAGACCCTTGGAGACAGGTCGGCCGGAGGACGATGTATTGAATCGCGACGCAATTTGTGTGTTCCATCGTCATTAACAGGCTCTGAACGTTATAATTAACTGTCAGTTTTGCGTCAGATTCGAAAATGTAGACTCACAGGAGAGCGACCATAAGGTGCCCGAGGCAGCAATAGGCCCTTGGAGGCAGGTCGGCCGGAGGACGATGTATTGAATCGCGACGCGATTTGTGTGTTCCGTTGTCATTAAGAGGCTCTGAACGTTACAATTAACTGTCAGTTTTGCGTCGGATTCGAATATCTAGACACACAGGAGAACGACCATAAGGTGTCCGAGGCAGCACTAGACCCTTGGAGACAAGTCGGCTGGAGGACGATGTATTGAATCGCGACGCAATTTGTGTGTTCCATCGTCATTAACAGGCTCTGAACGTTACAATTAACTGTCAGTTTTGCGTCGGATTCGAAAATCTAGACTCACAGGAGAACGACCATAAGGTGCCCGAGGCAGCAATAGACCCTTGGAGACAGGTCGGCCGGAGGACGATGTATTGAATCGCGACGCAATTTGTGTGTTCCATTGTCATTAAGAGGCTCTGAACCTTACGATTAACTGTCAATTTTGCGTCGCATTCGAAAATCTAGACTCACAGGAGAACGACAATAAGGTGCCCAAGGCAGCACTAGACCCTTGGGGACAAGTCGGCTGGAGGACGATGTATTGAATCGCGACGCGATTTGTGTGTTCCATCGTCATTTACAGGCTCTGAACCTTACAATTAACTGTCAGGTTTGCGTCGGATTCGAAAATCTAGACTCACAGGAGATCGACCATAAGGTGCCCGAGGCAGCAATAAACCCTTGGAGACAGGTCGGCCGGAGGACGATGTATTGAATCGCGACGCAATTTGTGTGTTCTATTGTCATTAAGAGGCTCTGAACGTTACAATTAACTGTCAGTTTTGCGTCGGATTCGAAAATCTAGACTCACAGCAGAACGACCATAAGGTGTCCGAGGCATCACTAGACCCATGGAGACAACTCGGCTGGAGGACGATGAATTGAATCGCGACGCGATTTGTGTGTTCCATCGTCATTAACAGGCTCTGAACGTTACAATTAACTGTCAGTTTTGCGTCGGATTCGAAAATCTAGACTCACAGGAGATCGACCATAAGGTGCCCGAGGCAGCAATTGACCCTTGGAGACAGGTCGGCCGGAGGACGATGTATTGAATCGCGACGCGATTTGTGTGTTCCATCGTCATTAACAGGCTCTGAACGTTACAATTAACTGTCAGTTTTGCGTCGGATTCGAAAATCTAGACTCACAGGAGAACACGACCATACGGTGTCCGAGGCAGCACTATACCCTTGGAGACAAGTCGGCTGGAGGACGATGTATTGAATCGCGACGCAATATGTGTGTTCCACCGTCATTAACAGGCTCTGAACGTTACAATTAACTGTCAGTTTTGCGTCGGATTCGAAAGTCTAGACTCACAGGAGATCGACCATAAGGTGCCCGAGGCAGCATTAGACCCTTGGAGACAGGTCGGCCGGATGACGATGTATTGAATCGCGACGCGATTTGTGTGTTCCATTGTCATTAAGAGGCTCTGAACCTTACAATTAACTGTAAGTTTTGCGTCGGATTCGAAAATCTAGACTCACAGAAGAACGACCATAAGGTGCCCGAGGCAGCAATAGACCCTTGGAGACAGTTCGGCCGGAGGACGATGTATTGAATCGCGGCGCAATTTGTGTGTTCCATCGTCATTAACAGGCTCTGAACCTTACAATTAACTGTCAGTTTTGCGTCGGATTCGAAAATCTAGACTCACAGGAGATCGACCATAAGGTGCCCGAGGCAGCACTAGACCCTTGGAGACAAGTCGGCTGGAGGACGATGTACTGAATCGCGACGCGATTTGTGTGTTCCATCGTCATTAACAGGCTCTGAACGTTACAATTAACTGTCAGTTTTGCGTCGGATTCGAAAATCTAGACTCACAGGAGATCGACCATAAGGTGCCCGAGGCAGCAATTGACCCTTGGAGACAGGTCGGCCGGAGGACGATGTATTGAATCGCGACGCGATTTGTGTGTTCCATTGTCATTAAGAGGCTCTGAACCTTGCAATTAACTGTCAGTTTTGCGTCGGATTCGAAAATCTAGACTCACAGGAGAACGACCATACGGTGTCCGAGGCAGCACTAGACCCTTGGCGACAAGTCGGCTGGAGGACGATGTATTGAATCGCGACGCAATTTGTGTGTTCCACCGTCATTAACAGGCTCTGAACGTTACAATTAACTGTCAGTTTTGCGTCGGATTCGAAAATCTAGACTCACAGGAGATCGACCATTAGGTGCCCGAGGCAGCAATAGACCCTTGGAGACAGGTCGGCCGGAGGACGATGTATTGAATCGCGACGCGATTTGTGTGTTCCATTGTCATTAAGAGGCTCTGAACCTTACAATTAACTGTAAGTATTGCGTCGGATTCGAAAATCTAGACTCACACGAGAACGACCATAAGGTGCCCGAGGCAGCAATAGACCCTTGGAGACAGGTCGGCCGGAGGACGATGTATTGAATCGCGACGCGATTTGTGTGGTCCTTCGTCATTAACAGGCTCTGAACGTTACAATTAACTGTCAGTTTTGCGTCCGATTCGAAAATCTAGACTCACAGGAGATCGACCATAAGGTGCCCGAGGCAGCAATAGACCCTTGGAGACAGGTCGGCCGGAGGACGATGTATTGAATCGCGACAGGATTTGTGTGTTCCATCGTCATTAACAGGTTCTGAACGTTACAATTAACTGTCAGTTTTGCGTCGGATTCGAAAATCTAGACTCACAGGAGATCGACCATAAGGTGCCCGAGGCAGCAATAGACCCTTGGAGACAGGTCGGCCGGAGGACGATGTATTGAATCGCGACGCAATTTGTGTGTCCATTGTCATTAAGAGGCTCCGTACCTTACAATTAACTGTCAGTTTTGCGTCGGATTCGAAAATCTAGACTCACAGGAGATCGACCATAAGGTGCCCGAGGCAGCAATAGACCCTTGGAGACAGGTCGGCCGGAGGACGATGTATTGAATCGCGACGGGATTTGTGTGTTCCATCGTCATTAACAGGTTCTGAACGTTACAATTAACTGTCAGTTTTGCGTCGGATTCGAAAATCTAGACTCACAGGAGATCGACCATAAGGTGCCCGAGGCAGCAATATACCCTTGGAGACAGGTCGGCCGGAGGACGATGTATTGAATCGCGACGCAATTTGTGTGTTCCATTGTCATTAAGAGGCTCTGAACCTTACAATTAACTGTCAGTTTTGCGTCGGATTCGAAAATCTAGACTCACAGAAGAACGACCGTAAGGTGCCCGAGGCAGCACTAGACCCTTGGAGACAAGTCGGTTGGAGGACGATGTATTGAATCGCGACGCAATTTGTGTGTTCCATCGTCATTAACAGGCTCTGAACGTAACAATTAACTGTCAGTTTTGAGTCGGATTCGAAAATCTAGACTCACAGGAGAACGACCATAAGGTGCCCGAGGCAGCAAAAGACCCTTGGAGACAGGTCGGCCGGAGGACGATGTATTGAATCGCGACGCAATTTGTGTGTTCCATCGTCATTAACAGGCTCTGAACGTTACAATTAACTGTCAGTTTTGCGTCAGATTCGAAAATCTAGACTCACAGGAGAGCGACCATAAGGTGCCCGAGGCAGCAATAGACCCTTGGAGGCAGGTCGGCCGGAGGACGATGTATTGAATCGCGACGCGATTTGTATGTTCCATTGTCATTAAGAGGCTCTGAACGTTACTATTAACTGTCAGTTTTTCGTCGGATTCGAAAATCTAGACACACAGGAGAACGACCATAAGGTGCCCGGGGCAGCACTAGACCCTTGGAGACAAGTCGTCTGGAGGACGATGTATTGAATCGCGACGCAATTTGTGTGTTCCATCGTCATTAACAGGCTCTGAACGTTACAATTAACTGTCAGTTTTGCGTCGGATTCGAAAATCTAGACTCACAGGAGAACGACCATAAGGTGCCCGAGGCAGCAATAGACCCTTGGAGACAGGTCGGCCGGAGGACGATGTATTGAATCGCGACGCAATTTGTGTGTTCCATTGTCATTAAGAGGCTCTGAACCTTACGATTAACTGTCAATTTTGCGTCGGATTCGAAAATCTAGACTCACAGGAGAACGACCATAAGGCGTCCGAGGCATCACTAGACCCATGGAGACAAGTCGGCTGGAGGAAGATGTATTGAATCGCGACGCGATTTGTGTGTTCCATCGTCATTAACAGGCTCTGAACGTTACAATTAACTGTCAGTTTTGCGTCGGATTCGAAAATCTAGACTCACAGGAGATCGACCATAAGGTGCCCGAGGCAGTAATCGACCCTTGGAGACAGGTCGGCCGGAGGACGATGTATTGAATCGCGACGCGATTTGTGTGTTCCATCGTCATTAACAGGCTCTGAACGTTACAATTAACTGTCAGTTTTGTGTCGGATTCGAAAATCTAGACTCACAGGAGAACTCGACCATACGGTGTCCGAGGCAGCACCGTACCCTTGGAGACAAGTCGGCTGGAGGACGATGTATTGAATCGCGACGCAATTTGTGTGTTCCACCGTCATTAACAGGCTCTGAACGTTACAATTAACTGTCAGTTTTGCGTCGGATTCGAAAGTCTAGACTCACAGGAGATCGACCATAAGGTGCCCGAGGAAGCAATAGACCCTTGGAGACAGGTCGGCCGGAGGACGATGTATTGAATCGCGACGCAATTTGTGTGTTCCATTGTCATTAAGAGGCTCTGAACCTTACAATTAACTGTAAGTTTTGCGTCGGATTCGAAAATCTAGACTCACAGAAGAACGACCATAAGGTGCCCGAGGCAGCACTAGACCCTTGGAGACAAGTCGGCTGGAGGACGATGTATTGAATCGCGACGCAAATTGTGTGTTCCATCGTCATTAACAGGTTCTGAACCTTACAATTAACTGTCAGTTTTGTGTCGGATTCAAAAGTCTAGACTCACACGAGAACGACCATAAGGTGCCCGAGGCAGCAATAGACCCTTGGAGACAGGTCGGCCGGAGGACGATAGATTGAATCGCGAAGCAATTTGTGTGTTCCATCGTCATTAACCGGCTCTGAACGTTACAATTAACTGTCAGTTTAGCGTCGGATTCGAAAATCTAGACTCACAGGAGATCGACCATAAGGTGCCCGAGGCAGCAATAGACCCTTGGAGACAGTTCGGCCGGAGGACGATGTATTGAATCGCGACGCAATTTGTGTGTTCCACCGTCATTAACAGGCTTTGAACGTTACAATTAACTGTCAGTTTTGCGTCGGATTCGAAAATCTAGACTCACAGGAGATCGACCATAAGGTGCCCGAGGCGGCAATAGACCCTTGGTGACAGGTCGGCCGGAGGACGATGTATTGAATCGCGAAGCGATTTGTGTGTTCCATTGTCATTAAGAGGCTCTGAACCTTACAATTAACTGTAAGTATTGCGTCGGATTCGAAAATCTAGACTCACACGAGAACGACCATAAGGTGCCCGAGGCAGCAATAGACCCTTGGAGACAGGTCGGCCGGAGGACGATGTATTGAATCGCGACGCGATTTGTGTGTTCCATCGTCATTAACAGGCTCTGAACGTTACAATTAACTGTCAGTTTTGCGTCGGATTCGAAAATCTAGACTCACAGGAGATCGACCATAAGGTGCCCGAGGCAGCAATAGACCCTTGGAGACAGGTCGGCCGGAGGACGATGTATTGAATTGCGACTGGATTTGTGTGTTCCATCGTCATTAACAGGTTCTGAACGTTACAATTAACTGTCAGTTTTGCGTCGGATTCGAAAATCTAGACTCACAGGAGATCGACCATAAGGTGCCCGAGGCAGCAATATACCCTTGGAGACAGGTCGGCCGGAGGAAGATGTATTGAATCGCGACGCAATTTGTGTGTTCCATTGTCATTAAGAGGCTCTGAACCTTACAATTAACTGTCAGTTTTGCGTCGGATTCGAAAATCTAGACTCACAGAAGAACGACCATAAGTTGCCCGAGGCAGCACTAGACCATTGGAGACAAGTCGGTTGGAGGACGATGTATTGAATCGCGACGCAATTTGTGTGTTCCATCGTCATTAACAGGCTCTGAACGTTACAATTAACTGTCAGTTTTGAGTCGGATTCGAAAATCTAGACTCACAGGAGAACGACCATAAGGTGCCCGAGGCAGCAAAAGACCCTTGGAGACAGGTCGGCCGGAGGACGATGTATTGAATCGCGACGCAATTTGTGTGTTCCATCGTCATTAACAGGCTCTGAACGTTACAATTAACTGTCAGTTTTGCGTCAGATTCGAAAATCTAGACTCACAGGAGATCGACCATAAGGTGCCCGAGGCAGCAATAGACCCTTGGAGACAGTTCGGCCGGAGGACGATGTATTGAATCGCGGCGCAATTTGTGTGTTCCATCGTCATTAACAGGCTCTGAACCTTACAATTAACTGTCAGTTTTGCGTCGGATTCGAAAATCTACACTCACAGGAGATCGACCATAAGGTGCCCGAGGCAGCACTAGACCCTTGGAGACTAGTCGGCTGGAGGACGATGTACTGAATCGCGACGCGATTTGTGTGTTCCATCGTCATTAACAGGCTCTGAACGTTACAATTAACTGTCAGTTTTGCGTCGGATTCGAAAATCTAGACTCACAGGAGATCGACCATAAGGTGCCCGAGGCAGCAATTGACCCTTGGAGACAGGTCGGCCGGAGGACGATGTATTGAATCGCGACGCGATTTGTGTGTTCCATTGTCATTAAGAGGCTCTGAACCTTGCAATTAACTGTCAGTTTTGCGTCGGATTCGAAAATCTAGACTCACAGGAGAACGACCATACGGTGTCCGAGGCAGCACTAGACCCTTGGAGACAAGTCGGCTGGAGGACGATGTATTGAATCGCGACGCAATTTGTGTGTTCCACTGTCATTAACAGGCTCTGAACGTTACAATTAACTGTCAGTTTTGCGTCGGATTCGAAAATCTAGACTCACAGGAGATCGACCATAAGGTGCCCGAGGCAGCAATAGACCCTTGGAGACAGGTCGGCCGGAGGACGATGTATTGAATCGCGACGCGATTTGTGTGTTCCATTGTCATTAAGAGGCTCTGAACCTTACAATTAACTGTAAATATTGCGTCGGATTCGAAAATCTAGACTCACACGAGAACGACCATAAGGTGCCCGAGGCAGCAATAGACCCTTGGAGACAGGTCGGCCGGAGGACGATGTATTGAATCGCGACGCGATTTGTGTGTTCCTTCGTCATTAACAGGCTCTGAACGTTACAATTAACTGTCAGTTTTGCGTCGGATTCGAAAATCTAGACTCACAGGAGATCGACCATAAGGTGCCCGAGGCAGCAATAGACCCTTGGAGACAGGTCGGCCGGAGGACGATGTATTGAATCGCGACAGGATTTGTGTGTTCCATCGTCATTAACAGGTTCTGAACGTTACAATTAACTGTCAGTTTTGCGTCGGATTCGAAAATCTAGACTCACAGGAGATCGACCATAAGGTGCCCGAGGCAGCAATAGACCCTTGGAGACAGGTCGGCCGGAGGACGATGTATTGAATCGCGACGGGATTTGTGTGTTCCATCGTCATTAACAGGTTCTGAACGTTACAATTAAAGGTCAGTTTTGCGTCGGATTCGAAAATCTAGACTCACAGGAGATCGACCATAAGGTGCCCGAGGCAGCAATATACCCTTGGAGACAGGTCGGCCGGAGGACGATGTATTGAATCGCGATGCAATTTGTGTGTTCCATTGTCATTAAGAGGCACTGAACGTTACAATTAACTGTCAGTTTTTCGTCGGATTCGAAAATCTAGACACACAGGAGAACGACCATAAGGTGCCCGGGGCAGCACTAGACCCTTGGAGACAAGTCGTCTGGAGGACGATGTATTGAATCGCGACGCAATTTGTGTGTTTCATCGTCATTAACAGGCTCTGAACGTTACAATTAACCGTCAGTTTTGCGTCGGATTCGAAAATCTAGACTCACAGGAGAACGACCATAAGGTGCCCGAGGCAGCAATAGACCCTTGGAGACAGGTCGGCCGGAGGACGATGTATTGAATCGCGACGCAATTTGTGTGTTCCATTGTCATTAAGAGGCTCTGAACCTTACGATTAACTGTCAATTTTGCGTCGGATTCGAAAATCTAGACTCACAGGAGAACGACCATAAGGCGTCCGAGGCATCACTAGACCCATGGAGACAAGTCGGCTGGAGGACGATGTATTGAATCGCGACGCGATTTGTGTGTTCCATCGTCATTAACAGGCTCTGAACGTTACAATTAACTGTCAGTTTTGCGTCGGATTCGAAAATCTAGACTCACAGGAGATCGACCATAAGGTGCCCGAGGCAGCAATCGACCCTTGGAGACAGGTCGGCCGGAGGACGATGTATTGAATCGCGACGCGATTTGTGTGTTCCATCGTCATTAACAGGCTCTGAACGTTACAATTAACTGTCAGTTTTGCGTCGGATTCGAAAATCTAGACTCACAGGAGAACACGACCATACGGTGTCCGAGGCAGCACTATACCCTTGGAGACAAGTCGGCTGGAGGACGATGTATTGAATCGCGACGCAATTTGTGTGTTCCACCGTCATTAACAGGCTCTGAACGTTACAATTAACTGTCAGTTTTGCGTCGGATTCGAAAGTCTAGACTCACAGGAGATCGACCATAAGGTGCCCGAGGCAGCAATAGACCCTTGGAGACAGGTCGGCCGGAGGACGATGTATTGAATCGCGACGCAATTTGTGTGTTCCATTGTCATTAAGAGGCTCTGAACCTTACAATTAACTGTCAGTTTTGCGTCGGATTCGAAAATCTAGATTCACAGAAGAACGACCATAAGGTGCCCGAGGCAGCACTAGACCCTTGGAGACAAGTCGGCTGGAGGACGATGTATTGAATCGCGACGCAAATTGTGTGTTCCATCGTCATTAACAGGTTCTGAACCTTACAATTAACTGTCAGTTTTGTGTCGGATTCAAAAGTCTAGACTCACACGAGAACGACCATAAGGTGCCCGAGGCAGCAATAGACCCTTGGAGACAGGTCGGCCGGACGACGATGGATTGAATCGCGAAGCAATTTGTGTGTTCCATCGTCATTAACCGGCCCTGAACGTTACAATTAACTGTCAGTTTTGCGTCGGATTCGAAAATCTAGACTCACAGGAGATCGACCATAAGGTGCCCGAGGCAGCAATAGACCCTTGGAGACAGTTCGGCCGGAGCACGATGTATTGAATCGCGGCGCAATTTGAGTGTTCCATCGTCATTAACAGGCTCTGAACCTTACAATTAACTGTCAGTTTTGCGTCGGATTCGAAAATCTAGACTCACAGGAGATCGACCATAAGGTGCCCGAGGCAGCACTAGACCCTTGGAGACAAGTCGGCTGGAGGACGATGTACTGAATCGCGACGCGATTTGTGTGTTCCATCGTCATTAACAGGCTCTGAACGTTACAATTAACTGTCAGTTTAGCGTCGGATTCGAAAATCTAGACTCACAGGAGATCGACCATAAGGTGCCCGAGGCAGCAATTGACCCTTGGAGACAGGTCGGCCGGAGGACGATGTATTGAATCGCGACGCAATTTGTGTGTTCCATTGTCATTAAGAGTCTCTGAACCTTGCAATTAACTGTCAGTTTTGCGTCGGATTCGAAAATCTAGACTCACAGGAGAACGACCATACGGTGTCCGAGGCAGCACTAGACCCTTGGAGACAAGTCGGCTGGAGGACGATGTATTGAATCGCGACGCAATTTGTGTGTTCCACCGTCATTAACAGGCTCTGAACGTTACAATTAACTGTCAGTTTTGCGTCGGATTCGAAAATCTAGACTCACAGGAGATCGACCATAAGGTGCCCGAGGCAGCAATAGACCCTTGGAGACAGGTCGGCCGGACGACGATGTATTGAATCGCGACGCGATTTGTGTGTTCCATTGTCATTAAGAGGCTCTGAACCTTACAATTAACTGTAAGTATTGCGTCGGATTCGAAAATCTAGACTCACACGAGAACGACCATAAGGTGCCCGAGGCAGCAATAGACCCTTGGAGACAGGTCGGCCGGAGGACGATGTATTGAATCGCGACGCGATTTGTGTGTTCCATCGTCATTAACAGGCTCTGAACGTTACAATTAACTGTCAGTTTTGCGTCGGATTCGAAAATCTAGACTCACAGGAGATCGACCATAAGGTGCCCGAGGCAGCAATAGACCCTTGGAGACAGGTCGGCCGGAGGACGATGTATTGAATCGCGACAGGATTTGTGTGTTCCATCGTCATTAACAGGTTCTGAACGTTACAATTAACTGTCAGTTTTGCGTCGGATTCGAAAATCTAGACTCACAGGAGATCGACCATAAGGTGCCCGAGGCAGCAATATACCCTTGGAGACAGGTCGGCCGGAGGACGATGTATTGATTCGCGACGCAATTTGTGTGTTCCATTGTCATTAAGAGACTCTGAACCTTACAATTAACTGTCAGTTTTGCGTCGGATTCGAAAATCTAGACTCACAGAAGAACGACCATAAGTTACCCGAGGCAGCACTAGACCCTTGGAGACAAGTCGCTTGGAGGACGATGTATTGAATCGCGACGCAATTTGTGTGTTCCATCGTCATTAACAGGCTCTGAACGTTACAATTAACTGTCAGTTTTGAGTCGGATTCGAAAATCTAGACTCACAGGAGAACGACCATAAGGTGCCCGAGGCAGCAAAAGACCCTTGGAGACAGGTCGGCCGGAGGACGATGTATTGAATCGCGACGCAATTTGTGTGTTCCATCGTCATTAACAGGCTCTGAACGTTACAATTAACTGTCAGTTTTGCGTCAGATTCGAAAATCTAGACTCACAGGAGATCGACCATAAGGTGCCCGAGGCAGCACTAGACCCTTGGAGACAGGTCGGCCGGAGGACGATGTATTGAATCGCGACGGGATTTGTGTGTTCCATCGTCATTAACAGGCTCTGAACGTTACAATTAACTGTCAGTTTTGCGTCGGATTCGAAAATCTAGACTCACAGGAGATCGACCATAACGTGCCCGAGGCAGCAATAGACCCTTGGAGACAGGTCGGCCGGAGGACGATGTATTGAATCGCGACGCGATTTGTGTGTTCCATTGTCATTAAGAGGCTCTGAACGTTACAATTAACTGTCAGTTTTGCGTCGGATTCGAAAATCTAGACTCACAGGAGAACGACCATAAGGTGTCCGAGGCATCACTAGACCCATGGAGACAAGTCGGCTGGAGGACGATGTATTGAATCGCGACGCGATTTGTGTGTTCCATCGTCATTAACAGGCTCTGAACGTTACAATTAACTGTCAGTTTTGCGTCGGATTCGAAAATCTAGACTCACAGGAGATCGATCATAAGGTGCCCGAGGCAGCAATAGACCCTTGGAGACAGGTCGGCCGGAGGACGATGTATTGAATCGCGACGCGATTTGTGTGTTCCATTGTCATTAAGAGGCTCTGAACCTTACAATTAACTGTAAGTATTGCGTCGGATTCGAAAATCTAGACTCACACGAGAACGACCATAAGGTGCCCGAGGCAGCAATAGACCCTTGGAGACAGGTCGGCCGGAGGACGATGTATTGAATCGCGACGCGATTTGTGTGTTCCATCGTCATTAACAGGCTCTGAACGTTACAATTAACTGTCAGTTTTGCGTCGGATTCGAAAATTTAGACTCACAGGAGATCGACCATAAGGTGCCCGAGGCAGCAATAGACCCTTGGAGACAGGTCGGCCGGAGGACGATGTATTGAATCGCGACGCGATTTGTGTGTTCCATCGTCATTAACAGGCTCTGAACGTTACAATTAACTGTCAGTTTTGCGTCGGATTCGAAAATCTAGACTCACAGGAGATCGATCATAAGGTGCCCGAGGCAGCAATATACCCTTGGAGACAGGTCGGCCGGAGGACGACGTATTGAATCGCGACGCAATTTGTGTGTTCCATCGTCATTAACAGGCTCTGAACCTTACAATTAACTGTCAGTTTTGCGTCGGATTCGAAAATCTAGAGTCACAGGAGATCGACCATAAGGTGAGCGAGGCAGCAATTGACCCTTGGAGACAGTTCGGCCGGAGGACGATGTATTCAATCGCGGCGCAATTTGTGTGTTCCATCGTCATTAACAGGCTCTGAACCTTACAATTAACTGTAAGTTTTGCGTCGGATTCGAAAATCTAGACTCACAGAAGAACGACCATAAGGTGCCCGAGGCAGCACTAGACCCTTGGAGACAAGTCGGCTGGAGGACGATGTATTGAATCGCGACGCAAATTGTGTGTTCCATCGTCATTAACAGGCTCTGAACCTTACAATTAACTGTCAGTTTTGTGTCGGATTCAAAAGTCTAGACTCACACGAGAACGACCATAAGGTGCCCGAGGCAGCAAATAGACCCTTGGAGACAGGTCGGCCGGAGGACGATAGATTGAATCGCGACGCAATTTGTGTGTTCCATCGTCATTAACCGGCTCTGAACGTTACAATTAACTGTCAGTTTTGCGTCGGATTCGAAAATCTAGACTCACAGGAGATCGACCATAAGGTGCCCGAGGCAGCAATAGACCCTTGGAGACAGTTCGGCCGGAGGACGATGTATTCAATCGCGGCGCAATTTGTGTGTTCCATCGTCATTAACAGGCTCTGAACCTTACAATTAACTGTCAGTTTTGCGTCGGATTCGAAAATCTAGACTCACAGGAGATCGACCATAAGGTGCCCGAGGCAGCACTAGACCCTTGGAGACAAGTCGGCTGGAGGACGATGTACTGAATCGCGACGCGATTTGTGTGTTCCCTCGTCATTAACAGGCTCTGAACGTTACAATTAACTGTCAGTTTTGCGTCGGATTCGAAAATCTAGACTCACAGGAGATCGACCATAAGGTGCCCGAGGCAGCAATTGACCCTTGGAGACAGGTCGGCCGGAGGACGATGTATTGAATCGCGACGTGATTTGTGTGTTCCATTGTCATTAAGAGGCTCTGAACCTTGCAATAAACTGTCAGTTTTGCGTCGGATTCGAAAATCTAGACTCACAGGAGATCGACCATAAGGTGCCCGAGGCAGCAATAGACCCTTGGAGACAGGTCGGCCGGAGGACGATGTATTGAATCGCGACGCGATTTGTGTGTTCCATTGTCATTAAGAGGCTCTGAACCTTACAATTAACTGTAAGTATTGCGTCGGATTCGAAAATCTAGACTCACACGAGAACGACCATAAGGTGCCCGAGGCAGCAATAGACCCTTGGAGACAGGTCGGCCGGAGGACGATGTATTGAATCGCGACAGGATTTGTGTGTTCCATCGTCATTAACAGATTCTGAACGTTACAATTAACTGTCAGTTTTGCGTCGGATTCGAAAATCTAGACTCACAGGAGATCGACCATAAGGTGCCCGAGGCAGCAATAGACCCTTGGAGACAGGTCGGCCGGAGGACGATGTATTGAATCGCGACGCAATTTGTGTGTTCCATTGCCATTAAGAGGCTCTGTACCTTACAATTAACTGTCAGTTTTGCGTCGGATTCGAAAATGTAGACTCACAGGAGATCGACCATAAGGTGCCCGAGGCAGCAATAGACCCTTGGAGACAGGTCGGCCGGAGGACGATGTATTGAATCGCGACGGGATTTGTGTGTTCCATCGTCATTAACAGGTTCTGAACGTTACAATTAACTGTCAGTTTTGCGTCGGATTCGAAAATCTAGACTCACAGGAGATCGAACATAAGGTGCCCGAGGCAGCAATATACCCTTGGAGACAGGTCGGCCGGAGGACGATGTATTAAATCGCGACGCAAATTGTGTGTTCCATTGTCATTAAGAGGCTCTGAACCTTACAATTAACTGTCAGTGTTGCGTCGGATTCGAAAATCTAGACTCACAGAAGAACGACCATAAGGTGCCCGAGGCAGCACTAGACCCTTGGAGACAAGTCGGTTGGAGGACGATGTATTGAATCGCGACGCAATTTGTGTGTTCCATCGTCATTAACAGGCTCTGAACGTTACAATTAACTGTCAGTTTTGAGTCGGATTCGAAAATCTAGACTCACAGGAGAACGACCATAAGGTGCCCGAGGCAGCAAAAGACCCTTGGAGACAGGTCGGCCGGAGGACGATGTATTGAATCGCGACGCAATTTGTGTGTTCCATCGTCATTAACAGGCTCTGAACGTTACAATTAACTGTCAGTTTTGCGTCGGATTCGAAAATCTAGACTCACAGGAGAACGACCATAAGGTGCCCGAGGCAGCAATAGACCCTTGGAGACAGGTCGGCCGGAGGACGATGTATTGAATCGCGACGCAATTTGTGTGTTCCATTGTCATTAAGAGGCTCTGAACCTTACAATTAACTGTCAATTTTGCGTCGCATTCGAAAATCTAGACTCACAGGAGAACGACAATAAGGTGCCCGAGGCAGCACTAGACCCTTGGAGACAAGTCGGCTGGAGGACGATGTATTGAATCGCGACGCTATTTGTGTGTTCCATCGTCATTTACAGGCTCTGAACGTTACAATTAACTGTCAGGTTTGCGTCGGATTCGAAAATCTAGACTCACAGGAGTTCGACCATAAGGTGCCCGAGGCAGCAAAAGAACCTTGGAGACAGGTCGGCCGGTGGACGATGTATTGAATCGCGACGCAATTTGTGTGTTCTATTGTCATTAAGAGGCTCTGAACCTTACAATTAACTGTCAGTTTTGCGTCGGATTCGAAAATCCAGACTCACAGAGGAACGACCTTAAGGTGCCCGAGGCAGCACTAGACCCTTGGAGATAAATCGGCTGGAGGACGATGTACTGAATCGCGACGCGATTTGTGAGTTCCATTGTCATTAAGAGGCTCTGAACCTTACAATTAACTGTAAGTTTTGCGTCGGATTCGAAAATCTAGACTCACAGGAGATCGACCATAAGGTTCCCGAGGCAGCACTAGACCCTTGGAGACTGGTCGGCCGGAGGACGATGTATTGAATCGCGACGGGATTTGTGTGTTCCATCGTCATTAACAGGCTCTGAACGTTACAATTAACTGTCAGTTTTGCGTCGGATTCGAAAATCTAGACTCACAGGAGATCGACCATAACGTGCCCGAGGCAGCAATAGACCCTTGGAGACAGGTCGGCCGGAGGACGATGTATTGAATCGCGACGCGATTTGTGTGTTGCATTGTCATTAAGAGGCTCTGAACGTTACAATTAACTGTCAGTTTTGCGTCGGATTCGAAAATCTAGACTCACAGGAGAACGACCATAAGGTGTCCGAGGCATCACTAGACCCATGGAGACAAGTCGGCTGGAGGACGATGTATTGAATCGCGACGCGATTTGTGTGTTCCATCGTCATTAACAGGCTCTTAACGTTACAATTAACTGTCAGTTTTGCGTCGGATTCGAAAATCTAGACTCACAGGAGATCGACCATAAGGTGCCCGAGGCAGCAATTGACCCTTGGAGACAGGTCGGCCGGAGGACGATGTATTGAATCGCGACGCGATTTGTGTGTGCCATCGTCATTAACAGGCTCTGAACGTTACAATTAACTGTCAGTTTTGCGTCGGATTCGAAAATCTAGACTCACAGAAGAACGACCATAAGGTGCCCGAGGCAGCACTAGACCCTTGGAGACAAGTCGGCTGGAGGACGATGTATTGAATCGCGACGCAAATTGTGTGTTCCATCGTCATTAACAGGCTCTGAACCTTACAATTAACTGTCAGTTTTGTGTCGGATTCAAAAGTCTAGACTCACACGAGAACGACCATAAGGTGCCCGAGGCAGCAATAGACCCTTGGAGACAGGTCGGCCGGAGGACGATAGATTGAATCGCGACGCAATTTGTGTGTTCCATCGTCATTAACAGGCTCTGAACGTTACAATTAATTGTCAGTTTTGCGTCGGATTCGAAAATCTAGACTCACAGGAGATCGACCATAAGGTGCCCGAGGCAGCAATAGACCCTTGGAGACAGTTCGGCCGGAGGACGATGTATTGAATCGCGACAGGTTTTGTGTGTTCCATCGTCATTAACAGATTCTGAACGTTACAATTAACTGTCAGTTTTGCGTCGGATTCGAAAATCTAGACTCACAGGAGATCGACCATAAGGTGCCCGAGGCAGCAATAGACCCTTGGAGACAGGTCGGCCGGAGGACGATGAATTGAATCGCGACGCAATTTGTGTGTTCCATTGTCATTAAGAGGCTCTGTACCTTACAATTAACTGTCAGTTTTGCGTCGGATTCGAAAATCTAGACTCACAGGAGATCGACCATAAGGTGCCCGAGGCAGCAATAGACCCTTGGAGACAGGTCGGCCGGAGGACGATGTATTGAATCGCGACGGGATTTGTGTGTTCCATCGTCATTAACAGGTTCTGAACGTTACAATTAACTGTCAGTTTTGCGTCGGATTCGAAAATCTAGACTCACAGGAGATCGACCATAAGGTGCCCGAGGCAGCAATGTACCCTTGGAGACAGGTCGGCCGGAGGACGATGTATTGAATCGCGACGCAAATTGTGTGTTCCATTGTCATTAAGAGGCTCTGAACCTTACAATTAACTGTCAGTGTTGCGTCGGATTCGAAAATCTAGACTCACAGAAGAACGACCATAAGGTGCCCGAGACAGCACTAGACCCTTGGAGACAAGTCGGTTGGAGGACGATGTATTGAATCGCGACGCAATTTGTATGTTCCATCGTCATTAACAGGCTCTGAACGTTACAATTAACTGTCAGTTTTGAGTCGGATTCGAAAATCTAGACTCACAGGAGAACGACCATAAGGTGCCCGAGGCAGCAAAAGACCCTTGGAGACAGGTCGGCCGGAGGACGATGTATTGAATCGCGACGCAATTTGTGTGTTCCATCGTCATTAACAGGCTCTGAACGTTACAATTAACTGTCAGTTTTGCGTCAGATTCGAAAATCTAGACTCACAGGAGAGCGACCATAAGGTGCCCGAGGCAGCAATAGACCCTTGGAGGCAGGTCGGCCGGAGGACGATGTATTGAATTACGACGCGATTTGTGTGTTCCATTGTCATTAAGAGGCTCTGAACGTTACAATTAACTGTCAGTTTTTCGTCGGATTCGAAAATCTAGACACACAGGAGAACGACCATAAGGTGTCCGAGGCAGCACTAGACCCTTGGAGACAAGTCGTCTGGAGGACGATGTATTGAATCGCGACGCAATTTGTGTGTTCCATCGTCATTAACAGGCTCTGAACCTTACAATTAACTGTCAGTTTTGCGTCGGATTCGAAAATCTAGACTCACAGGAGAACGACCATAAGGTGCCCGAGGCAGCAATAGACCCTTGGAGACAGGTCGGCCGGAGGACGATGTATTGAATCGCGACGCAATTTGTGTGTTCCATTGTCATTAAGAGGCTCTGAACCTTACAATTAACTGTCAATTTTGCGTCGCATTCGAAAATCTAGACTCACAGGAGAACGACAATAAGGTGCCCGAGGCAGCACTAGACCCTTGGAGACAAGTCGGCTGGAGGACGATGTATTGAATCGCGACGCGATTTGTGTGTTCCATCGTCATTTAAAGGCTCTGAACGTTACAATTAACTGTCAGGTTTGCGTCGGATTCGAAAATCTAGACTCACAGGAGATCGACCATAAGGTGCCCGAGGCAGCAAAAGACCCTTGGAGACAGGTCGGCCGGAGGACGATGTATTGAATCGCGACGCAATTTGTGTGTTCTATTGTCATTAAGAGGCTCTGAACCTTACAATTAACTGTCAGTTTTGCGTCGGATTCGAAAATCCAGACTCACAGAGGAACGACCATAAGGTGCCCGAGGCAGCACTAGACCCTTGGAGATAAATCGGCTGGAGGACGATGTACTGAATCGCGACGCGATTTGTGAGTTCCATTGTCATTAAGAGGCTCTGAACCTTACAATTAACTGTAAGTTTTGCGTCGGATTCGAAAATCTAGACTCACAGGAGATCGACCATAAGGTGCCCGAGGCAGCACTAGACCCTTGGAGACTGGTCGGCCGGAGGACGATGTATTGAATCGCGACGGGATTTGTGTGTTCCATCGACATTAACAGGCTCTGAACGTTACAATTAATTGTCAGTTTTGCGTCGGATTCGAAAATCTAGACTCACAGGAGATCGACCATAACGTGCCCGAGGCAGCAATAGACCCTTGGAGACAGGTCGGCCGGAGGACGATGTATTGAATCGCGACGTGATTTGTGTGTTGCATTGTCATTAAGAGGCTCTGAACGTTACAATTAACTGTCAGTTTTGCGTCGGATTCGAAAATCTAGACTCACAGGAGAACGACCATAAGGTGTCCGAGCCATCACTAGACCCATGGAGACAAGTCGGCTGGAGGACGATGTATTGAATCGCGACGCGATTTGTGTGTTCCATCGTCATTAACAGGCTCTGAACGTTACAATTAACTGTCAGTTTTGCGTCGGATTCGAAAATCTAGACTCACAGGAGATCGACCATAAGGTGCCCGAGGCAGCAATAGACCCTTGGAGACAGGTCGGCCGGAGGACGATGTATTGAATCGCGACGCGATTTGTTTGTGCCATCGTCATTAACAGGCTCTGAACGTTACAATTACCTGTCAGTTTTGCGTCAGATTCGAAAATCTAGACTCACAGGAGAACACGACCATACGGTGTCCGAGGCAGCACTATACCCTTGGAGACAAGTCGGCTGGAGGACGATGTATTGAATCGCGACGCAATTTGTGTGTTCCATTGTCATTAAGAGGCTCTGAACGTTACAATTAACTGTCAGTTTTGCGTCGGATTCGAAAGTCTAGACTCACAGGAGATCGACCATAAGGTGCCCGAGGCAGCAATAGACCCTTGGAGACAGGTCGGCCGGAGGGCGATGTATTGAATCGCGACGCGATTTGTGTGTTCCATTGTCATTAAGAGGCTCTGAACCTTACAATTAACTGTAAGTTTTGCGTCGGATTCGAAAATCTAGACTCACAGAAGCCTCTTAAGAGGCTCTGAACCTTACAATTAACTGTAAGTTTTGCGTCGGATTCGAAAATCTAGACTCACAGGAGCCTCTTAATGACAATGGAACACACAAATCTAGACTCACAGGAGATCGACCATAAGGTGCCCGAGGCAGTACTAGACCCTTGGAGACAAGTCGGCTGGAGGACGATGTATTGAATCGCGACGCGATTTGTGTGTTCCATTGTCATTAAGAGGCTCTGAACCTTACAATCAACTGTAAGTATTGCGTCGGATTCGAAAATCTAGACTCACACGAGAACGACCATAAGGTGCCCGAGGCAGCAATAGACCCTTGGAGACAGGTCGGCCGGAGGACGATGTATTGAATCGCGACGCGATTTGTGTGTTCCATCGTCATTAACAGGCTCTGAACGTTACAATTAACTGTCAGTTTTGCGTCGGATTCGAAAATCTAGACTCACAGGAGATCGACCATAAGGTGCCCGAGGCAGCAATAGACCCTTGGAGACAGGTCGGCCGGAGGACGATGTATTGAATCGCGACAGGATTTGTGTGTTCCATCGTCATTAACAGGTTCTGAACCTTACAATTAACTGTCAGTTTTGCGTCGGATTCGAAAATCTAGACTCACAGGAGATCGACCATAAGGTGCCCGAGGCAGCAATAGACCCTTGGAGACAGGTCGGCCGGAGGACGATGTATTGAATCGCGACGCAATTTGTGTGTTCCATTGTCATTAAGAGGCTCTGTACCTTACAATTAACTGTCAGTTTTGCGTCGGATTCGAAAATCTAGACTCACAGAAGAACGGCCATAAGGTGCCCGAGGCAGAACTAGACCCTTGGAGACAAGTCGGTTGGAGGACGATGTATTGAATCGCGACGCGATTTGTGTGTTCCATCGTCATTAACAGGCTCTGAACCTTACAATTAACTGTCAGTTTTGCGTCGGATTCGAAAATCTAGACTCACAGGAGAACGACCATAAGGTGCCCGAGGCAGCAATAGACCCTTGGAGACAGGTCGGCCGGAGGACGATGTATTGAATCGCGACGCAATTTGTGTGTTCCATTGTCATTAAGAGGCTCTGAACCTTACAATTAACTGTCAATTTTGCGTCGCATTCGAAAATCTAGACTCACAGGAGAACGACAATAAGGTGCCCGAGGCAGCACTAGACCCTTGGAGACAAGTCGGCTGGAGGACGATGTATTGAATCGCGACGCGATTTGTGTGTTCCATCGTCATTTAAAGGCTCTGAACGTTACAATTAACTGTCAGGTTTGCGTCGGATTCGAAAATCTAGACTCACAGGAGATCGACCATAAGGTGCCCGAGGCAGCAAAAGACCCTTGGAGACAGGTCGGCCGGAGGACGATGTATTGAATCGCGACGCAATTTGTGTGTTCTATTGTCATTAAGAGGCTCTGAACCTTACAATTAACTGTCAGTTTTGCGTCGGATTCGAAAATCCAGACTCACAGAGGAACGACCATAAGGTGCCCGAGGCAGCACTAGACCCTTGGAGATAAATCGGCTGGAGGACGATGTACTGAATCGCGACGCGATTTGTGAGTTCCATTGTCATTAAGAGGCTCTGAACCTTACAATTAACTGTAAGTTTTGCGTCGGATTCGAAAATCTAGACTCACAGGAGATCGACCATAAGGTGCCCGAGGCAGCACTAGACCCTTGGAGACTGGTCGGCCGGAGGACGATGTATTGAATCGCGACGGGATTTGTGTGTTCCATCATCATTAACAGGCTCTGAACGTTACAATTAATTGTCAGTTTTGCGTCGGATTCGAAAATCTAGACTCACAGGAGATCGACCATAACGTGCCCGAGGCAGCAATAGACCCTTGGAGACAGGTCGGCCGGAGGACGATGTATTGAATCGCGACGTGATTTGTGTGTTGCATTGTCATTAAGAGGCTCTGAACGTTACAATTAACTGTCAGTTTTGCGTCGGATTCGAAAATCTAGACTCACAGGAGAACGACCATAAGGTGTCCGAGCCATCACTAGACCCATGGAGACAAGTCGGCTGGAGGACGATGTATTGAATCGCGACGCGATTTGTGTGTTCCATCGTCATTAACAGGCTCTGAACGTTACAATTAACTGTCAGTTTTGCGTCGGATTCGAAAATCTAGACTCACAGGAGATCGACCATAAGGTGCCCGAGGCAGCAATAGACCCTTGGAGACAGGTCGGCCGGAGGACGATGTATTGAATCGCGACGCGATTTGTTTGTGCCATCGTCATTAACAGGCTCTGAACGTTACAATTACCTGTCAGTTTTGCGTCAGATTCGAAAATCTAGACTCACAGGAGAACACGACCATACGGTGTCCGAGGCAGCACTATACCCTTGGAGACAAGTCGGCTGGAGGACGATGTATTGAATCGCGACGCAATTTGTGTGTTCCATTGTCATTAAGAGGCTCTGAACGTTACAATTAACTGTCAGTTTTGCGTCGGATTCGAAAGTCTAGACTCACAGGAGATCGACCATAAGGTGCCCGAGGCAGCAATAGACCCTTGGAGACAGGTCGGCCGGAGGGCGATGTATTGAATCGCGACGCGATTTGTGTGTTCCATTGTCATTAAGAGGCTCTGAACCTTACAATTAACTGTAAGTTTTGCGTCGGATTCGAAAATCTAGACTCACAGAAGAACGACCATAAGGTGCCCGAGGCAGTACTAGACCCTTGGAGACAAGTCGGCTGGAGGACGATGTATTGAATCGCGACGCGATTTGTGTGTTCCATTGTCATTAAGAGGCTCTGAACCTTACAATCAACTGTAAGTATTGCGTCGGATTCGAAAATCTAGACTCACACGAGAACGACCATAAGGTGCCCGAGGCAGCAATAGACCCTTGGAGACAGGTCGGCCGGAGGACGATGTATTGAATCGCGACGCGATTTGTGTGTTCCATCGTCATTAACAGGCTCTGAACGTTACAATTAACTGTCAGTTTTGCGTCGGATTCGAAAATCTAGACTCACAGGAGATCGACCATAAGGTGCCCGAGGCAGCAATAGACCCTTGGAGACAGGTCGGCCGGAGGACGATGTATTGAATCGCGACAGGATTTGTGTGTTCCATCGTCATTAACAGGTTCTGAACCTTACAATTAACTGTCAGTTTTGCGTCGGATTCGAAAATCTAGACTCACAGGAGATCGACCATAAGGTGCCCGAGGCAGCAATAGACCCTTGGAGACAGGTCGGCCGGAGGACGATGTATTGAATCGCGACGCAATTTGTGTGTTCCATTGTCATTAAGAGGCTCTGTACCTTACAATTAACTGTCAGTTTTGCGTCGGATTCGAAAATCTAGACTCACAGAAGAACGGCCATAAGGTGCCCGAGGCAGAACTAGACCCTTGGAGACAAGTCGGTTGGAGGACGATGTATTGAATCGCGACGCGATTTGTGTGTTCCATCGTCATTAACAGGCTCTGAACCTTACAATTAACTGTCAGTTTTGCGTCGGATTCGAAAATCTAGACTCACAGGAGAACGACCATAAGGTGCCCGAGGCAGCAAAAGACCCTTGGAGACAGGTCGGCCGGAGGACGATGTATTGAATCGCGACGCAATTTGTGTGTTCCATCGTCATTAAAAGGCTCTGAACGTTACAATTAACTGTCAGTTTTGCGTCAGATTCGAAAATCTAGACTCACAGGAGAGCGACCATAAGGTGCCCGAGGCAGCAATAGACCCTTGGAGGCAGGTCGGCCGGAGGACGATGTATTGAATCGCGACGCGATTTGTGTGTTCCATTGTCATTAAGAGGCTCTGAACCTTACAATTAACTGTCAGTTTTGCGTCGGATTCGAAAATCTAGACTCACAGGAAAACGAGCATAAGGTGTCTGAGGCAGCACTAGACCCTTGGATCAAGTCGGCTGGAGGACGATGTATTGAATCGCGACGCAATTTGTGTGTTCCATCGTCATTAACAGTCTCTGAACGTTACAATTAACTGCGTCGGATTCGAAAATCTAGACTCACAGGAGATCGACCATAAGGTGCCCGATTCAGCAATAGACCCTTGGAGACAGGTCGGCCGGAGGACGATGTATTGAATCGCGACGGGATTTGTGTGTTCCATCGTCATTAACAGGCTCTGAACGTTACAATTAACTGTCAGTTTTGCGTCGGATTCGAAAATCTAGACTCACAGGAGATCGACCACAAGGTGCCCGAGGCAGCAATAGACCCTTGGAGACAGGTCGGCCGGAGGACGATGTATTGAATCGCGACGCAATTTGAGTGTTGCATCGTCATTAAGAGGCTCTGAACGTTACAATTAACTGTCAGTTTTGCGTCAGATTCGAAAATCTAGACTCACAGGAGATCGACCATAAGGTGCCCGATTCAGCAATAGACCCTTGGAGACAGGTCGGCCGGAGGACGATGTATTGAATCGCGACGGGATTTGTGTGTTCCATCGTCATTAACAGGCTCTGAACGTTACAATTAACTGTCAGTTTTGCGTCGGATTCGAAAATCTAGACTCACAGGAGATCGACCATAAGGTGCCCGAGGGAGCAATAGACCCTTGGAGACAGGTCGCCCGGAGGACGATGTATTGAATCGCGACGCTATTTGTGTGTTCCATCGTCATTAACAGGCTCTGAACGTTACAATTAACTGTCAGGTTTGCGTCGGATTCGAAAATCTAGACTCACAGGAGATCGACCATAAGGTGCCCGAGGCAGCAATAGACCCTTGGAGACAGGTCGGCCGGAGGACGATGTATTGAATCGCGACTCGATTTGTGTGTTCCATTGTCATTAAGAGGCTCTGAACCTTACAATTAACTGTAAGTATTGCGTCGGATCTGAAAATCTAGACTCACAGGAAAACGAGCATAAGGTGCCCGAGGCCGCAATAGACCCTTGGAGACAGGTCGGCCGGAGGACGATGTATTGAATCGCGACGCGATTTGTGTGTTCCATCGTCATTAACAGGCTCTGAACGTTACAATTAACTGTCAGTTTTGCGTCGGATTCGAAAATCTAGACTCACAGGAGATCGACCATAAGGTGCCCGAGGCAGCAATAGACCCTTGGAGACAGTTCGGCCGGAGGACGATGTATTGAATCGCGACAGGATTTGTGTGTTCCATCGTCATTAACAGATTCTGAACGTTACAATTAACTGTCAGTTTTGCGTCGGATTCGAAAATCTAGACTCACAGGAGATCGACCATAAGGTGCCCGATGCAGCAATAGACCCTTGGAGACAGGTCGGCCGGAGGACGATGTATTGAATCGCGACGCAATTTGTGTGTTCCATTGTCATTAAGAGGCTCTGTACCTTACAATTAACTGTCAATTTTGCGTCGGATTCGAAAATCTAGACTCACAGGAGATCGACCATAAGGTGCCCGAGGCAGCAATAGACCCTTGGAGACAGGTCGGCCGGAGGACGATGTATTGAATCGCGACGCGATTTGTGTGTTCCATCGTCATTAACAGGTTCTGAACGTTACAATTAACTGTCAGTTTTGCGTCGGATTCGAAAATCTAGACTCACAGGAAATCGACCATAAGGTGCCCGAGGCAGCAATATACCCTTGGAGACAGGTCGGCCGGAGGACGATGTATTGAATCGCGACGCAATTTGTGTGTTCCATTGTCATTAAGAGGCTCTGAACCTTACAATTAACTGTCAGTGTTGCGTCGGCTTCGAAAATCTAGACTCACAGAAGAACGACCATAAGGTGCCCGAGGCAGCACTAGACCCTTGGAGACAAGTCGGTTGGAGGACGATGTATTGAATCGCGACGCAATTTGTGTTCCATCGTCATTAACAGGCTCTGAACGTTACAATTAACTGTCAGTTTTGAGTCGGATTCGAAAATCTAGACTCACAGGAGAACGACCATAAGGTGCCCGAGGCAGCAAAAGACCCTTGGAGACAGGTCGGCCGGAGGACGATGTATTGAATCGCGACGCGATTTGTGTGTTCCATTGTCATTAAGAGGCTCTGAACGTTACAATTAACTGTCAGTTTTGCGTCAGATTCGAAAATCTAGACTCACAGGAGAGCGACCATAAGGTGCCCGAGGCAGCAATAGACCCTTGGAGGCAGGTCGGCCGGAGGACGATGTATTGAATCGCGACGCGATTTGTGTGTTCCATTGTCATTAAGAGGCTCTGAACGTTACAATTAACTGTCAGTTTTTCGTCGGATTCGAAAATCTAGACACACAGTAGAACGACCATAAGGTGTCCGAGGAAGCACTAGACCCTTGGAGACAAGTCGTCTGGAGGACGATGTATTGAATCGCGACGCAATTTGTGTGTTCCATCGTCATTAACAGGCTCTGAACGTTACAATTAACTGTCAGTTTTGCGTCGGATTCGAAAATCTAGACTCACAGGAGAACGACCATAAGGTGCCCGAGGCAGCAATAGACCCTTGGAGACAGGTCGGCCGGAGGACGATGTATTGAATCGCGACACAATTTGTGTGTTCCATTGTCATTAAGAGGCTCTGAACCTTACAATTAACTGTCAATTTTGCGTCGCATTCGAAAATCTAGACTCACAGGAGAACGACAATAAGGTGCCCGAGGCAGCACTAGACCCTTACAGACAAGTCGGCTGGAGGACGATGTATTGAATCGCGACAGGATTTGTGTGTTCCATCGTCATTTACAGGCTCTGAACGTTACAATTAACTGGCAGGTTTGCGTCGGATTCGAAAATCTAGACTCACAGGAGATCGACCATAAGGTGCCCGAGGCAGCAAAAGACCCTTGGAGACAGGTCGGCCGGAGGACGATGTATTGAATCGCGACGCAATTTGTGTGTTCTATTGTCATTAAGAGGCTCTGAACCTTACAATTAACTGTCAGTTTTGCGTCGGATTCGAAAATCCAGACTCACAGAGGAACGACCATAAGGTGCCCGAGGCAGCACTAGACCCTTGGAGATAAATCGGCTGGAGGACGATGTATTGAATCGCGACGCGATTTGTGAGTTCCATTGTCATTAAGAGGCTCTGAACCTTACAATTAACTGTAAGTTTTGCGTCGGATTCGAAAATCTAGACTCACAGGAGATCGACCATAAGGTGCCCGAGGCAGCACTAGACCCTTGGAGACTGGTCGGCCGGAGGACGATGTATTGAATCGCGACGGGATTTGTGTGTTCCATCGTCATTAACAGGCTCTGAACGTTACAATTAACTGTCAGTTTTGCGTCGAATTCGAAAATCTAGACTCACAGGAGATCGACCATAACGTGCCCGAGGCAGCAATAGACCCTTGGAGACAGGTCGGCCGGAGGACGATGTATTGAATCGCGACGCGATTTGTGTGTTGCATTGTCATTAAGAGGCTCTGAACGTTACAATTAACTGTCAGTTTTGCGTCGGATTCGAAAATCTAGACTGACAGGAGAACGACCATAAGGTGTCCGAGGCATCACTAGACCCATGGAGACAAGTCGGCTGGAGGACGATGTATTGAATCGCGACGCGATTTGTGTGTTCCATCGTCATTAACAGGCTCTGAACGTTACAATTAACTGTCAGTTTTGCGTCGGATTCGAAAATCTAGACTCACAGGAGATCGACCATAAGGTGCCCGAGGCAGCAATTGACCCTTGGAGACAGGTCGGCCGGAGGACGATGTATTGAATCGCGACGCGATTTGTGTGTGCCATCGTCATTAACAGGCTCTGAACGTTACAATTAACTGTCAGTTTTGCGTCGGATTCGAAAATCTAGACTCACAGGAGAACACGACCATACGGTGTCCGAGACAGCACTATACCCTTGGAGACAAGTCGGCTGGAGGACGATGTATTGAATCGCGACGCAATTTGTGTGTTCCACCGTCATTAACAGGCTCTGAACGTTACAATTAACTGTCAGTTTTGCGTCGGATTCGAAAGTCTAGACTCACAGGAGATCGACCATAAGGTGCCCGAGGCCGCAATAGACCCTTGGAGACAGGTCGGCCGGAGGACGATGTATTGAATCGCGACGCGATTTGTGTGTTCCATTGTCATTAAGAGGCTCTGAACCTTACAATTAACTGTAAGTTTTGCGTCGGATTCGAAAATCTAGACTCACAGAAGAACGACCATAAGGTGCCCGAGGCAGCACTAGACCCTTGGAGACAAGTCGGCTGGAGGACGATGTATTGAATCGCGACGCAATTTGTGTGTTCCAACGTCATTAACAGGCTCTGAACCTTACAATTAACTGTCAGTTTTGCGTCGGATTCGAAAATCTAGACTCACAGGAGATCGACCATAAGGTGCCCGAGGCAGCACTAGACCCTTGGAGACAAGTCGGCTGGAGGACGATGTACTGAATCGCGACGCGATTTGTGTGTTCCATCGTCATTAACAGTCTCTGAACGTTACAATTAACTGTCAGTTTTGCGTCGGATTCGAAAATCTAGACTCACAGGAGATCGACCATAAGGTGCCCGAGGCAGCAATAGACCCTTGGAGACAGGTCGGCCAGAGGACGATGTATTGAATCGCGACGCGATTAGTGTGTTCCATTGTCATTAAGAGGCTCTGAACCTTGCAATTAACTGTCAGTTTTGCGTCGGATTCGAAAAGCTAGACTCACAGGAGAACGACCATACGGTGCCCGAGGCAGCAATAGACCCTTGGAGACAGGTCGGCCGGAGGACGATGTATTGAATCGCGACGCGATTTGTGTGTTACATTGTCATTAAGAGGCTCTGAACCTTACAATCAACTGTAAGTATTGCGTCGGATTCGAAAATCTAGACTCACACGAGAACGACCATAAGGTGCCCGAGGCAGCAATAGACCCTTGGAGACAGGTCGGCCGGAGGACGATGTATTGAATCGCGACGCGATTTGTGTGTTCCATCGTCATTAACAGGCTCTGAACGTTACAATTAACTGTCAGTTTTGCGTCGGATTCGAAAATCTAGACTCACAGGAGATCGACCATAAGGTGCCCGAGGCAGCAATAGACCCTTGGACACAGGTCGGCCGGAGGACGATGTATTGAATCGCGACAGGATATGTGTGTTCCATCGTCATTAACAGATTCTGAACGTTACAATTAACTGTCAGTTTTGCGTCGGATTCGAAAATCTAGACTCACAGGAGATCGACCATAAGGTGCCCGAGGCAGCAATAGACCCTTGGAGACAGGTCGGCCGGAGGACGATGTATTGAATCGCGACGCAATTTGTGTGTTCCATTGTCATTAAGAGGCTCTGTACCTTACAATTAACTGTCAGTTTTGCGTCGGATTCGAAAATCTAGACTCACAGGAGATCGACCATAGGGTGCCCGAGGCAGCAATAGACCCTTGGAGACAGGTCGGCCGGAGGACGATGTATTGAATCGCGACGGGATTTGTGTGTTCCATCGTCATTAACAGGTTCTGAACGTTACAATTAACTGTCAGTTTTGCGTCGGATTCGAAAATCTAGACTCACAGGAGATCGACCATAAGGTGCCCGAGGCAGCAATATACCCTTGGAGACAGGTCGGCCGGAGGACGATGTATTGAATCGCGACGCAATTTGTGTGTTCCATTGTCATTAAGAGGCTCTGAACCTTACAATTAACTGTCAGTGTTGCGTCGGATTCGAAAATCTAGACTCACAGAAGAACGACCATAAGGTGCCCGAGGCAGCACTAGACCCTTGGAGACAAGTCGGTTGGAGGACGATGTATTGAATCGCGACGCAATTTGTGTGTTCCATCGTCATTAACATGCTCTGAACGTTACAATTAACTGTCAGTTTTGAGTCGGATTCGAAAATCTAGACTCACAGGAGAACGACCATAAGGTGCCCGAGGCAGCAAAAGACCCTTGGAGACAGGTCGGCCGGAGGACGATGTATTGAATCGCGACGCAATTTGTGTGTTCCATCGTCATTAACAGGCTCTGAACGTTACAATTAACTGTCAGTTTTGCGTCAGATTCGAAAATCTAGACTCACAGGAGAGCGACCATAAGGTGCCCGAGGCAGCAATAGACCCTTGGAGGCAGGTCGGCCGGAGGACGATGTATTGAATCGCGACGCGATTTGTGTGTTCCATTGTCATTAAGAGGCTCTGAACGTTACAATTAACTGTCAGTTTTTCGTCGGATTCGAAAATCTAGACACACAGTAGAACGACCATAAGGTGTCCGAGGCAGCACTAGACCCTTGGAGACAAGGCGTCTGGAGGACGATGTATTGAATCGCGACGCAATTTGTGTGTTCCATTGTCATTAAGAGGCTCTGAACCTTACAATTAACTGTCAATTTTGCGTCGCATTCGAAAATCTAGACTCACAGGAGATCGACCATAAGGTGCCCGAGGCAGCAATAGACCCTTGGAGACAGGTCGGCCGGAGGACGATGTATTGAATCGCGACGCGATTTGTGTGTTCCATCGTCATTAACAGGTTCTGAACGTTACAATTAACTGTCAGTTTTGCGTCGGATTCGAAAATCTAGACTCACAGGAAATCGACCATAAGGTGCCCGAGGCAGCAATATACCCTTGGAGACAGGTCGGCCGGAGGACGATGTATTGAATCGCGACGCAATTTGTGTGTTCCATTGTCATTAAGAGGCTCTGAACCTTACAATTAACTGTCAGTGTTGCGTCGGCTTCGAAAATCTAGACTCACAGAAGAACGACCATAAGGTGCCCGAGGCAGCACTAGACCCTTGGAGACAAGTCGGTTGGAGGACGATGTATTGAATCGCGACGCAATTTGTGTGTTCCATCGTCATTAACAGGCTCTGAACGTTACAATTAACTGTCAGTTTTGAGTCGGATTCGAAAATCTAGACTCACAGGAGAACGACCATAAGGTGCCCGAGGCAGCAAAAGACCCTTGGAGACAGGTCGGCCGGAGGACGATGTATTGAATCGCGACGCGATTTGTGTGTTCCATTGTCATTAAGAGGCTCTGAACGTTACAATTAACTGTCAGTTTTGCGTCAGATTCGAAAATCTAGACTCACAGGAGAGCGACCATAAGGTGCCCGAGGCAGCAATAGACCCTTGGAGGCAGGTCGGCCGGAGGACGATGTATTGAATCGCGACGCGATTTGTGTGTTCCATTGTCATTAAGAGGCTCTGAACGTTACAATTAACTGTCAGTTTTTCGTCGGATTCGAAAATCTAGACACACAGTAGAACGACCATAAGGTGTCCGAGGCAGCACTAGACCCTTGGAGACAAGTCGTCTGGAGGACGATGTATTGAATCGCGACGCAATTTGTGTGTTCCATCGTCATTAACAGGCTCTGAACGTTACAATTAACTGTCAGTTTTGCGTCGGATTCGAAAATCTAGACTCACAGGAGAACGACCATAAGGTGCCCGAGGCAGCAATAGACCCTTGGAGACAGGTCGGCCGGAGGACGATGTATTGAATCGCGACACAATTTGTGTGTTCCATTGTCATTAAGAGGCTCTGAACCTTACAATTAACTGTCAATTTTGCGTCGCATTCGAAAATCTAGACTCACAGGAGAACGACAATAAGGTGCCCGAGGCAGCACTAGACCCTTACAGACAAGTCGGCTGGAGGACGATGTATTGAATCGCGACAGGATTTGTGTGTTCCATCGTCATTTACAGGCTCTGAACGTTACAATTAACTGGCAGGTTTGCGTCGGATTCGAAAATCTAGACTCACAGGAGATCGACCATAAGGTGCCCGAGGCAGCAAAAGACCCTTGGAGACAGGTCGGCCGGAGGACGATGTATTGAATCGCGACGCAATTTGTGTGTTCTATTGTCATTAAGAGGCTCTGAACCTTACAATTAACTGTCAGTTTTGCGTCGGATTCGAAAATCCAGACTCACAGAGGAACGACCATAAGGTGCCCGAGGCAGCACTAGACCCTTGGAGATAAATCGGCTGGAGGACGATGTATTGAATCGCGACGCGATTTGTGAGTTCCATTGTCATTAAGAGGCTCTGAACCTTACAATTAACTGTAAGTTTTGCGTCGGATTCGAAAATCTAGACTCACAGGAGATCGACCATAAGGTGCCCGAGGCAGCACTAGACCCTTGGAGACTGGTCGGCCGGAGGACGATGTATTGAATCGCGACGGGATTTGTGTGTTCCATCGTCATTAACAGGCTCTGAACGTTACAATTAACTGTCAGTTTTGCGTCGAATTCGAAAATCTAGACTCACAGGAGATCGACCATAACGTGCCCGAGGCAGCAATAGACCCTTGGAGACAGGTCGGCCGGAGGACGATGTATTGAATCGCGACGCGATTTGTGTGTTGCATTGTCATTAAGAGGCTCTGAACGTTACAATTAACTGTCAGTTTTGCGTCGGATTCGAAAATCTAGACTCACAGGAGAACGACCATAAGGTGTCCGAGGCATCACTAGACCCATGGAGACAAGTCGGCTGGAGGACGATGTATTGAATCGCGACGCGATTTGTGTGTTCCATCGTCATTAACAGGCTCTGAACGTTACAATTAACTGTCAGTTTTGCGTCGGATTCGAAAATCTAGACTCACAGGAGATCGACCATAAGGTGCCCGAGGCAGCAATTGACCCTTGGAGACAGGTCGGCCGGAGGACGATGTATTGAATCGCGACGCGATTTGTGTGTGCCATCGTCATTAACAGGCTCTGAACGTTACAATTAACTGTCAGTTTTGCGTCGGATTCGAAAATCTAGACTCACAGGAGAACACGACCATACGGTGTCCGAGACAGCACTATACCCTTGGAGACAAGTCGGCTGGAGGACGATGTATTGAATCGCGACGCAATTTGTGTGTTCCATTGTCATTAAGAGGCTCTGAACGTTACAATTAACTGTCAGTTTTGCGTCGGATTCGAAAGTCTAGACTCACAGGAGATCGACCATAAGGTGCCCGAGGCAGCAATAGACCCTTGGAGACAGGTCGGCCGGAGGGCGATGTATTGAATCGCGACGCGATTTGTGTGTTCCATTGTCATTAAGAGGCTCTGAACCTTACAATTAACTGTAAGTTTTGCGTCGGATTCGAAAATCTAGACTCACAGAAGCCTCTTAAGAGGCTCTGAACCTTACAATTAACTGTAAGTTTTGCGTCGGATTCGAAAATCTAGACTCACAGGAGCCTCTTAATGACAATGGAACACACAAATCTAGACTCACAGGAGATCGACCATAAGGTGCCCGAGGCAGTACTAGACCCTTGGAGACAAGTCGGCTGGAGGACGATGTATTGAATCGCGACGCGATTTGTGTGTTCCATTGTCATTAAGAGGCTCTGAACCTTACAATCAACTGTAAGTATTGCGTCGGATTCGAAAATCTAGACTCACACGAGAACGACCATAAGGTGCCCGAGGCAGCAATAGACCCTTGGAGACAGGTCGGCCGGAGGACGATGTATTGAATCGCGACGCGATTTGTGTGTTCCATCGTCATTAACAGGCTCTGAACGTTACAATTAACTGTCAGTTTTGCGTCGGATTCGAAAATCTAGACTCACAGGAGATCGACCATAAGGTGCCCGAGGCAGCAATAGACCCTTGGAGACAGGTCGGCCGGAGGACGATGTATTGAATCGCGACAGGATTTGTGTGTTCCATCGTCATTAACAGGTTCTGAACCTTACAATTAACTGTCAGTTTTGCGTCGGATTCGAAAATCTAGACTCACAGGAGATCGACCATAAGGTGCCCGAGGCAGCAATAGACCCTTGGAGACAGGTCGGCCGGAGGACGATGTATTGAATCGCGACGCAATTTGTGTGTTCCATTGTCATTAAGAGGCTCTGTACCTTACAATTAACTGTCAGTTTTGCGTCGGATTCGAAAATCTAGACTCACAGAAGAACGGCCATAAGGTGCCCGAGGCAGAACTAGACCCTTGGAGACAAGTCGGTTGGAGGACGATGTATTGAATCGCGACGCGATTTGTGTGTTCCATCGTCATTAACAGGCTCTGAACCTTACAATTAACTGTCAGTTTTGCGTCGGATTCGAAAATCTAGACTCACAGGAGAACGACCATAAGGTGCCCGAGGCAGCAATAGACCCTTGGAGACAGGTCGGCCGGAGGACGATGTATTGAATCGCGACGCAATTTGTGTGTTCCATTGTCATTAAGAGGCTCTGAACCTTACAATTAACTGTCAATTTTGCGTCGCATTCGAAAATCTAGACTCACAGGAGAACGACAATAAGGTGCCCGAGGCAGCACTAGACCCTTGGAGACAAGTCGGCTGGAGGACGATGTATTGAATCGCGACGCGATTTGTGTGTTCCATCGTCATTTAAAGGCTCTGAACGTTACAATTAACTGTCAGGTTTGCGTCGGATTCGAAAATCTAGACTCACAGGAGATCGACCATAAGGTGCCCGAGGCAGCAAAAGACCCTTGGAGACAGGTCGGCCGGAGGACGATGTATTGAATCGCGACGCAATTTGTGTGTTCTATTGTCATTAAGAGGCTCTGAACCTTACAATTAACTGTCAGTTTTGCGTCGGATTCGAAAATCCAGACTCACAGAGGAACGACCATAAGGTGCCCGAGGCAGCACTAGACCCTTGGAGATAAATCGGCTGGAGGACGATGTACTGAATCGCGACGCGATTTGTGAGTTCCATTGTCATTAAGAGGCTCTGAACCTTACAATTAACTGTAAGTTTTGCGTCGGATTCGAAAATCTAGACTCACAGGAGATCGACCATAAGGTGCCCGAGGCAGCACTAGACCCTTGGAGACTGGTCGGCCGGAGGACGATGTATTGAATCGCGACGGGATTTGTGTGTTCCATCATCATTAACAGGCTCTGAACGTTACAATTAATTGTCAGTTTTGCGTCGGATTCGAAAATCTAGACTCACAGGAGATCGACCATAACGTGCCCGAGGCAGCAATAGACCCTTGGAGACAGGTCGGCCGGAGGACGATGTATTGAATCGCGACGTGATTTGTGTGTTGCATTGTCATTAAGAGGCTCTGAACGTTACAATTAACTGTCAGTTTTGCGTCGGATTCGAAAATCTAGACTCACAGGAGAACGACCATAAGGTGTCCGAGCCATCACTAGACCCATGGAGACAAGTCGGCTGGAGGACGATGTATTGAATCGCGACGCGATTTGTGTGTTCCATCGTCATTAACAGGCTCTGAACGTTACAATTAACTGTCAGTTTTGCGTCGGATTCGAAAATCTAGACTCACAGGAGATCGACCATAAGGTGCCCGAGGCAGCAATAGACCCTTGGAGACAGGTCGGCCGGAGGACGATGTATTGAATCGCGACGCGATTTGTTTGTGCCATCGTCATTAACAGGCTCTGAACGTTACAATTACCTGTCAGTTTTGCGTCAGATTCGAAAATCTAGACTCACAGGAGAACACGACCATACGGTGTCCGAGGCAGCACTATACCCTTGGAGACAAGTCGGCTGGAGGACGATGTATTGAATCGCGACGCAATTTGTGTGTTCCATTGTCATTAAGAGGCTCTGAACGTTACAATTAACTGTCAGTTTTGCGTCGGATTCGAAAGTCTAGACTCACAGGAGATCGACCATAAGGTGCCCGAGGCAGCAATAGACCCTTGGAGACAGGTCGGCCGGAGGGCGATGTATTGAATCGCGACGCGATTTGTGTGTTCCATTGTCATTAAGAGGCTCTGAACCTTACAATTAACTGTAAGTTTTGCGTCGGATTCGAAAATCTAGACTCACAGAAGAACGACCATAAGGTGCCCGAGGCAGTACTAGACCCTTGGAGACAAGTCGGCTGGAGGACGATGTATTGAATCGCGACGCGATTTGTGTGTTCCATTGTCATTAAGAGGCTCTGAACCTTACAATCAACTGTAAGTATTGCGTCGGATTCGAAAATCTAGACTCACACGAGAACGACCATAAGGTGCCCGAGGCAGCAATAGACCCTTGGAGACAGGTCGGCCGGAGGACGATGTATTGAATCGCGACGCGATTTGTGTGTTCCATCGTCATTAACAGGCTCTGAACGTTACAATTAACTGTCAGTTTTGCGTCGGATTCGAAAATCTAGACTCACAGGAGATCGACCATAAGGTGCCCGAGGCAGCAATAGACCCTTGGAGACAGGTCGGCCGGAGGACGATGTATTGAATCGCGACAGGATTTGTGTGTTCCATCGTCATTAACAGGTTCTGAACCTTACAATTAACTGTCAGTTTTGCGTCGGATTCGAAAATCTAGACTCACAGGAGATCGACCATAAGGTGCCCGAGGCAGCAATAGACCCTTGGAGACAGGTCGGCCGGAGGACGATGTATTGAATCGCGACGCAATTTGTGTGTTCCATTGTCATTAAGAGGCTCTGTACCTTACAATTAACTGTCAGTTTTGCGTCGGATTCGAAAATCTAGACTCACAGAAGAACGGCCATAAGGTGCCCGAGGCAGAACTAGACCCTTGGAGACAAGTCGGTTGGAGGACGATGTATTGAATCGCGACGCGATTTGTGTGTTCCATCGTCATTAACAGGCTCTGAACCTTACAATTAACTGTCAGTTTTGCGTCGGATTCTAAAATCTAGACTCACAGGAGAACGACCATAAGGTGCCCGAGGCAGCAAAAGACCCTTGGAGACAGGTCGGCCGGAGGACGATGTATTGAATCGCGACGCAATTTGTGTGTTCCATCGTCATTAAAAGGCTCTGAACGTTACAATTAACTGTCAGTTTTGCGTCAGATTCGAAAATCTAGACTCACTGGAGAGCGACCATAAGGTGCCCGAGGCAGCAATAGACCCTTGGAGGCAGGTCGGCCGGAGGACGATGTATTGAATCGCGACGCGATTTGTGTGTTCCATTGTCATTAAGAGGCTCTGAACCTTACAATTAACTGTCAGTTTTGCGTCGGATTCGAAAATCTAGACTCACAGGAAAACGAGCATAAGGTGTCTGAGGCAGCACTAGACCCTTGGATCAAGTCGGCTGGAGGACGATGTATTGAATCGCGACGCAATTTGTGTGTTCCATCGTCATTAACAGTCTCTGAACGTTACAATTAACTGCGTCGGATTCGAAAATCTAGACTCACAGGAGATCGACCATAAGGTGCCCGATTCAGCAATAGACCCTTGGAGACAGGTCGGCCGGAGGACGATGTATTGAATCGCGACGGGATTTGTGTGTTCCATCGTCATTAACAGGCTCTGAACGTTACAATTAACTGTCAGTTTTGCGTCGGATTCGAAAATCTAGACTCACAGGAGATCGACCACAAGGTGCCCGAGGCAGCAATAGACCCTTGGAGACAGGTCGGCCGGAGGACGATGTATTGAATCGCGACGCAATTTGAGTGTTGCATCGTCATTAAGAGGCTCTGAACGTTACAATTAACTGTCAGTTTTGCGTCAGATTCGAAAATCTAGACTCACAGGAGATCGACCATAAGGTGCCCGATTCAGCAATAGACCCTTGGAGACAGGTCGGCCGGAGGACGATGTATTGAATCGCGACGGGATTTGTGTGTTCCATCGTCATTAACAGGCTCTGAACGTTACAATTAACTGTCAGTTTTGCGTCGGATTCGAAAATCTAGACTCACAGGAGATCGACCATAAGGTGCCCGAGGGAGCAATAGACCCTTGGAGACAGGTCGCCCGGAGGACGATGTATTGAATCGCGACGCTATTTGTGTGTTCCATCGTCATTAACAGGCTCTGAACGTTACAATTAACTGTCAGGTTTGCGTCGGATTCGAAAATCTAGACTCACAGGAGATCGACCATAAGGTGCCCGAGGCAGCAATAGACCCTTGGAGACAGGTCGGCCGGAGGACGATGTATTGAATCGCGACTCGATTTGTGTGTTCCATTGTCATTAAGAGGCTCTGAACCTTACAATTAACTGTAAGTATTGCGTCGGATCTGAAAATCTAGACTCACAGGAAAACGAGCATAAGGTGCCCGAGGCCGCAATAGACCCTTGGAGACAGGTCGGCCGGAGGACGATGTATTGAATCGCGACGCGATTTGTGTGTTCCATCGTCATTAACAGGCTCTGAACGTTACAATTAACTGTCAGTTTTGCGTCGGATTCGAAAATCTAGACTCACAGGAGATCGACCATAAGGTGCCCGAGGCAGCAATAGACCCTTGGAGACAGTTCGGCCGGAGGACGATGTATTGAATCGCGACAGGATTTGTGTGTTCCATCGTCATTAACAGATTCTGAACGTTACAATTAACTGTCAGTTTTGCGTCGGATTCGAAAATCTAGACTCACAGGAGATCGACCATAAGGTGCCCGATGCAGCAATAGACCCTTGGAGACAGGTCGGCCGGAGGACGATGTATTGAATCGCGACGCAATTTGTGTGTTCCATTGTCATTAAGAGGCTCTGTACCTTACAATTAACTGTCAATTTTGCGTCGGATTCGAAAATCTAGACTCACAGGAGATCGACCATAAGGTGCCCGAGGCAGCAATAGACCCTTGGAGACAGGTCGGCCGGAGGACGATGTATTGAATCGCGACGCGATTTGTGTGTTCCATCGTCATTAACAGGTTCTGAACGTTACAATTAACTGTCAGTTTTGCGTCGGATTCGAAAATCTAGACTCACAGGAAATCGACCATAAGGTGCCCGAGGCAGCAATATACCCTTGGAGACAGGTCGGCCGGAGGACGATGTATTGAATCGCGACGCAATTTGTGTGTTCCATTGTCATTAAGAGGCTCTGAACCTTACAATTAACTGTCAGTGTTGCGTCGGCTTCGAAAATCTAGACTCACAGAAGAACGACCATAAGGTGCCCGAGGCAGCACTAGACCCTTGGAGACAAGTCGGTTGGAGGACGATGTATTGAATCGCGACGCAATTTGTGTTCCATCGTCATTAACAGGCTCTGAACGTTACAATTAACTGTCAGTTTTGAGTCGGATTCGAAAATCTAGACTCACAGGAGAACGACCATAAGGTGCCCGAGGCAGCAAAAGACCCTTGGAGACAGGTCGGCCGGAGGACGATGTATTGAATCGCGACGCGATTTGTGTGTTCCATTGTCATTAAGAGGCTCTGAACGTTACAATTAACTGTCAGTTTTGCGTCAGATTCGAAAATCTAGACTCACAGGAGAGCGACCATAAGGTGCCCGTGGCAGCAATAGACCCTTGGAGGCAGGTCGGCCGGAGGACGATGTATTGAATCGCGACGCGATTTGTGTGTTCCATTGTCATTAAGAGGCTCTGAACGTTACAATTAACTGTCAGTTTTTCGTCGGATTCGAAAATCTAGACACACAGTAGAACGACCATAAGGTGTCCGAGGAAGCACTAGACCCTTGGAGACAAGTCGTCTGGAGGACGATGTATTGAATCGCGACGCAATTTGTGTGTTCCATCGTCATTAACAGGCTCTGAACGTTACAATTAACTGTCAGTTTTGCGTCGGATTCGAAAATCTAGACTCACAGGAGAACGACCATAAGGTGCCCGAGGCAGCAATAGACCCTTGGAGACAGGTCGGCCGGAGGACGATGTATTGAATCGCGACACAATTTGTGTGTTCCATTGTCATTAAGAGGCTCTGAACCTTACAATTAACTGTCAATTTTGCGTCGCATTCGAAAATCTAGACTCACAGGAGAACGACAATAAGGTGCCCGAGGCAGCACTAGACCCTTACAGACAAGTCGGCTGGAGGACGATGTATTGAATCGCGACAGGATTTGTGTGTTCCATCGTCATTTACAGGCTCTGAACGTTACAATTAACTGGCAGGTTTGCGTCGGATTCGAAAATCTAGACTCACAGGAGATCGACCATAAGGTGCCCGAGGCAGCAAAAGACCCTTGGAGACAGGTCGGCCGGAGGACGATGTAATGAATCGCGACGCAATTTGTGTGTTCTATTGTCATTAAGAGGCTCTGAACCTTACAATTAACTGTCAGTTTTGCGTCGGATTCGAAAATCCAGACTCACAGAGGAACGACCATAAGGTGCCCGAGGCAGCACTAGACCCTTGGAGATAAATCGGCTGGAGGACGATGTATTGAATCGCGACGCGATTTGTGAGTTCCATTGTCATTAAGAGGCTCTGAACCTTACAATTAACTGTAAGTTTTGCGTCGGATTCGAAAATCTAGACTCACAGGAGATCGACCATAAGGTGCCCGAGGCAGCACTAGACCCTTGGAGACTGGTCGGCCGGAGGACGATGTATTGAATCGCGACGGGATTTGTGTGTTCCATCGTCATTAACAGGCTCTGAACGTTACAATTAACTGTCAGTTTTGCGTCGGATTCGAAAATCTAGACTCACAGGAGAACGACCATAAGGTGTCCGAGGCATCACTAGACCCATGGAGACAAGTCGGCTGGAGGACGATGTATTGAATCGCGACGCGATTTTTGTGTTCCATCGTCATTAACAGGCTCTGAACGTTACAATTAACTGTCAGTTTTGCGTCGGATTCGAAAATCTAGACTCACAGGAGATCGACCATAAGGTGCCCGAGGCAGCAATTGACCCTTGGAGACAGGTCGGCCGGAGGACGATGTATTGAATCGCGACGCGATTTGTGTGTGCCATCGTCATTAACAGGCTCTGAACGTTACAATTAACTGTCAGTTTTGCGTCGGATTCGAAAATCTAGACTCACAGGAGAACACGACCATACGGTGTCCGAGACAGCACTATACCATTGGAGACAAGTCGGCTGGAGGACGATGTATTGAATCGCGACGCAATTTGTGTGTTCCACCGTCATTAACAGGCTCTGAACGTTACAATTAACTGTCAGTTTTGCGTCGGATTCGAAAGTCTAGACTCACAGGAGATCGACCATAAGGTGCCCGAGGCCGCAATAGACCCTTGGAGACAGGTCGGCCGGAGGACGATGTATTGAATCGCGACGCGATTTGTGTGTTCCATTGTCATTAAGAGGCTCTGAACCTTACAATTAACTGTAAGTTTTGCGTCGGATTCGAAAATCTAGACTCACAGAAGAACGACCATAAGGTGCCCGAGGCAGCACTAGACCCTTGGAGACAAGTCGGCTGGAGGACGATGTATTGAATCGCGACGCAATTTGTGTGTTCCATCGTCATTAACAGGCTCTGAACCTTACAATTAACTGTCAGTTTTGCGTCGGATTCGAAAATCTAGACTCACAGGAGATCGACCATAAGGTGCCCGAGGCAGCACTAGACCCTTGGAGACAAGTCGGCTGGAGGACGATGTACTGAATCGCGACGCGATTTGTGTGTTCCATCGTCATTAACAGTCTCTGAACGTTACAATTAACTGTCAGTTTTGCGTCGGATTCGAAAATCTAGACTCACAGGAGATCGACCATAAGGTGCCCGAGGCAGCAATAGACCCTTGGAGACAGGTCGGCCGGAGGACGATGTATTGAATCGCGACGCGATTAGTGTGTTCCATTGTCATTAAGAGGCTCTGAACCTTGCAATTAACTGTCAGTTTTGCGTCGGATTCGAAAAGCTAGACTCACAGGAGAACGACCATACGGTGCCCGAGGCAGCAATAGACCCTTGGAGACAGGTCGGCCGGAGGACGATGTATTGAATCGCGACGCGATTTGTGTGTTACATTGTCATTAAGAGGCTCTGAACCTTACAATCAACTGTAAGTATTGCGTCGGATTCGAAAATCTAGACTCACACGAGAACGACCATAAGGTGCCCGAGGCAGCAATAGACCCTTGGAGACAGGTCGGCCGGAGGACGATGTATTGAATCGCGACGCGATTTGTGTGTTCCATCGTCATTAACAGGCTCTGAACGTTACAATTAACTGTCAGTTTTGCGTCGGATTCGAAAATCTAGACTCACAGGAGATCGACCATAAGGTGCCCGAGGCAGCAATAGACCCTTGGACACAGGTCGGCCGGAGGACGATGTATTGAATCGCGACAGGATATGTGTGTTCCATCGTCATTAACAGATTCTGAACGTTACAATTAACTGTCAGTTTTGCGTCGGATTCGAAAATCTAGACTCACAGGAGATCGACCATAAGGTGCCCGAGGCAGCAATAGACCCTTGGAGACAGGTCGGCCGGAGGACGATGTATTGAATCGCGACGCAATTTGTGTGTTCCATTGTCATTAAGAGGCTCTGTACCTTACAATTAACTGTCAGTTTTGCGTCGGATTCGAAAATCTAGACTCACAGGAGATCGACCATAGGGTGCCCGAGGCAGCAATAGACCCTTGGAGACAGGTCGGCCGGAGGACGATGTATTGAATCGCGACGGGATTTGTGTGTTCCATCGTCATTAACAGGTTCTGAACGTTACAATTAACTGTCAGTTTTGCGTCGGATTCGAAAATCTAGACTCACAGGAGATCGACCATAAGGTGCCCGAGGCAGCAATATACCCTTGGAGACAGGTCGGCCGGAGGACGATGTATTGAATCGCGACGCAATTTGTGTGTTCCATTGTCATTAAGAGGCTCTGAACCTTACAATTAACTGTCAGTGTTGCGTCGGATTCGAAAATCTAGACTCACAGAAGAACGACCATAAGGTGCCCGAGGCAGCACTAGACCCTTGGAGACAAGTCGGTTGGAGGACGATGTATTGAATCGCGACGCAATTTGTGTGTTCCATCGTCATTAACATGCTCTGAACGTTACAATTAACTGTCAGTTTTGAGTCGGATTCGAAAATCTAGACTCACAGGAGAACGACCATAAGGTGCCCGAGGCAGCAAAAGACCCTTGGAGACAGGTCGGCCGGAGGACGATGTATTGAATCGCGACGCAATTTGTGTGTTCCATCGTCATTAACAGGCTCTGAACGTTACAATTAACTGTCAGTTTTGCGTCAGATTCGAAAATCTAGACTCACAGGAGAGCGACCATAAGGTGCCCGAGGCAGCAATAGACCCTTGGAGGCAGGTCGGCCGGAGGACGATGTATTGAATCGCGACGCGATTTGTGTGTTCCATTGTCATTAAGAGGCTCTGAACGTTACAATTAACTGTCAGTTTTTCGTCGGATTCGAAAATCTAGACACACAGTAGAACGACCATAAGGTGTCCGAGGCAGCACTAGACCCTTGGAGACAAGGCGTCTGGAGGACGATGTATTGAATCGCGACGCAATTTGTGTGTTCCATCGTCATTAACAGGCTCTGAACGTTACAATTAACTGTCAGTTTTGCGTCGGATTCGAAAATCTAGACTCACAGGAGAACGACCATAAGGTGCCCGAGGCAGCAATAGACCCTTGGAGACAGGTCGGCCGGAGGACGATGTATTGAATCGCGACGCAATTTGTGTGTTCCATTGTCATTAAGAGGCTCTGAACCTTACAATTAACTGTCAATTTTGCGTCGCATTCGAAAATCTAGACTCACAGGAGATCGACCATAAGGTGCCCGAGGCAGCAATAGACCCTTGGAGACAGGTCGGCCGGAGGACGATGTATTGAATCGCGACGCGATTTGTGTGTTCCATCGTCATTAACAGGTTCTGAACGTTACAATTAACTGTCAGTTTTGCGTCGGATTCGAAAATCTAGACTCACAGGAAATCGACCATAAGGTGCCCGAGGCAGCAATATACCCTTGGAGACAGGTCGGCCGGAGGACGATGTATTGAATCGCGACGCAATTTGTGTGTTCCATTGTCATTAAGAGGCTCTGAACCTTACAATTAACTGTCAGTGTTGCGTCGGCTTCGAAAATCTAGACTCACAGAAGAACGACCATAAGGTGCCCGAGGCAGCACTAGACCCTTGGAGACAAGTCGGTTGGAGGACGATGTATTGAATCGCGACGCAATTTGTGTGTTCCATCGTCATTAACAGGCTCTGAACGTTACAATTAACTGTCAGTTTTGAGTCGGATTCGAAAATCTAGACTCACAGGAGAACGACCATAAGGTGCCCGAGGCAGCAAAAGACCCTTGGAGACAGGTCGGCCGGAGGACGATGTATTGAATCGCGACGCGATTTGTGTGTTCCATTGTCATTAAGAGGCTCTGAACGTTACAATTAACTGTCAGTTTTGCGTCAGATTCGAAAATCTAGACTCACAGGAGAGCGACCATAAGGTGCCCGAGGCAGCAATAGACCCTTGGAGGCAGGTCGGCCGGAGGACGATGTATTGAATCGCGACGCGATTTGTGTGTTCCATTGTCATTAAGAGGCTCTGAACGTTACAATTAACTGTCAGTTTTTCGTCGGATTCGAAAATCTAGACACACAGTAGAACGACCATAAGGTGTCCGAGGCAGCACTAGACCCTTGGAGACAAGTCGTCTGGAGGACGATGTATTGAATCGCGACGCAATTTGTGTGTTCCATCGTCATTAACAGGCTCTGAACGTTACAATTAACTGTCAGTTTTGCGTCGGATTCGAAAATCTAGACTCACAGGAGAACGACCATAAGGTGCCCGAGGCAGCAATAGACCCTTGGAGACAGGTCGGCCGGAGGACGATGTATTGAATCGCGACACAATTTGTGTGTTCCATTGTCATTAAGAGGCTCTGAACCTTACAATTAACTGTCAATTTTGCGTCGCATTCGAAAATCTAGACTCACAGGAGAACGACAATAAGGTGCCCGAGGCAGCACTAGACCCTTACAGACAAGTCGGCTGGAGGACGATGTATTGAATCGCGACAGGATTTGTGTGTTCCATCGTCATTTACAGGCTCTGAACGTTACAATTAACTGGCAGGTTTGCGTCGGATTCGAAAATCTAGACTCACAGGAGATCGACCATAAGGTGCCCGAGGCAGCAAAAGACCCTTGGAGACAGGTCGGCCGGAGGACGATGTATTGAATCGCGACGCAATTTGTGTGTTCTATTGTCATTAAGAGGCTCTGAACCTTACAATTAACTGTCAGTTTTGCGTCGGATTCGAAAATCCAGACTCACAGAGGAACGACCATAAGGTGCCCGAGGCAGCACTAGACCCTTGGAGATAAATCGGCTGGAGGACGATGTATTGAATCGCGACGCGATTTGTGAGTTCCATTGTCATTAAGAGGCTCTGAACCTTACAATTAACTGTAAGTTTTGCGTCGGATTCGAAAATCTAGACTCACAGGAGATCGACCATAAGGTGCCCGAGGCAGCACTAGACCCTTGGAGACTGGTCGGCCGGAGGACGATGTATTGAATCGCGACGGGATTTGTGTGTTCCATCGTCATTAACAGGCTCTGAACGTTACAATTAACTGTCAGTTTTGCGTCGAATTCGAAAATCTAGACTCACAGGAGATCGACCATAACGTGCCCGAGGCAGCAATAGACCCTTGGAGACAGGTCGGCCGGAGGACGATGTATTGAATCGCGACGCGATTTGTGTGTTGCATTGTCATTAAGAGGCTCTGAACGTTACAATTAACTGTCAGTTTTGCGTCGGATTCGAAAATCTAGACTCACAGGAGAACGACCATAAGGTGTCCGAGGCATCACTAGACCCATGGAGACAAGTCGGCTGGAGGACGATGTATTGAATCGCGACGCGATTTGTGTGTTCCATCGTCATTAACAGGCTCTGAACGTTACAATTAACTGTCAGTTTTGCGTCGGATTCGAAAATCTAGACTCACAGGAGATCGACCATAAGGTGCCCGAGGCAGCAATTGACCCTTGGAGACAGGTCGGCCGGAGGACGATGTATTGAATCGCGACGCGATTTGTGTGTGCCATCGTCATTAACAGGCTCTGAACGTTACAATTAACTGTCAGTTTTGCGTCGGATTCGAAAATCTAGACTCACAGGAGAACACGACCATACGGTGTCCGAGACAGCACTATACCCTTGGAGACAAGTCGGCTGGAGGACGATGTATTGAATCGCGACGCAATTTGTGTGTTCCACCGTCATTAACAGGCTCTGAACGTTACAATTAACTGTCAGTTTTGCGTCGGATTCGAAAGTCTAGACTCACAGGAGATCGACCATAAGGTGCCCGAGGCCGCAATAGACCCTTGGAGACAGGTCGGCCGGAGGACGATGTATTGAATCGCGACGCGATTTGTGTGTTCCATTGTCATTAAGAGGCTCTGAACCTTACAATTAACTGTAAGTTTTGCGTCGGATTCGAAAATCTAGACTCACAGAAGAACGACCATAAGGTGCCCGAGGCAGCACTAGACCCTTGGAGACAAGTCGGCTGGAGGACGATGTATTGAATCGCGACGCAATTTGTGTGTTCCATCGTCATTAACAGGCTCTGAACCTTACAATTAACTGTCAGTTTTGCGTCGGATTCGAAAATCTAGACTCACAGGAGATCGACCATAAGGTGCCCGAGGCAGCACTAGACCCTTGGAGACAAGTCGGCTGGAGGACGATGTACTGAATCGCGACGCGATTTGTGTGTTCCATCGTCATTAACAGGCTCTGAACGTTACAATTAACTGTCAGTTTTGCGTCGGATTCGAAAATCTAGACTCACAGGAGATCGACCATAAGGTGCCCGAGGCAGCAATAGACCCTTGGAGACAGGTCGGCCGGAGGACGATGTATTGAATCGCGACGCGATTAGTGTGTTCCATTGTCATTAAGAGGCTCTGAACCTTGCAATTAACTGTCAGTTTTGCGTCGGATTCGAAAAGCTAGACTCACAGGAGAACGACCATACGGTGCCCGAGGCAGCAATAGACCCTTGGAGACAGGTCGGCCGAAGGACGATGTATTGAATCGCGACGCGATTTGTGTGTTACATTGTCATTAAGAGGCTCTGAACCTTACAATCAACTGTAAGTATTGCGTCGGATTCGAAAATCTAGACTCACACGAGAACGACCATAAGGTGCCCGAGGCAGCAATAGACCCTTGGAGACAGGTCGGCCGGAGGACGATGTATTGAATCGCGACGCGATTTGTGTGTTCCATCGTCATTAACAGGCTCTGAACGTTACAATTAACTGTCAGTTTTGCGTCGGATTCGAAAATCTAGACTCACAGGAGATCGACCATAAGGTGCCCGAGGCAGCAATAGACCCTTGGACACAGGTCGGCCGGAGGACGATGTATTGAATCGCGACAGGATTTGTGTGTTCCATCGTCATTAACAGATTCTGAACGTTACAATTAACTGTCAGTTTTGCGTCGGATTCGAAAATCTAGACTCACAGGAGATCGACCATAAGGTGCCCGAGGCAGCAATAGACCCTTGGAGACAGGTCGGCCGGAGGACAATGTATTGAATCGCGACGCAATTTGTGTGTTCCATTGTCATTAAGAGGCTCTGTACCTTACAATTAACTGTCAGTTTTGCGTCGGATTCGAAAATCTAGACTCACAGGAGATCGACCATAGGGTGCCCGAGGCAGCAATAGACCCTTGGAGACAGGTCGGCCGGAGGACGATGTATTGAATCGCGACGGGATTTGTGTGTTCCATCGTCATTAACAGGTTCTGAACGTTACAATTAACTGTCAGTTTTGCGTCGGATTCGAAAATCTAGACTCACAGGAGATCGACCATAAGGTGCCCGAGGCAGCAATATACCCTTGGAGACAGGTCGGCCGGAGGACGATGTATTGAATCGCGACGCAATTTGTGTGTTCCATTGTCATTAAGAGGCTCTGAACCTTACAATTAACTGTCAGTGTTGCGTCGGATTCGAAAATCTAGACTCACAGAAGAACGACCATAAGGTGCCCGAGGCAGCACTAGACCCTTGGAGACAAGTCGGTTGGAGGACGATGTATTGAATCGCGACGCAATTTGTGTGTTCCATCGTCATTAACATGCTCTGAACGTTACAATTAACTGTCAGTTTTGAGTCGGATTCGAAAATCTAGACTCACAGGAGAACGACCATAAGGTGCCCGAGGCAGCAAAAGACCCTTGGAGACAGGTCGGCCGGAGGACGATGTATTGAATCGCGACGCAATTTGTGTGTTCCATCGTCATTAACAGGCTCTGAACGTTACAATTAACTGTCAGTTTTGCGTCAGATTCGAAAATCTAGACTCACAGGAGAGCGACCATAAGGTGCCCGAGGCAGCAATAGACCCTTGGAGGCAGGTCGGCCGGAGGACGATGTATTGAATCGCGACGCGATTTGTGTGTTCCATTGTCATTAAGAGGCTCTGAACGTTACAATTAACTGTCAGTTTTTCGTCGGATTCGAAAATCTAGACACACAGTAGAACGACCATAAGGTGTCCGAGGCAGCACTAGACCCTTGGAGACAAGGCGTCTGGAGGACGATGTATTGAATCGCGACGCAATTTGTGTGTTCCATCGTCATTAACAGGCTCTGAACCTTACAATTAACTGTCAGTTTTGCGTCGGATTCGAAAATCTAGACTCACAGGAGAACGACCATAAGGTGCCCGAGGCAGCAATAGACCCTTGGAGACAGGTCGGCCGGAGGACGATGTATTGAATCGCGACGCAATTTGTGTGTTCCATTGTCATTAAGAGGCTCTGAACCTTACAATTAACTGTCAATTTTGCGTCGCATTCGAAAATCTAGACTCACAGGAGAACGACAATAAGGTGCCCGAGGCAGCACTAGACCCTTGGAGACAAGGCGGCTGGAGGACGATGTATTGAATCGCGACAGGATTTGTGTGTTCCATCGTCATTTACAGGCTCTGAACGTTACAATTAACTGTCAGTGTTGCGTCGGATTCGAAAATCTAGACTCACAGGAGATCGACCATAAGGTGCCCGAGGCAGCAAAAGACCCTTGGAGACAGGTCGGCCGGAGGACGATGTATTGAATCGCGACGCAATTTGTGTGTTCTATTGTCATTAAGAGGCTCTGAACCTTACAATTAACTGTCAGTTTTGCGTCGGATTCGAAAATCCAGACTCACAGAGGAACGACCATAAGGTGCCCGAGGCAGCACTAGACCCTTGGAGATAAATCGGCTGGAGGACGATGTATTGAATCGCGACGCGATTTGTGAGTTCCATTGTAATTAAGAGGCTCTGAACCTTAAAATTAACTGTAAGTTTTGCGTCGGATTCGAAAATCTAGACTCACAGGAGTTCGACCATAAGGTGCACGAGGCAGCACTAGACCCTTGGAGACTGGTCGGCCGGAGGACGATGTATTGAATCGCGACGCGATTTGTGTGTTCCATCGTCATTAACAGGCTCTGAACGTTACAATTAACTGTCAGTTTTGCGTCGGATTCGAAAATCTAGACTCACAGGAGATCGACCATAAGGTGCCCGAGGCAGCAATAGACCCTTGGTGACAGGTCGGCCGGAGGACGATGTATTGAATCGCGACGCGATTTGTGTGTTGCATTGTCATTAAGAGGCTCTGAACGTTACAATTAACTGTCAGTTTTGCGTCGGATTCGAAAATCTAGACTCACAGGAGAACGACCATAAGGTGTCCGAGATATCACTAGACCCATGGAGACAAGTCGGCTGGAGGACGATGTATTGAATCGCGACGCGATTTGTGTGTTCCATCGTCATTAACAGGCTCTGAACGTTACAATTAACTGTCAGTTTTGCGTCGGATTCGAAAATCTAGACTCACAGGAGATCGACCATAAGGTGCCCGAGGCAGCAATTGACCCTTGGAGACAGGTCGGCCGGAGGACGATGTATTGAATCGCGACGCGATTTGTGTGTGCCATCGTCATTAACAGGCTCTGAACGTTACAATTAACTGTCAGTTTTGCGTCGGATTCGAAAATCTAGACTCACAGGAGAACACGACCATACGGTGTCCGAGGCAGCACTATACCCTTGGAGACAAGTCGGCTGGAGGACGATGTATTGAATCGCGACGCAATTTGTGTGTTCCACCGTCATTAACAGGCTCTGAACGTTACAATTAACTGTCAGTTTTGCGTCGGATTCGAAAGTCTAGACTCACAGGAGATCGACCATAAGGTGCCCGAGGCAGCAATAGACCCTTGGAGACAGGTCGGCCGGAGGACGATGTATTGAATCGCGACGCGATTTGTGTGTTCCATTGTCATTAAGAGGCTCTGAACCTTACAATTAACTGTAAGTTTTGCGTCGGATTCGAAAATCTAGACTCACAGAAGAACGACCATAAGGTGCCCGAGGCAGCACTAGACCCTTGGAGACAAGTCGGCTGGAGGACGATGTATTGAATCGCGACGCAAATTGTGTGTTCCATCGTCATTAACAGGCTCTGAACCTTACAATTAACTGTCAGTTTTGTGTCGGATTCAAAAGTCTAGACTCACACGAGAACGACCATAAGGTGCCCGAGGCAGCAATAGACCCTTGGAGACAGGTCGGCCGGAGGACGATAGATTGAATCGCGACGCAATTTGTGTGTTCCATCGTCATTAACCGGCTCTGAACGTTACAATTAACTGTCAGTTTAGCGTCGGATTCGAAAATCTAGACTCACAGGAGATCGACCATAAGGTGCCCGAGGCAGCACTAGACCCTTGGAGACTGGTCGGCCGGAGGACGATGTATTGAATCGCGATGGGATTTGTGTGTTCCATCGTCATTAACAGGCTCTGAACGTTACAATTAACTGTCAGTTTTGCGTCGAATTCGAAAATCTAGACTCACAGGAGATCGACCATAACGTGCCCGAGGCAGCAATAGACCCTTGGAGACAGGTCGGCCGGAGGACGATGTATTGAATCGCGACGCGATTTGTGTGTTGCATTGTCATTAAGAGGCTCTGAACGTTACAATTAACTGTCAGTTTTGCGTCGGATTCGAAAATCTAGACTCACAGGAGAACGACCATAAGGTGTCCGAGGCATCACTAGACCCATGGAGACAAGTCGGCTGGAGGACGATGTATTGAATCGCGACGCGATTTGTGTGTTCCATCGTCATTAACAGGCTCTGAACGTTACAATTAACTGTCAGTTTTGCGTCGGATTCGAAAATCTAGACTCACAGGAGATCGACCATAAGGTGCCCGAGGCAGCAATTAACCCTTGGAGACAGGTCGGCCGGAGGACGATGTATTGAATCGCGACGCGATTTGTGTGTGCCATCGTCATTAACAGGCTCTGAACGTTACAATTAACTGTCAGTTTTGCGTCGGATTCGAAAATCTAGACTCACAGGAGAACACGACCATACGGTGTCCGAGACAGCACTATACCCTTGGAGACAAGTCGGCTGGAGGACGATGTATTGAATCGCGACGCAATTTGTGTGTTCCACCGTCATTAACAGGCTCTGAACGTTACAATTAACTGTCAGTTTTGCGTCGGATTCGAAAGTCTAGACTCACAGGAGATCGACCATAAGGTGCCCGAGGCAGCAATAGACCCTTGGAGACAGGTCGGCCGGAGGACGATGTATTGAATCGCGACGCGATTTTTGTGTTCCATTGTCATTAAGAGGCTCTGAACCTTACAATTAACTGTAAGTTTTGCGTCGGATTCGAAAATCTAGACTCACAGAAGAACGACCATAAGGTGCCCGAGGCAGCACTAGACCCTTGGAGACAAGTCGGCTGGAGGACGATGTATTGAATCGCGACGCAATTTGTGTGTTCCATCGTCATTAACAGGCTCTGAACCTTACAATTAACTGTCAGTTTTGCGTCGGATTCGAAAATCTAGACTCACAGGAGATCGACCATAAGGTGCCCGAGGCAGCACTAGACCCTTGGAGACAAGTCGGCTGGAGGACGATGTACTGAATCGCGACGCGATTTGTGTGTTCCATCGTCATTAACAGGCTCTGAACGTTACAATTAACTGTCAGTTTTGCGTCGGATTCGAAAATCTAGACTCACAGGAGATCGACCATAAGGTGCCCGAGGCAGCAATAGACCCTTGGAGACAGGTCGGCCGGAGGACGATGTATTGAATCGCGACGCGATTAGTGTGTTCCATTGTCATTAAGAGGCTCTGAACCTTGCAATTAACTGTCAGTTTTGCGTCGGATTCGAAAAGCTAGACTCACAGGAGAACGACCATACGGTGCCCGAGGCAGCAATAGACCCTTGGAGACAGGTCGGCCGGAGGACGATGTATTGAATCGCGACGCGATTTGTGTGTTACATTGTCATTAAGAGGCTCTGAACCTTACAATCAACTGTAAGTATTGCGTCGGATTCGAAAATCTAGACTCACACGAGAACGACCATAAGGTGCCCGAGGCAGCAATAGACCCTTGGAGACAGGTCGGCCGGAGGACGATGTATTGAATCGCGACGCGATTTGTGTGTTCCATCGTCATTAACAGGCTCTGAACGTTACAATTAACTGTCAGTTTTGCGTCGGATTCGAAAATCTAGACTCACAGGAGATCGACCATAAGGTGCCCGAGGCAGCAATAGACCCTTGGACACAGGTCGGCCGGAGGACGATGTATTGAATCGCGACAGGATTTGTGTGTTCCATCGTCATTAACAGATTCTGAACGTTACAATTAACTGTCAGTTTTGCGTCGGATTCGAAAATCTAGACTCACAGGAGATCGACCATAAGGTGCCCGAGGCAGCAATAGACCCTTGGAGACAGGTCGGCCGGAGGACGATGTATTGAATCGCGACGCAATTTGTGTGTTCCATTGTCATTAAGAGGCTCTGTACCTTACAATTAACTGTCAGTTTTGCGTCGGATTCGAAAATCTAGACTCACAGGAGATCGACCATAGGGTGCCCGAGGCAGCAGTAGACCCTTGGAGACAGGTCGGCCGGAGGACGATGTATTGAATCGCGACGGGATTTGTGTGTTCCATCGTCATTAACAGGTTCTGAACGTTACAATTAACTGTCAGTTTTGCGTCGGATTCGAAAATCTAGACTCACAGGAGATCGACCATAAGGTGCCCGAGGCAGCAATATACCCTTGGAGACAGGTCGGCCGGAGGACGATGTATTGAATCGCGACGCAATTTGTGTGTTCCATTGTCATTAAGAGGCTCTGAACCTTACAATTAACTGTCAGTGTTGCGTCGGATTCGAAAATCTAGACTCACAGAAGAACGACCATAAGGTGCCCGAGGCAGCACTAGACCCTTGGAGACAAGTCGGTTGGAGGACGATGTATTGAATCGCGACGCAATTTGTGTGTTCCATCGTCATTAACATGCTCTGAACGTTACAATTAACTGTCAGTTTTGAGTCGGATTCGAAAATCTAGACTCACAGGAGAACGACCATAAGGTGCCCGAGGCAGCAAAAGACCCTTGGAGACAGGTCGGCCGGAGGACGATGTATTGAATCGCGACGCAATTTGTGTGTTCCATCGTCATTAACAGGCTCTGAACGTTACAATTAACTGTCAGTTTTGCGTCCGATTCGAAAATCTAGACTCACAGGAGAGCGACCATAAGGTGCCCGAGGCAGCAATAGACCCTTGGAGGCAGGTCGGCCGGAGGACGATGTATTGAATCGCGACGCGATTTGTGTGTTCCATTGTCATTAAGAGGCTCTGAACGTTACAATTAACTGTCAGTTTTTCGTCGGATTCGAAAATCTAGACACACAGTAGAACGACCATAAGGTGTCCGAGGCAGCACTAGACCCTTGGAGACAAGGCGTCTGGAGGACGATGTATTGAATCGCGACGCAATTTGTGTGTTCCATCGTCATTAACAGGCTCTGAACGTTACAATTAACTGTCAGTTTTGCGTCGGATTCGAAAATCTAGACTCACAGGAGAACGACCATAAGGTGCCCGAGGCAGCAATAGACCCTTGGAGACAGGTCGGCCGGAGGACGATGTATTGAATCGCGACGCAATTTGTGTGTTCCATTGTCATTAAGAGGCTCTGAACCTTACAATTAACTGTCAATTTTGCGTCGCATTCGAAAATCTAGACTCACAGGAGAACGACAATAAGGTGCCCGAGGCAGCACTAGACCCTTGGAGACAAGGCGGCTGGAGGACGATGTATTGAATCGCGACAGGATTTGTGTGTTCCATCGTCATTTACAGGCTCTGAACGTTACAATTAACTGTCAGGTTTGCGTCGGATTCGAAAATCTAGACTCACAGGAGATCGACCATAAGGTGCCCGAGGCAGCAAAAGACCCTTGGAGACAGGTCGGCCGGAGGACGATGTATTGAATCGCGACGCAATTTGTGTGTTCTATTGTCATTAAGAGGCTCTGAACCTTACAATTAACTGTCAGTTTTGCGTCGGATTCGAAAATCCAGACTCACAGAGGAACGACCATAAGGTGCCCGAGGCAGCACTAGACCCTTGGAGATAAATCGGCTGGAGGACGATGTATTGAATCGCGACGCGATTTGTGAGTTCCATTGTAATTAAGAGGCTCTGAACCTTAGAATTAACTGTAAGTTTTGCGTCGGATTCGAAAATCTAGACTCACAGGAGTTCGACCATAAGGTGCCCGAGGCAGCACTAGACCCTTGGAGACTGGTCGGCCGGAGGACGATGTATTGAATCGCGACGCGATTTGTGTGTTCCATCGTCATTAACAGGCTCTGAACGTTACAATTAACTGTCAGTTTTGCGTCGGATTCGAAAATCTAGACTCACAGGAGATCGACCATAAGGTGCCCGAGGCAGCACTAGACCCTTGGAGACAAGTCGGCTGGAGGACGATGTATTGAATCGCGACGCAATTTGTGTGTTCCATCGTCATTAACAGGCTCTGAACCTTACAATTAACTGTCAGTTTTGCGTCGGATTCGAAAATCTAGACTCACACGAGAACGACCATAAGGTGCCCGAGGCAGCAATAGACCCTTGGAGACAGGTCGGCCGGAGGACGATGTATTGAATCGCGACGCGATTTGTGTGTTCCATCGTCATTAACAGGCTCTGAACGTTACAATTAACTGTCAGTTTTGCGTCGGATTCGAAAATCTAGACTCACAGGAGATCGACCATAAGGTGCCCGAGGCAGCAATAGACCCTTGGACACAGGTCGGCCGGAGGACGATGTATTGAATCGCGACAGGATTTGTGTGTTCCATCGTCATTAACAGATTCTGAACGTTACAATTAACTGTCAGTTTTGCGTCGGATTCGAAAATCTAGACTCACAGGAGATCGACCATAAGGTGCCCGAGGCAGCAATAGACCCTTGGAGACAGGTCGGCCGGAGGACGATGTATTGAATCGCGACGCAATTTGTGTGTTCCATTGTCATTAAGAGGCTCTGTACCTTACAATTAACTGTCAGTTTTGCGTCGGATTCGAAAATCTAGACTCACAGGAGATCGACCATAGGGTGCCCGAGGCAGCAGTAGACCCTTGGAGACAGGTCGGCCGGAGGACGATGTATTGAATCGCGACGGGATTTGTGTGTTCCATCGTCATTAACAGGTTCTGAACGTTACAATTAACTGTCAGTTTTGCGTCGGATTCGAAAATCTAGACTCACAGGAGATCGACCATAAGGTGCCCGAGGCAGCAATATACCCTTGGAGACAGGTCGGCCGGAGGACGATGTATTGAATCGCGACGCAATTTGTGTGTTCCATTGTCATTAAGAGGCTCTGAACCTTACAATTAACTGTCAGTGTTGCGTCGGATTCGAAAATCTAGACTCACAGAAGAACGACCATAAGGTGCCCGAGGCAGCACTAGACCCTTGGAGACAAGTCGGTTGGAGGACGATGTATTGAATCGCGACGCAATTTGTGTGTTCCATCGTCATTAACATGCTCTGAACGTTACAATTAACTGTCAGTTTTGAGTCGGATTCGAAAATCTAGACTCACAGGAGAACGACCATAAGGTGCCCGAGGCAGCAAAAGACCCTTGGAGACAGGTCGGCCGGAGGACGATGTATTGAATCGCGACGCAATTTGTGTGTTCCATCGTCATTAACAGGCTCTGAACGTTACAATTAACTGTCAGTTTTGCGTCAGATTCGAAAATCTAGACTCACAGGAGAGCGACCATAAGGTGCCCGAGGCAGCAATAGACCCTTGGAGGCAGGTCGGCCGGAGGACGATGTATTGAATCGCGACGCGATTTGTGTGTTCCATTGTCATTAAGAGGCTCTGAACGTTACAATTAACTGTCAGTTTTTCGTCGGATTCGAAAATCTAGACACACAGTAGAACGACCATAAGGTGTCCGAGGCAGCACTAGACCCTTGGAGACAAGGCGTCTGGAGGACGATGTATTGAATCGCGACGCAATTTGTGTGTTCCATCGTCATTAACAGGCTCTGAACGTTACAATTAACTGTCAGTTTTGCGTCGGATTCGAAAATCTAGACTCACAGGAGAACGACCATAAGGTGCCCGAGGCAGCAATAGACCCTTGGAGACAGGTCGGCCGGAGGACGATGTATTGAATCGCGACGCAATTTGTGTGTTCCATTGTCATTAAGAGGCTCTGAACCTTACAATTAACTGTCAATTTTGCGTCGCATTCGAAAATCTAGACTCACAGGAGAACGACAATAAGGTGCCCGAGGCAGCACTAGACCCTTGGAGACAAGGCGGCTGGAGGACGATGTATTGAATCGCGACAGGATTTGTGTGTTCCATCGTCATTTACAGGCTCTGAACGTTACAATTAACTGTCAGGTTTGCGTCGGATTCGAAAATCTAGACTCACAGGAGATCGACCATAAGGTGCCCGAGGCAGCAAAAGACCCTTGGAGACAGGTCGGCCGGAGGACGATGTATTGAATCGCGACGCAATTTGTGTGTTCTATTGTCATTAAGAGGCTCTGAACGTTACAATTAACTGTCAGTTTTGCGTCGGATTCGAAAATCTAGACTCACAGGAGAACGACCATAAGGTGTCCGAGGCATCACTAGACCCATGGAGACAAGTCGGCTGGAGGACGATGTATTGAATCGCGACGCGATTTGTGTGTTCCATCGTCATTAACAGGCTCTGAACGTTACAATTAACTGTCAGTTTTGCGTCGGATTCGAAAATCTAGACTCACAGGAGATCGACCATAAGGTGCCCGAGGCAGCAATTGACCCTTGGAGACAGGTCGGCCGGAGGACGATGTATTGAATCGCGACGCGATTTGTGTGTGCCATCGTCATTAACAGGCTCTGAACGTTACAATTAACTGTCAGTTTTGCGTCGGATTCGAAAATCTAGACTCACAGGAGAACACGACCATACGGTGTCCGAGGCAGCACTATACCCTTGGAGACAAGTCGGCTGGAGGACGATGTATTGAATCGCGACGCAATTTGTGTGTTCCACCGTCATTAACAGGCTCTGAACGTTACAATTAACTGTCAGTTTTGCGTCGGATTCGAAAGTCTAGACTCACAGGAGATCGACCATAAGGTGCCCGAGGCAGCAATAGACCCTTGGAGACAGGTCGGCCGGAGGACGATGTATTGAATCGCGACGCGATTTGTGTGTTCCATTGTCATTAAGAGGCTCTGAACCTTACAATTAACTGTAAGTTTTGCGTCGGATTGGAAAATCTAGACTCACAGAAGAACGACCATAAGGTGCCCGAGGCAGCACTAGACCCTTGGAGACAAGTCGGCTGGAGGACGATGTATTGAATCGCGACGCAAATTGTGTGTTCCATCGTCATTAACAGGCTCTGAACCTTACAATTAACTGTCAGTTTTGTGTCGGATTCAAAAGTCTAGACTCACACGAGAACGACCATAAGGTGCCCGAGGCAGCAATAGACCCTTGGAGACAGGTCGGCCGGAGGACGATAGATTGAATCGCGACGCAATTTGTGTGTTCCATCGTCATTAACCGGCTCTGAACGTTACAATTAACTGTCAGTTTAGCGTCGGATTCGAAAATCTAGACTCACAGGAGATCGACCATAAGGTGCCCGAGGCAGCAATAGACCCTTGGAGACAGTTCGGCCGGAGGACGATGTATTGAATCGCGGCGCAATTTGTGTGTTCCATCGTCATTAACAGGCTCTGAACCTTACAATTAACTGTCAGTTTTGCGTCGGATTCGAAAATCTAGACTCACAGGAGATCGACCATAAGGTGCCCGAGGCAGCACTAGACCCTTGGAGACAAGTCGGCTGGAGGACGATGTACTGAATCGCGACGCGATTTGTGTGTTCCATCGTCATTAACAGGCTCTGAACGTTACAATTAACTGTCAGTTTTGCGTCGGATTCGAAAATCTAGACTCACAGGAGATCGACCATAAGGTGCCCGAGGCAGCAATTGACCCTTGGAGACAGGTCGGCCGGAGGACGATGTATTGAATCGCGACGCGATTTGTGTGTTCCATTGTCATTAAGAGGCTCTGAACCTTGCAATTAACTGTCAGTTTTGCGTCGGATTCGAAAAGCTAGACTCACAGGAGAACGACCATACGGTGCCCGAGGCAGCAATAGACCCTTGGAGACAGGTCGGCCGGAGGACGATGTAATGAATCGCGACGCGATTTGTGTGTTGCATTGTCATTAAGAGGCTCTGAACCTTACAATCAACTGTAAGTATTGCGTCGGATTCGAAAATCTAGACTCACACGAGAACGACCATAAGGTGCCCGAGGCAGCAATAGACCCTTGGAGACAGGTCGGCCGGAGGACGATGTATTGAATCGCGACGCGATTTGTGTGTTCCATCGTCATTAACAGGCTCTGAACGTTACAATTAACTGTCAGTTTTGCGTCGGATTCGAAAATCTAGACTCACAGGAGATCGACCATAAGGTGCCCGAGGCAGCAATAGACCCTTGGAGACAGGTCGGCCGGAGGACGATGTATTGAATCACGACAGGATTTGTGTGTTCCATCGTCATTAACAGGTTCTGAACCTTACAATTAACTGTCAGTTTTGCGTCGGATTCGAAAATCTAGACTCACAGGAGATCGACCATAAGGTGCCCGAGGCAGCAATAGACCCTTGGAGACAGGTCGGCCGGAGGACGATGTATTGAATCGCGACGCAATTTGTGTGTTCCATCGTCATTAACAGGCTCTGAACGTTACAATTAACTGTCAGTTTTGCGTCGGATTCGAAAATCTAGACTCACAGAAGAACGGCCATAAGGTGCCCGAGGCAGAACTAGACCCTTGGAGACAAGTCGGTTGGAGGACGATGTATTGAATCGCGACGCGATTTGTGTGTTCCATCGTCATTAACAGGCTCTGAACCTTACAATTAACTGTCAGTTTTGCGTCGGATTCTAAAATCTAGACTCACAGGAGAACGACCATAAGGTGCCCGAGGCAGCAAAAGACCCTTGGAGACAGGTCGGCCGGAGGACGATGTATTGAATCGCGACGTAATTTGTGTGTTCCATCGTCATTAAAAGGCTCTGAACGTTACAATTAACTGTCAGTTTTGCGTCAGATTCGAAAATCTAGACTCACAGGAGAGCGACCATAAGGTGCCCGAGGCAGCAATAGACCCTTGGAGGCAGGTCGGCCGGAGGACGATGTATTGAATCGCGACGCCATTTGTGTGTTCCATTGTCATTAAGAGGCTCTGAACCTTACAATTAACTGTCAGTTTTGCGTCGGATTCGAAAATCTAGACTCACAGGAAAACGAGCATAAGGTGTCCGAGGCAGCACTAGACCCTTGGAGACAGGTCGGCTGGAGGACGATGTATTGAATCGCGACGCAATTTGTGTGTTCCATCGTCATTAACAGTCTCTGAACGTTACAATTAACTGCGTCGGATTCGAAAATCTAGACTCACAGGAGATCGACCATAAGGTGCCCGATTCAGCAATAGACCCTTGGAGACAGGTCGGCCGGAGGACGATGTATTGAATCGCGACGGGATTTGTGTGTTCCATCGTCATTAACAGGCTCTGAACGTTACAATTAACTGTCAGTTTTGCGTCGGATTCGAAAATCTAGACTCACAGGAGATCGACCATAAGGTGCCCGAGGGAGCAATAGACCCTTGGAGACAGGTCGGCCGGAGGACGATGTATTGAATCGCGACGCTATTTGTGTGTTCCATCGTCATTAACAGGCTCTGAACGTTACAATTAACTGTCAGGTTTGCGTCGGATTCGAAAGTCTAGACTCACAGGAGATCGACCATAAGGTGCCCGAGGCAGCAATAGACGCTTGGAGACAGGTTGGCCGGAGGACGATGTATTGAATCGCGACGCAATTTGTGTGTTCTATTGTCATTAAGAGGCTCCGAACCTTACAATTAACTGTCAGTTTTGCGTCGGATTCGAAAATCTAGACTCACAGAGGAACGACCATAAGGTGCCCGAGGCAGCACTAGACCCTTGGAGAAAAATCGGCTGGAGGACGATGTATTGAATCGCGACGCGATTTGTGAGTTCCATTGCATTAAGAGGCTCTGAACCTTACAATTAACTGTAAGTTTTGCGTCGGATTCGAAAATCTAGACTCACAGGAGATCGACCATAAGGTGCCCGAGGCAGCACTAGACCCTTGGAGACAGGTCGGCCGGAGGACGATGTATTGAATCGCGACTGGATTTGTGTGTTCCATCGTCATTAACAGGCTCTGAACGTTACAATTAACTGTCAGTTTTGCGTCGGATCCGAAAATCTAGACTCACAGGAGATCGACCATAACGTGCCCGAGGCAGCAATAGACCCTTGGAGACAGGTCGGCCGGAGGACGATGTATTGAATCGCGACGCGATTTGTGTGTTCCATTGTCATTAAGAGGCTCTGAACGTTACAATTAACTGTCAGTTTTGCGTCGGATTCGAAAATCTAGTCTCACAGGAGAACGACCATAAGGTGTCCGAGGCATCACTAGACCCATGGAGACAAGTCGGCTGGAGGACGATGTATTGTATCGCGACGCGATTTGTGTGTTCCATCGTCATTAACAGGCTCTGAACGTTACAATTAACTGTCAGTTTTGCGTCGGATTCGAAAATCTAGACTCACAGGAGATCGACCATAAGGTGTCCGAGGCATCACTAGACCCATGGAGACAAGTCGGCTGGAGGACGATGTATTGAATCGCGACGCGATTTGTGTGTTCCATCGTCATTAACAGGCTCTGAACGTTACAATTAACTGTCAGTTTTGCGTCGGATTCGAAAGTCTAGACTCACAGGAGATCGACCATAAGGTGCCCGAGGCAGCAATAGACCCTTGGAGACAGGTCGGCCGGAGGACGATGTATTGAATCGCGACGCGATTTGTGTGTTCCATTGTCATTAAGAGGCTCTGAACCTTGCAATTAACTGTCAGTTTTGCGTCGGATTCGAAAATCTAGACTCACAGGAGAACGACCATAAGGTGCCCGAGGCAGCAATAGACCCTTGGAGACAGGTCGGCCGGAGGACGATGTATTGAATCGCGACGCAATTTGTGTGTTCCATTGTCATTAAGAGGCTCTGAACCTTACGATTAACTGTCAATTTTGCGTCGCATTCGAAAATCTAGACTCACAGGAGAACGACAATAAGGTGCCCGAGGCAGCACTAGACCCTTGGAGACAAGTCGGCTGGAGGACGATGTATTGAATCGCGACGCGATTTGTGTGTTCCATCGTCATTTACAGGCTCTGAACGTTACAATTAACTGTCAGGTTTGCGTCGGATTCGAAAATCTAGACTCACAGGAGATCGACCATAAGGTGCCCGAGGCAGCAATAGACCCTTGGAGACAGGTCGGCCGGAGGACGATGTATTGAATCGCGACGCAATTTGTGTGTTCTATTGTCATTAAGAGTCTCTGAACCTTACAATTAACTGTAAGTTTTGCGTCGGATTCGAAAATCTAAACTCACAGGAGATCGACCATAAGGTGCCCGAGGCAGCACTAGACCCTTGGAGACAGGTCGGCCGGAGGACGATGTATTGAATCGCGACGCGATTTGTGTGTTCCATCGTCATTAACAGGCTCTGAACGTTACAATTAACTGTCAGTTTTGCGTCGGATTCGAAAATCTAGACTCACAGGATATCGACCATAAGGTGCCCGAGGCAGCAATTGACCCTTGGGGACAGGTCGGCCGGAGGACGATGTATTGAATCGCGACGCGATTTGTGTGTTCCATCGTCATTAACAGGCTCTGAACGTTACAATTAACTGTCAGTTTTGCGTCGGATTCGAAAATCTAGACTCACAGGAGAACACGACCATACGGTGTCCGAGGCAGCACTATACCCTTGGAGACAAGTCGGCTGGAGGACGATGTATTGAATCGCGACGCAATTTGTGTGTTCCACCGTCATTAACAGGCTCTGAACGTTACAATTAACTGTCAGTTTTGCGTCGGATTCGAAAATCTAGACTCACAGGAGATCGAACATAAGGTGCCCGAGGCAGCACTAGACCCTTGGAGACAAGTCGGCTTTAGGACGATGTATTGAATCGCGACGCGATTTGTGTGTTCCATCGTCATTAACAGGCTCTGAACGTTACAATTAACTGTCAGTTTTGCGTCGGATTCGAAAATCTAGACTCACAGGAGATCGACCATAAGGTGCCCGAGGCAGCAATAGACCCTTGGAGACAGGTCGGCCGGAGGACGATGTATTGAATCGCGACGCGATTTGTGTGTTCCATTGTCATTAAGAGGCTCTGAACCTTGCAATTAACTGTCAGTTTTGCGTCGGATTCGAAAATCTAGACTCACAGGAGATCGACCATAAGGTGCCCGAGGCAGCAATAGACCCTTGGAGACAGGTCGGCCGGAGGACGATGTATTGAATCGCGACGCAATTTGTGTGTTCCATTGTCATTAAGAGGCTCTGAACCTTACGATTAACTGTCAATTTTGCGTCGCATTCGAAAATCTAGACTCACAGGAGAACGACAATAAGGTGCCCGAGGCAGCACTAGACCCTTGGAGACAAGTCGGCTGGAGGACGATGTATTGAATCGCGACGCGATTTGTGTGTTCCATCGTCATTTACAGGCTCTGAACGTTACAATTAACTGTTAGGTTTGCGTCGGATTCGAAAATCTAGACTCACAGGAGATCGACCATAAGGTGCCCGAGGCAGCAATAGACCCTTGGAGACAGGTCGGCCGGAGGACGATGTATTGAATCGCGACGCAATTTGTGTGTTCTATTGTCATTAAGAGTCTCTGAACCTTACAATTAACTGTAAGTTTTGCGTCGGATTCGAAAATCTAGACTCACAGGAGATCGACCATAACGTGCCCGAGGCAGCAATAGACCCTTGGAGACAGGTCGGCCGGAGGACGATGTATTGAATCGCGACGCGATTTCTGTGTTCCATTGTCATTAAGAGGCTCTGAACGTTACAATTAACTGTCAGTTTTGCGTCGGATTCGAAAACCTAGACTCACAGGAGAACGACCATAAGGTGTCCGAGGCATCACTAGACCCATGGAGACATGTCGGCTGGAGGACGATGTATTGAATCGCGACGCGATTTGTATGTTCCATCGTCATTAACAGGCTCTGAACGTTACAATTAACTGTCAGTTTTGCGTCGGATTCGAAAATCTAGACTCACAGGATATCGACCATAAGGTGCCCAGGCAGCAATTGACCCTTGGGGACAGGTCGGCCGGAGGACGATGTATTGAATCGCGTCGCGATTTGTGTGTTCCATCGTCATTAACAGGCTCTGAACGTTACAATTAACTGTCAGTTTTGCGTCGGATTCGAAAATCTAGACTCACAGGAAAACACGACCATACGGTGTCCGAGGCAGCACTATACCCTTGGAGACAAGTCGGCTGGATGACGATGTATTGAATCGCGACGCAATTTGTGTGTTCCACCGTCATTAACAGGCTCTGAACGTTACAATTAACTGTCAGTTTTGCGTCGGATTCGAAAATCTAGACTAACAGGAGATCGACCATAAGGTGTCCGAGGCATCACTAGACCCATGGAGACAAGTCGGCTGGAGGACGATGTATTGAATCGCGACGCGATTTGTGTGTTCCATCGTCATTAACAGGCTCTGAACGTTACAATTAACTGTCAGTTTTGCGTCGGATTCGAAAATCTAGACTCACAGGAGATCGACCATAAGGTGTCCGAGGCATCACTAGACCCATGGAGACAAGTCGGCTGGAGGACGATGTATTGAATCGCGACGCGATTTGTGTGTTCCATCGTCATTAACAGGCTCTGAACGTTACAATTAACTGTCAGTTTTGCGTCGGATTCGAAAGTCTAGACTCACAGGAGATCGACCATAAGGTGCCCGAGGCAGCAATAGACCCTTGGAGACAGGTCGGCCGGAGGACGATGTATTGAATCGCGACGCGATTTGTGTGTTCCATTGTCATTAACAGGCTCTGAACGTTACAATTAACTGTCAGTTTTGCGTCGGATTCAAAAGTCTAGACTCACACGAGTACGACCATAAGGTGCCCGAGGCAGCAATAGACCCTTGGAGACAGGTCGGCCGGAGGACGATGTATTGAATCGCGACGCAATTTGTGTGTTCCATCGTCATTATCAGGCTCTGAACGTTACAATTAACTGTCAGTTTTGCGTCGGATTCGAAAATCTAGACACACAGGAGATCGACCATAAGGTGCCCGTGGCAGCAATAGACCCTTGGAGACAGTTCGGCCGGAGGACGATGTATTGAATCGCGGCGCAATTTGTGTGTTCCATCGTCATTAACAGGCTCTGAACCTTACAATTAACTGTCAGTTTTGCGTCGGATTCGAAAATCTAGACTCAAAGGAGATCGACCATAAGGTGCCCGAGGCAGCAATTGACCCTTGGAGACAGGTCGGCCGGAGGACGATGTATTGAATCGCGACGCGATTTGTGTGTTCCATTGTCATTAAGAGGCTCTGAACCTTGCAATTAACTGTCAGTTTTGCGTCGGATTCGAAAATCTAGACTCACAGGAGAACGACCATAAGGTGCCCGAGGCAGCAATAGACCCTTGGAGACAGGTCGGCCGGAGGACGATGTATTGAATCGCGACGCAATTTGTGTGTTCCATTGTCATTAAGAGGCTCTGAACCTTACGATTAACTGTCAATTTTGCGTCGCATTCGAAAATCTAGACTCACAGGAGAACGACAATAAGGTGCCCGAGGCAGCACTAGACCCTTGGAGACAAGTCGGCTGGAGGACGATGTATTGAATCGCGACGCGATTTGTGTGTTCCATCGTCATTTACAGGCTCTGAACGTTACAATTAACTGTCAGGTTTGCGTCGGATTCGAAAATCTAGACTCACAGGAGATCGACCATAAGGTGCCCGAGGCAGCAATAGACCCTTGGAGACAGGTCGGCCGGAGGACGATGTATTGAATCGCGACGCAATTTGTGTGTTCTATTGTCATTAAGAGTCTCTGAACCTTACAATTAACTGTAAGTTTTGCGTCGGATTCGAAAATCTAAACTCACAGGAGATCGACCATAAGGTGCCCGAGGCAGCACTAGACCCTTGGAGACAGGTCGGCCGGAGGACGATGTATTGAATCACGACGGGATTTGTGTGTTCCATCGTCATTAACAGGCTCTGAACGTTACAATTAACTGTCAGTTTTGCGTCGGATTCGAAAATCTAGACTCACAGGAGATCGACCATAACGTGCCCGAGGCAGCACAATAGACCCTTCGAGACAGGTCGGCCGGAGGACGATGTATTGAATCGCGACGCGATTTGTGTGTTCCATTGTCATTAAGAGGCTCTGAACGTTACAATTAACTGTCATTTTTGCGTCGGATTAAATAACCTAGACTCACAGGAGAACGACCATAAGGTGTCCGAGGCATCACTAGACCCATGGAGACAAGTCGGCTGGAGGACGATGTATTGAATCGCGACGCAATTTGTGTGTTCCACCGTCATTAACAGGCTCTGAACGTTACAATTAACTGTCAGTTTTGCGTCGGATTCGAAAATCTAGACTCACAGGAGATCGAACATAAGGTGCCCGAGGCAGCACTAGACCCTTGGAGACAAGTCGGCTTTAGGACGATGTATTGAATCGCGACGCGATTTGTGTGTTCCATCGTCATTAACAGGCTCTGAACGTTACAATTAACTGTCAGTTTTGCGTCGGATTCGAAAATCTAGACTCACAGGAGATCGACCATAAGGTGCCCGAGGCAGCAATTGACCCTTGGAGACAGGTCGGCCGGAGGACGATGTATTGAATCGCGACGCGATTTGTGTGTTCCATTGTCATTAAGAGGCTCTGAACCTTGCAATTAACTGTCAGTTTTGCGTCGGATTCGAAAATCTAGACTCACAGGAGATCGACCATAAGGTGCCCGAGGCAGCAATAGACCCTTGGAGACAGGTCGGCCGGAGGACGATGTATTGAATCGCGACGCAATTTGTGTGTTCCATTGTCATTAAGAGGCTCTGAACCTTACGATTAACTGTCAATTTTGCGTCGCATTCGAAAATCTAGACTCACAGGAGAACGACAATAAGGTGCCCGAGGCAGCACTAGACCCTTGGAGACAAGTCGGCTGGAGGACGATGTATTGAATCGCGACGCGATTTGTGTGTTCCACCGTCATTAACAGGCTCTGAACGTTACAATTAACTGTCAGTTTTGCGTCGGATTCGAAAATCTAGACTCACAGGAGATCGAACATAAGGTGCCCGAGGCAGCACTAGACCCTTGGAGACAAGTCGGCTTTAGGACGATGTATTGAATCGCGACGCGATTTGTGTGTTCCATCGTCATTAACAGGCTCTGAACGTTACAATTAACTGTCAGTTTTGCGTCGGATTCGAAAATCTAGACTCACAGGATAACGACCATAAGGTGCCCGAGGCAGCAATTGACCCTTGGGGACAGGTCGGCCGGAGGACGATGTATTGAATCGCGACGCGATTTGTGTGTTCCATCGTCATTAACAGGCTCTGAACGTTACAATTAACTGTCAGTTTTGCGTCGAATTCGAAAATCTAGACTCACAGGAGAACACGACCATACGGTGTCCGAGGCAGCACTATACCCTTGGAGACAAGTCGGCTGGAGGACGATGTATTGAATCGCGACGCAATTTGTGTGTTCCACCGTCATTAACAGGCTCTGAACGTTACAATTAACTGTCAGTTTTGCGTCGGATTCGAAAATCTAGACTCACAGGAGATCGAACATAAGGTGCCCGAGGCAGCACTAGACCCTTGGAGACAAGTCGGCTTTAGGACGATGTATTGAATCGCGACGCGATTTGTGTGTTCCATCGTCATTAACAGGCTCTGAACGTTACAATTAACTGTCAGTTTTGCGTCGGATTCGAAAATCTAGACTCACAGGAGATCGACCATAAGGTGACCGAGGCAGCAATTGACCCTTGGAGACAGGTCGGCCGGAGGACGATGTATTGAATCGCGACGCGATTTGTGTGTTCCATTGTCATTAAGAGGCTCTGAACCTTGCAATTAACTGTCAGTTTTGCGTCGGATTCGAAAATCTAGACTCACAGGAGATCGACCATAAGGTGCCCGAGGCAGCAATAGACCCTTGGAGACAGGTCGGCCGGAGGACGATGTATTGAATCGCGACGCAATTTGTGTGTTCCATTGTCATTAAGAGGCTCTGAACCTTACGATTAACTGTCAATTTTGCGTCGCATTCGAAAATCTAGACTCACAGGAGAACGACAATAAGGTGCCCGAGGCAGCACTAGACCCTTGGAGACAAGTCGGCTGGAGGACGATGTATTGAATCGCGACGCGATTTGTGTGTTCCATCGTCATTTACAGGCTCTGAACGTTACAATTAACTGTTAGGTTTGCGTCGGATTCGAAAATCTAGACTCACAGGAGATCGACCATAAGGTGCCCGAGGCAGCAATAGACCCTTGGAGACAGGTCGGCCGGAGGACGATGTATTGAATCGCGACGCAATTTGTGTGTTCTATTGTCATTAAGAGTCTCTGAACCTTACAATTAACTGTAAGTTTTGCGTCGGATTCGAAAATCTAAACTCACAGGAGATCGACCATAAGGTGCCCGAGGCAGCAATAGACCCTTGGAGACAGGTCGGCCGGAGGACGATGTATTGAATCACGACGGGATTTGTGTGTTCCATCGTCATTAACAGTCTCTGAACGTTACAATTAACTGTCAGTTTTGCGTCGGATTCGAAAATCTAGACTCACAGGAGATCGACCATAACGTGCCCGAGGCAGCAATAGACCCTTGGAGACAGGTCGGCCGGAGGACGATGTATTGAATCGCGACGCGATTTGTGTGTTCCATTGTCATTAAGAGGCTCTGAACGTTACAATTAACTGTCAGTTTTGCGTCGGATTCGAAAATCTAGACTCACAGGAGATCGACCATAAGGTGCCCGAGGCAGCAATAGACCCTTGGAGACAGGTCGGCCGGAGGACGATGTATTGAATCGCGACGCAATTTGTGTGTTCCATTGTCATTAAGAGGCTCTGAACCTTACGATTAACTGTCAATTTTGCGTCGCATTCGAAAATCTAGACTCACAGGAGAACGACAATAAGGTGCCCGAGGCAGCACTAGACCCTTGGAGACAAGTCGGCTGGAGGACGATGTATTGAATCGCGACGCGATTTGTGTGTTCCATCGTCATTTACAGGCTCTGAACGTTACAATTAACTGTCAGGTTTGCGTCGGATTCGAAAATCTAGACTCACAGGAGATCGACCATAAGGTGCCCGAGGCAGCAATAGACCCTTGGAGACAGGTCGGCCGGAGGACGATGTATTGAATCGCGACGCAATTTGTGTGTTCTATTGTCATTAAGAGTCTCTGAACGTTACAATTAACTGTAAGTTTTGCGTCGGATTCGAAAATCTAAACTCACAGGAGATCGACCATAAGGTGCCCGAGGCAGCACTAGACCCTTGGAGACAGGTCGGCCGGAGGACGATGTATTGAATCACGACGGGATTTGTGTGTTCCATCGTCATTAACAGGTTCTGATCGTTACAATTAACTGTCAGTTTTGCGTCGGATTCGAAAATCTAGACTCACAGGATATCGACCATAAGGTGCCCGAGGCAGCAATTGACCCTTGGGGACAGGTCGGCCGGAGGACGATGTATTGAATCGCGACGCGATTTGTGTGTTCCATCGTCATTAACAGGCTCTGAACGTTACAATTAACTGTCAGTTTTGCGTCGGATTCGAAAATCTAGACTCACAGGAGAACACGACCATACGGTGTCCGAGGCAGCACTATACCCTTGGAGACAAGTCGGCTGGAGGACGATGTATTGAATCGCGACGCAATTTGTGTGTTCCACCGTCATTAACAGGCTCTGAACGTTACAATTAACTGTCAGTTTTGCGTCGGATTCGAAAATCTAGACTCACAGGAGATCGACCATAAGGTGCCCGAGGCAGCAATAGACCCTTGGAGACAGTTCGGCCGGAGGACGATGTATTGAATCTCGGCGCAATTTGTGTGTTCCATCGTCATTAACAGGCTCTGAACCTTACAATTAACTGTCAGTTTTGCGTCGGATTCGAAAATCTAGACTCACAGGAGATCGAACATAAGGTGCCCAAGGCAGCACTAGACCCTTGGAGACAAGTCGGCTTTAGGACGATGTATTGAATCGCGACGCGATTTGTGTGTTCCATCGTCATTAACAGGCTCTGAACGTTACAATTAACTGTCAGTTTTGCGTCGGATTCGAAAATCTAGACTCACAGGAGATCGACCATAAGGTGCCCGAGGCAGCAATTGACCCTTGGAGACAGGTCGGCCGGAGGACGATGTATTGAATCGCGACGCGATTTGTGTGTTCCATTGTCATTAAGAGGCTCTGAACCTTGCAATTAACTGTCAGTTTTGCGTCGGATTCGAAAATCTAGACTCACAGGAGAACGACCATAAGGTGCCCGAGGCAGCAATAGACCCTTGGAGACAGGTCGGCCGGAGGACGATGTATTGAATCGCGACGCAATTTGTGTGTTCCATTGTCATTAAGAGGCTCTGAACCTTACGATTAACTGTCAATTTTGCGTCGCATTCGAAAATCTAGACTCACAGGAGAACGACAATAAGGTGCCCGAGGCAGCACTAGACCCTTGGAGACAAGTCGGCTGGAGGACGATGTATTGAATCGCGACGCGATTTGTGTGTTCCATCGTCATTTACAGGCTCTGAACGTTACAATTAACTGTTAGGTTTGCGTCGGATTCGAAAATCTAGACTCACAGGAGATCGACCATAGGGTGCCCGAGGCAGCAATAGACCCTTGGAGACAGGTCGGCCGGAGGACGATGTATTGAATCGCGACGCAATTTGTGTGTTCTATTGTCATTAAGAGTCTCTGAACCTTACAATTAACTGTCAGTTTTGCGTCGGATTCGAAAATCTAAACTCACAGGAGATCGACCATAAGGTGCCCGAGGCATCACTAGACCCTTGGAGACAGGTCGGCCGGAGGACGATGTATTGAATCACGACGGGATTTGTGTGTTCCATCGTCGTTAACAGGCTCTGAACGTTACAATTAACTGTCAGTTTTGCGTCGGATTCGAAAATCTAGACTCACAGGAGATCGACCATAACGTGCCCGAGGCAGCAATAGACCCTTGGAGACAGGTCGGCCGGAGGACGATGTATTGAATCGCGACGCGATTTGTGTGTTCCATTGTCATTAAGAGGCTCTGAACGTTACAATTAACTGTCATTTTTGCGTCGGATTCGAAAACCTAGACTCACAGGAGAACGACCATAAGGTGTCCGAGGCATCACTAGACCCATAGAGACATGTCGGCTGGAGGACGATGTATTGAATCGCGACGCGATTTGTGTGTTCCATCGTCATTAACAGGCTCTGAACGTTACAATTAACTGTCAGTTTTGCGTCGGATTCGAAAATCTAGACTCACAGGATATCGACCATAAGGTGCCCAGGCAGCAATTGACCCTTGGGGACAGGTCGGCCGGAGGACGATGTATTGAATCGCGTCGCGATTTGTGTGTTCCATCGTCATTAACAGGCTCTGAACGTTACAATTAACTGTCAGTTTTGCGTCGGATTCGAAAATCTAGACTCACAGGAAAACACGACCATACGGTGTCCGAGGCAGCACTATACCCTTGGAGACAAGTCGGCTGGATGACGATGTATTGAATCGCGACGCAATTTGTGTGTTCCACCGTCATTAACAGGCTCTGAACGTTACAATTAACTGTCAGTTTTGCGTCGGATTCGAAAGTCTAGACTCACAGGAGATCGACCATAAGGTGCCCGAGGCAGCAATAGACCCTTGGAGACAGGTCGGCCGGAGGACGATGTATTGAATCGCGACGCGATTTGTGTGTTCCATTGTCATTAAGAGGCTCTGAACCTTACAATTAACTGTAAGTTTTGCGTCGGATTCGAAAATCTAGACTCACAGAAGAACGACCATAAGGTGCCCGAGGCAGCACTAGACCCTTGGAGACAAGTCGGCTGGAGGACGATGTATTGAATCGCGACGCAAATTGTGTGTTCCATCGTCATTAACAGGCTCTGAACGTTACAATTAACTGTCAGTTTTGCGTCGGATTCGAAAATCTAGACACACGGGAGAACGACCATACGGTGTCCGAGGCAGCACTAGACCCTTGGAGACAAGTCGGCTGGAGGACGATGTATTGAATCGCGACGCAATTTGTGTGTTCCACCGTCATTAACAGGCTCTGAACGTTACAATTAACTGTCAGTTTTGCGTCGGATTCGAAAATCTAGACTCACAGGAGATCGACCATAAGGTGCCCGAGGCAGCAATAGACCCTTGGAGACAGGTCGGCCGGAGGACGATGTATTGAATCGCGACGCGATTTGTGTGTTCCATTGTCATTAAGAGGCTCTGAACCTTAAAATTAACTGTAAGTATTGCATCGGATTCGAAAATCTAGACTCACACGAGAACGACCATAAGGTGCCCGAGGCAGCAATAGACCCTTGGAGACAGGTCGGCCGGAGGACGATGTATTGAATCGCGACGCGATTTGTGTGTTCCATCGTCATTAACAGGCTCTGAACGTTACAATTAACTGTCAGTTTTGCGTCGGATTCGAAAATCTAGACTCACAGGAGATCGACCATAAGGTGCCCGAGGCAGCAATAGACCCTTGGAGACAGGTCGGCCGGAGGACGATGTATTGAATCGCGACAGGATTTGTGTGGTCCATCGTCATTAACAGGTTCTGAACGTTACAATTAACTGTCAGTTTTGCGTCGGATTCGAAAATCTAGACTCACAGGAGATCGACCATAAGGTGCCCGAGGCAGCAATAGACCCTTGGAAACAGGTCGGCCGGAGGACGATGTATTGAATCGCGACGCAATTTGTGTGTTCCATTGTCATTAAGAGGCTCTGTACCTTACAATTAACTGTCAGTTTTGCGTCGGATTCGAAAATCTAGACTCACAGAAGAACGGCCATAAGGTGCCCGAGGCAGCACTAGACCCTTGGAGACAAGTCGGTTGGAGGACGATGTATTGAATCGCGACGCGATTTGTGTGTTCCATCGTCATTAACAGGCTCTGAACCTTACAATGAACTGTCAGTTTTGCGTCGGATTCTAAAATCTAGACTCACAGGAGAACGACCATAAGGTGCCCGAGGCAGCAAAAGACCCTTGGAGACAGGTCGGCCGGAGGACGATGTATTGAATCGCGACGCAATTTGTGTGTTCCATCGTCATTAAAAGGCTCTGAACGTTACAATTAACTTTCACTTTTGCGTCAGATTCGAAAATCTAGACTCACAGGAGAGCGACCATAAGGTGCCCGAGGCAGCAATAGACCCTTGGAGGCAGGTCGGCCGGAGGACGATGTATTGAATCGCGACGCGATTTGTGTGTGCCATTGTCATTAAGAGGCTCTGAACCTTACAATTAACTGTCAGTTTTGCGTCGGATTCAAAAATCTAGACTCACAGGAAAACGAGCATAAGGTGTCCGAGGCAGCACTAGACCCTTGGAGACAAGTCGGCTGGAGGACGATGTATTGAATCGCGACGCAATTTGTGTGTTCCATCGTCATTAACAGTCTCTGAACGTTACAATTAACTGCGTCGGATTCGAAAATCTAGACTCACAGGAGATCGACCATAAGGTGCCCGAGGCAGCAATAGACCCTTGGAGACAGGTCGGCCGGAGGACGATGTATTGAATCGCGACGCGATTTGTGTGTTCCATTGTCATTAAGAGGCTCTGAACCTTACAACTAACTATCAGTTTTGCGTCGGATTCGAAAATCTAGACTCACAGGAGATCGACCATAAGGTGCCCGAGGCCGCAATAGACCCTTGGAGACAGGTCGGCCGGAGGACGATGTATTGAATCGCGACGGGATTTGTGTGTTCCATCGTCATTAACAGGCTCTGAACGTTACAATTAACTGCGTCGGATTCGAAAATCTAGACTCACAGGCGATCGACCATAAGGTGCCCGAGGCAGCAATAGACCCTTGGAAACAGGTCGGCCGGAGGACGATGTATTGAATCGCGACGCAATTTGTGTGTTCCATTGTCATTAAGAGGCTCTGTACCTTACAATTAACTGTCAGTTTTGCGTCGGATTCGAAAATCTAGACTCACAGAAGAACGGCCATAAGGTGCCCGAGGCAGCACTAGACCCTTGGAGACAAGTCGGTTGGAGGACGATGTATTGAATCGCGACGCGATTTGTGTGTTCCATCGTCATTAACAGGCTCTGAACCTTACAATGAACTGTCAGTTTTGCGTCGGATTCTAAAATCTAGACTCACAGGAGAACGACCATAAGGTGCCCGAGGCAGCAAAAGACCCTTGGAGACAGGTCGGCCGGAGGACGATGTATTGAATCGCGACGCAATTTGTGTGTTCCATCGTCATTAAAAGGCTCTGAACGTTACAATTAACTTTCACTTTTGCGTCAGATTCGAAAATCTAGACTCACAGGAGAGCGACCATAAGGTGCCCGAGGCAGCAATAGACCCTTGGAGGCAGGTCGGCCGGAGGACGATGTATTGAATCGCGACGCGATTTGTGTGTGCCATTGTCATTAAGAGGCTCTGAACCTTACAATTAACTGTCAGTTTTGCGTCGGATTCAAAAATCTAGACTCACAGGAAAACGAGCATAAGGTGTCCGAGGCAGCACTAGACCCTTGGAGACAAGTCGGCTGGAGGACGATGTATTGAATCGCGACGCAATTTGTGTGTTCCATCGTCATTAACAGTCTCTGAACGTTACAATTAACTGCGTCGGATTCGAAAATCTAGACTCACAGGAGATCGACCATAAGGTGCCCGAGGCAGCAATAGACCCTTGGAGACAGGTCGGCCGGAGGACGATGTATTGAATCGCGACGCGATTTGTGTGTTCCATTGTCATTAAGAGGCTCTGAACCTTACAACTAACTATCAGTTTTGCGTCGGATTCGAAAATCTAGACTCACAGGAGATCGACCATAAGGTGCCCGAGGCCGCAATAGACCCTTGGAGACAGGTCGGCCGGAGGACGATGTATTGAATCGCGACGGGATTTGTGTGTTCCATCGTCATTAACAGGCTCTGAACGTTACAATTAACTGCGTCGGATTCGAAAATCTAGACTCACAAGCGATCGACCATAAGGTGCCCGAGGCAGCAATAGACCCTTGGAGACAGGTCGGCCGGAGGACGATGTATTGAATCGCGACGCGATTTGTGTGTTCCATTGTCATTAAGAGGCTCTGAACCTTACAACTAACTATCAGTTTTGCGTCGGATTCGAAAATCTAGACTCACAGAAGAACGACCATAAGGTGCCCGAGGCAGCACTAGACCCTTGGAGACAAGTCGGCTGGAGGACGATGTATTGAATCGCGACGCAAATTGTGTGTTCCATCGTCATTAACAGGCTCTGAACGTTACAATTAACTGTCAGTTTTGCGTCGGATTCGAAAATCTAGACTCACAGGAGATCGACCATAAGGTGCCCGAGGCAGCAATAGACCCTTGGAGACAGGTCGGCCGGAGGACGATGTATTGAATCGCGACGCGATTTGTGTGTTCCATTGTCATTAAGAGGCTCTGAACCTTAAAATTAACTGTAAGTATTGCATCGGATTCGAAAATCTAGACTCACACGAGAACGACCATAAGGTGCCCGAGGCAGCAATAGACCCTTGGAGACAGGTCGGCCGGAGGACGATGTATTGAATCGCGACGCGATTTGTGTGTTCCATCGTCATTAACAGGCTCTGAACGTTACAATTAACTGTCAGTTTTGCGTCGGATTCGAAAATCTAGACTCACAGGAGATCGACCATAAGGTGCCCGAGGCAGCAATAGACCCTTGGAGACAGGTCGGCCGGAGGACGATGTATTGAATCGCGACAGGATTTGTGTGGTCCATCGTCATTAACAGGTTCTGAACGTTACAATTAACTGTCAGTTTTGCGTCGGATTCGAAAATCTAGACTCACAGGAGATCGACCATAAGGTGCCCGAGGCAGCAATAGACCCTTGGAAACAGGTCGGCCGGAGGACGATGTATTGAATCGCGACGCAATTTGTGTGTTCCATTGTCATTAAGAGGCTCTGTACCTTACAATTAACTGTCAGTTTTGCGTCGGATTCGAAAATCTAGACTCACAGAAGAACGGCCATAAGGTGCCCGAGGCAGCACTAGACCCTTGGAGACAAGTCGGTTGGAGGACGATGTATTGAATCGCGACGCGATTTGTGTGTTCCATCGTCATTAACAGGCTCTGAACCTTACAATGAACTGTCAGTTTTGCGTCGGATTCTAAAATCTAGACTCACAGGAGAACGACCATAAGGTGCCCGAGGCAGCAAAAGACCCTTGGAGACAGGTCGGCCGGAGGACGATGTATTGAATCGCGACGCAATTTGTGTGTTCCATCGTCATTAAAAGGCTCTGAACGTTACAATTAACTTTCACTTTTGCGTCAGATTCGAAAATCTAGACTCACAGGAGAGCGACCATAAGGTGCCCGAGGCAGCAATAGACCCTTGGAGGCAGGTCGGCCGGAGGACGATGTATTGAATCGCGACGCGATTTGTGTGTGCCATTGTCATTAAGAGGCTCTGAACCTTACAATTAACTGTCAGTTTTGCGTCGGATTCAAAAATCTAGACTCACAGGAAAACGAGCATAAGGTGTCCGAGGCAGCACTAGACCCTTGGAGACAAGTCGGCTGGAGGACGATGTATTGAATCGCGACGCAATTTGTGTGTTCCATCGTCATTAACAGTCTCTGAACGTTACAATTAACTGCGTCGGATTCGAAAATCTAGACTCACAGGAGATCGACCATAAGGTGCCCGAGGCAGCAATAGACCCTTGGAGACAGGTCGGCCGGAGGACGATGTATTGAATCGCGACGCGATTTGTGTGTTCCATTGTCATTAAGAGGCTCTGAACCTTACAACTAACTATCAGTTTTGCGTCGGATTCGAAAATCTAGACTCACAGGAGATCGACCATAAGGTGCCCGAGGCCGCAATAGACCCTTGGAGACAGGTCGGCCGGAGGACGATGTATTGAATCGCGACGGGATTTGTGTGTTCCATCGTCATTAACAGGCTCTGAACGTTACAATTAACTGCGTCGGATTCGAAAATCTAGACTCACAGGAGATCGACCATAAGGTGCCCGAGGCAGCAATAGACCCTTGGAGACAGGTCGGCCGGAGGACGATGTATTGAATCGCGACGCGATTTGTGTGTTCCATTGTCATTAAGAGGCTCTGAACCTTACAACTAACTATCAGTTTTGCGTCGGATTCGAAAATCTAGACTCACAGAAGAACGACCATAAGGTGCCCGAGGCAGCACTAGACCCTTGGAGACAAGTCGGCTGGAGGACGATGTATTGAATCGCGACGCAAATTGTGTGTTCCATCGTCATTAACAGGCTCTGAACGTTACAATTAACTGTCAGTTTTGCGTCGGATTCGAAAATCTAGACTCACAGGAGAACACGACCATACGGTGTCCGAGGCAGCACTATACCCTTGGATACAAGTCGGCTGGAGGACGATGTATTGAATCGCGACGCAATTTGTGTGTTCCATTGTCATTAAGAGGCCCTGAACCTTACAATTAACTGTCAGTTTTGCGTCGGATTCGAAAATCTAGACTCACAGTAGATCGACCATAAGGTGCCCGAGGCAGCAATAGAACCTTGGAGACAGGTCGGCCGGAGGACGATGTATTGAATCGCGACGCGATTTGTGTGTTCCATCGTCATTAACAGGCTCTGAACGTTACAATTAACTGTCAGTTTTGCGTCGGATTCGAAAATCTAGACTCACAGGAGATCGACCATAAGGTGCCCGAGGCAGCAATAGACCCTTGGAGACAGGTCGGCCGGAGGACGATGTATTGAATCGCGACAGGATTTGTGTGGTCCATCGTCATTAACAGGTTCTGAACGTTACAATTAACTGTCAGTTTTGCGTCGGATTCGAAAATCTAGACTCACAGGAGATCGACCATAAGGTGCCCGAGGCAGCAATAGACCCTTGGAAACAGGTCGGCCGGAGGACGATGTATTGAATCGCGACGCAATTTGTGTGTTCCATTGTCATTAAGAGGCTCTGTACCTTACAATTAACTGTCAGTTTTGCGTCGGATTCGAAAATCTAGACTCACAGAAGAACGGCCATAAGGTGCCCGAGGCAGCACTAGACCCTTGGAGACAAGTCGGTTGGAGGACGATGTATTGAATCGCGACGCGATTTGTGTGTTCCATCGTCATTAACAGGCTCTGAACCTTACAATGAACTGTCAGTTTTGCGTCGGATTCTAAAATCTAGACTCACAGGAGAACGACCATAAGGTGCCCGAGGCAGCAAAAGACCCTTGGAGACAGGTCGGCCGGAGGACGATGTATTGAATCGCGACGCAATTTGTGTGTTCCATCGTCATTAAAAGGCTCTGAACGTTACAATTAACTTTCACTTTTGCGTCAGATTCGAAAATCTAGACTCACAGGAGAGCGACCATAAGGTGCCCGAGGCAGCAATAGACCCTTGGAGGCAGGTCGGCCGGAGGACGATGTATTGAATCGCGACGCGATTTGTGTGTGCCATTGTCATTAAGAGGCTCTGAACCTTACAATTAACTGTCAGTTTTGCGTCGGATTCAAAAATCTAGACTCACAGGAAAACGAGCATAAGGTGTCCGAGGCAGCACTAGACCCTTGGAGACAAGTCGGCTGGAGGACGATGTATTGAATCGCGACGCAATTTGTGTGTTCCATCGTCATTAACAGTCTCTGAACGTTACAATTAACTGCGTCGGATTCGAAAATCTAGACTCACAGGAGATCGACCATAAGGTGCCCGAGGCAGCAATAGACCCTTGGAGACAGGTCGGCCGGAGGACGATGTATTGAATCGCGACGCGATTTGTGTGTTCCATTGTCATTAAGAGGCTCTGAACCTTACAACTAACTATCAGTTTTGCGTCGGATTCGAAAATCTAGACTCACAGGAGATCGACCATAAGGTGCCCGAGGCCGCAATAGACCCTTGGAGACAGGTCGGCCGGAGGACGATGTATTGAATCGCGACGGGATTTGTGTGTTCCATCGTCATTAACAGGCTCTGAACGTTACAATTAACTGCGTCGGATTCGAAAATCTAGACTCACAGGAGATCGACCATAAGGTGCCCGAGGCAGCAATAGACCCTTGGAGACAGGTCGGCCGGAGGACGATGTATTGAATCGCGACGCGATTTGTGTGTTCCATTGTCATTAAGAGGCTCTGAACCTTACAACTAACTATCAGTTTTGCGTCGGATTCGAAAATCTAGACTCACAGAAGAACGACCATAAGGTGCCCGAGGCAGCACTAGACCCTTGGAGACAAGTCGGCTGGAGGACGATGTATTGAATCGCGACGCAAATTGTGTGTTCCATCGTCATTAACAGGCTCTGAACGTTACAATTAACTGTCAGTTTTGCGTCGGATTCGAAAATCTAGACTCACAGGAGAACACGACCATACGGTGTCCGAGGCAGCACTATACCCTTGGATACAAGTCGGCTGGAGGACGATGTATTGAATCGCGACGCAATTTGTGTGTTCCATTGTCATTAAGAGGCCCTGAACCTTACAATTAACTGTCAGTTTTGCGTCGGATTCGAAAATCTAGACTCACAGTAGATCGACCATAAGGTGCCCGAGGCAGCAATAGAACCTTGGAGACAGTTCGGCCGGAGGACGATGTATTGAATCGCGGCGCAATTTGTGTGTTCCATCGTCATTAACAGGCTCTGAACGTTACAATTAACTGTCAGTTTTGCGTCGGATTCGAAAATCTAGACTCACAGGAGATCGAACATAAGGTGCCCGAGGCAGCACTAGACCCTTGGAGACAAGTCGGCTGGAGGACGATGTACTGAATCGCGACGCGATTTGTGTGTTCCATCGTCATTAACAGGCTCTGAACGTTACAATTAACTGTCAGTTTTGCGTCGCATTCGAAAATCTAGACTCACAGGAGAACGACCATAAGGTGCCCGAGGCAGCAATAGACCCTTGGAGACAGGTGGGCCGGAGGACGATGTATTGAATCGCGACGCAATTTGTGTTTTCCATTGTCATTAAGAGGCTCTGAACCTTACGATTAACTGTCAATTTTGCGTCGCATTCGAAAATCTAGACTCACAGGAGATCGACCATAAGGTGTCCGAGGCAGCACTAGACCCTTGGAGACAGGTCGGCCGGAGGACGATGTATTGAATCACGACGGGATTTGTGTGTTCCATCGTCATTAACAGGCTCTGAACGTTACAATTAACTGTCAGTTTTGCGTCGGATTCGAAAATCTAGACTCACAGGAGATCGACCATAACGTGCCCGAGGCAGCAATAGACCCTTGGAGACAGGTCGGCCGGAGGACGATGTATTGAATCGCGACGCGATTTGTGTGTTCCATTGTCATTAAGAGGCTCTGAACGTTACAATTAACTGTCATTTTTGCGTCGGATTCGAAAACCTAGACTCACAGGAGAACGACCATAAGGTGTCCGAGGCATCACTAGACCGATGGAGACATGTCGGCTGGAGGACGATGTATTGAATCGCGACGCGATTTGAGTGTTCCATCGTCATTAACAGGCTCTGAACGTTACAGTTAACTGTCAGTTTTGCGTCGGATTCGAAAATCTAGACTCACAGGATATCGACCATAAGGTGCCCGAGGCAGCAATTGACCCTTGGGGACAGGTCGGCCGGAGGACGATGTATTGAATCGCGAAGCGATTTGTGTGTTCCATCGTCATTAACAGGCTCTGAACGTTACAATTAACTGTCAGTTTTGCGTCGGATTCGAAAATCTAGACTCACAGGAGATCGACCATAACGTGCCCGAGGCAGCAATAGACCCTTGGAGACAGGTCGGCCGGAGGACGATGTATTGACTCGCGACGCGATTTGTGTGTTCCATTGTCATTAAGAGGCTCTGAACCTTACAATTAACTAAGTTTTGCGTCGGATTCGAAAATCTAGACTCACAGAAGGACGACCATAAGGTGCCCGAGGCAGCACTAGACCCTTGGAGACAAGTCGGCTGGAGGACGATGTATTTAATCGCGACGCGATTTGTGTGTTCCATTGTCATTAAGAGGCTCTGAACCTTACAATTAACTGTCAGTTTTGTGTCGGATTCAAAAGTCTAGACTCACACGAGAACGACCATAAGGTGCCCGAGGCAGCAAAAGACCCTTGGAGACAGGTCGGCCGGAGGACGATAGATTGAATCGCGACGCAATTTGTGTGTTCCATCGTCATTAACTGGCTCTGAACGTTACAATTAACTGTCAGTTTTGCGTCGGATTCGAAAATCTAGACTCACAGGAGATCGACCATAAGGTGCCCGAGGCAGCAATAGACCCTTGGAGACAGTTCGGCCGGAGGACGATGTATTGAATCGCGGCGCAATTTGTGTGTTCCATCGTCATTAACAGGCTCTGAACCTTACAATTAACTGTCAGTTTTGCGTCGGATTCGAAAATCTAGACTCACAGGAGATCGACCATAAGGTGCCCGAGGCAGCACTAGACCCTTGGAGACAAGTCGGCTGGAGGACGATGTACTGAATCGCGACGCGATTTGTGTGTTCCATCGTCATTAACATGCTCTGAACGTTACAATTAACTGTCAGTTTTGCGTTGGATTCGAAAATCTCGACTCACAGGAGATCGACCATAAGGTGCCCGAGGCAGCAATAGACCCTTGGAGACAGGTCGGCCGGAGGACGATGTATTGAATCGCGCCGCGATTTGTGTGTTCCATTGTCATTAAGAGGCTCTGAACCTTGCAATTAACTGTCAGTTTTGCGTCGGATTCGAAAATCTAGACTCACAGGAGAACGACCATACGGTGTCCGAGGCAGCACTAGACCCTTGGAGACAAGTCGGCTGGAGGACGATGTATTGAATCGCGACGCAATTTGTGTGTTCCACCGTCATTAACAGGCTCTGAACGTTACAATTAACTGTCAGTTTTGCGTCGGATTCGAAAATCTAGACTCACAGGAGATCGACCATAAGGTGCCAGAGGCAGCAATAGACCCTTGGAGACAGGTCGGCCGGAGGACGATGTATTGAATCGCGACGCGATTTGTGTGTTCCATTGTCATTAAGAGGCTCTGAACCTTACAATTAACTGTAAGTATTGCGTCGGATTCGAAAATCTAGACTCACACGAGATTGACCATAAGGTGCCCGAGGCAGCAATAGACCCTTGGAGACAGGTCGGCCGGAGGACGATGTATTGAATCGCGACGCGATTTGTGTGTTCCATCGTCATTAACAGGCTCTGAACGTTACAATTAACTGTCAGTTTTGCGTCGGATTCGAAAATCTAGACTCACAGGAGATCGACCATAAGGTGCCCGAGGCAGCAATAGACCCTTGGAGACAGGTCGGCCGGAGGACGATGTATTGAATCGCGACAGGATTTGTGTGGTCCATCGTCATTAACAGGTTCTGAACGTTACAATTAACTGTCAGTTTTGCGTCGGATTCGAAAATCTAGACTCACAGGAGATCGACCATAAGGTGCCCGAGGCAGCAATAGACCCTTGGAGACAGGTCGGCCGGAGGACGATGTATTGAATCGCGACGCAATTTGTGTGTTCCATTGTCATTAAGAGGCTCTGTACCTTACAATTAACTGTCAGTTTTGCGTCGGATTCGAAAATCTAGACTCACAGAAGAACGGCCATAAGGTGCCCGAGGCAGCACTAGACCCTTGGAGACAAGTCGGTTGGAGGACGATGTATTGAATCGCAACGCGATTTGTGTGTTCCATCGTCATTAACAGGCTCTGAACCTTACAATTAACTGTCAGTTTTGCGTCGGATTCGAAAATCTAGACTCACAGGAGATCGAACATAAGGTGCCCGAGGCAGCACTAGACCCTTGGAGACAAGTCGGCTGGAGGACGATGTACTGAATCGCGACGCGATTTGTGTGTTCCATCGTCATTAACAGGCTCTGAACGTTACAATTAACTGTCAGTTTTGCGTCGGATTCGAAAATCTAGACTTACAGGAGATCGACCATAAGGTGCCCGAGGCAGCAATTGAACCTTGGAGACAGGTCGGCCGGAGGACGATGTATTGAATCGCGACGCGATTTGTGTGTTCCATTGTCATTAAGAGGCTCTGAACCTTGCAATTAACTGTCAGTTTTGCGTCGGATTCGAAAATCTAGACTCACAGGAGAACGACCATAAGGTGCCCGAGGCAGCAATAGACCCTTGGAGACAGGTGGGCCGGAGGACGATGTATTGAATCGCGACGCAATTTGTGTGTTCCATTGTCATTAAGAGGCTCTGAACCTTACGATTAACTGTCAGTTTTGCGTCGCATTCGAAAATCTAGACTCACAGGAGATCGACCATAAGGTGTCCGAGGCAGCACTAGACCCTTGGAGACAGGTCGGCCGGAGGACGATGTATTGAATCACGACGGGATTTGTGTGTTCCATCGTCATTAACAGGCTCTGAACGTTACAATTAACTGTCAGTTTTGCATCGGATTCGAAAATCTAGACTCACAGGAGATCGACCATAACGTGCCCGAGGCAGCAATAGACCCTTGGAGACAGGTCGGCCGGAGGACGATGTATTGAATCGCGACGCAATTTGTGTGTTCCATTGTCATTAAGAGGCTCTGTACCTTACAATTAACTGTCAGTTTTGCGTCGGATTCGAAAATCTAGACTCACAGAAGAACGGCCATAAGGTGCCCGAGGCAGCACTAGACCCTTGGAGACAAGTCGGTTGGAGGACGATGTATTGAATCGCGACGCGATTTGTGTGTTCCATCGTCATTAACAGGCTCTGAACCTTACAATTAACTGTCAGTTTTGCGTCGGATTCTAAAATCTAGACTCACAGGAGAACGACCATAAGTTGCCCGAGGCAGCAAAAGACCCTTGGAGACAGGTCGGCCGGAGGACGATGTATTGAATCGCGACGCAATTTGTGTGTTCCATCGTCATTTACAGGCTCTGAACGTTACAATTAACTGTCACTTTTGCGTCAGATTCGAAAATCTAGACTCACAGGAGAGCGACCATAAGGTGCCCGAGGCAGCAATAGACCCTTGGAGGCAGGTCGGCCGGAGGACGATGTATTGAATCGCGACGCGATTTGTGTGTTCCATTGTCATTAAGAGGCTCTGAACCTTACAACTAACTATCAGTTTTGCGTCGGATTCGAAAATCTAGAATCACAGAAGAACGACCATAAGGTGCCCGAGGCAGCACTAGACCCTTGGAGACAAGTCGGCTGGAGGACGATGTATTGAATCGCGACGCAAATTGTGTGTTCCATCGTCATTAACAGGCTCTGAACGTTACAATTAACTGTCAGTTTTGCGTCGGATTCGAAAATCTAGACTCACAGGAGAACACGACCATACGGTGTCCGAGGCAGCACTATACCCTTGGAGACAAGTCGGCTGGAGGACGATGTATTGAATCGCGACGCAATTTGTGTGTTCCATTGTCATTAAGAGGCTCTGAACGTTACAATTAACTGTCAGTTTTTCGTCGGATTCGAAAATCTAGACTCACAGTAGATCGACCATAAGGTGCCCGAGGCAGCAATAGACCCTTGGAGACAGGTCGGCCGGAGGACGATGTATTGAATCGCGACGCGATTTGTGTGTTCCATTGTCATTAAGAGGCTCTGAACCTTACAACTAACTATCAGTTTTGCGTCGGATTCGAAAATCTAGACTCACAGGAGATCGACCATAAGGTGCCCGATTCAGCAATAGACCCTTGGAGACAGGTCGGCCGGAGGACGATGTATTGAATCGCGACGGGATTTGTGTGTTCCATCGTCATTAACAGTCTCTGAACGTTACAATTAACTGCGTCGGATTCGAAAATCTAGACTCACAGGAGATCGACCATAAGGTGCCCGACGCAGCAATAGACCCTTGGAGACAGGTCGGCCGGAGGACGATGTATTGAATCGCGACGCGATTTGTGTGTTCCATTGTCATTAAGAGGCTCTGAACCTTACAACTAACTATCAGTTTTGCGTCGGATTCGAAAATCTAGACTCACAGGAGATCGACCATAAGGTGCCCGATTCAGCAATAGACCCTTGGAGACAGGTCGGCCGGAGGACGATGTATTGAATCGCGACGGGATTTGTGTGTTCCATCGTCATTAACAGGCTCTGAACGTTACAATTAACTGCGTCGGATTCGAAAATCTAGACTCACAGGAGATCGACCATAAGGTGCCCGAGGCAGCAATAGACCCTTGGAGACAGGTCGGCCGGAGGACGATGTATTGAATCGCGACGCGATTTGTGTGTTCCATTGTCATTAAGAGGCTCTGAACCTTACAACTAACTATCAGTTTTGCGTCGGATTCGAAAATCTAGACTCACAGAAGAACGACCATAAGGTGCCCGAGGCAGCACTAGACCCTTGGAGACAAGTCGGCTGGAGGACGATGTATTGAATCGCGACGCAAATTGTGTGTTCCATCGTCATTAACAGGCTCTGAACGTTACAATTAACTGTCAGTTTTGCGTCGGATTCGAAAATCTAGACTCACAGGAGAACACGACCATACGGTGTCCGAGGCAGCACTATACCCTTGGAGACAAGTCGGCTGGAGGACGATGTATTGAATCGCGACGCAATTTGTGTGTTCCATTGTCATTAAGAGGCTCTGAACCTTACCATTAACTGTCAGTTTTGCGTCGGATTCGAAAATCTAGACTCACAGTAGATCGACCATAAGGTGCCCGAGGCAGCAATAGACCCTTGGAGACAGTTCGGCCGGAGGACGATGTATTGAATCGCGGCGCAATTTGTGTGTTCCATCGTCATTATTAGGCTCTGAACCTTACAATTAACTGTCAGTTTTGCGTCGGATTCGAAAATCTAGACTCACAGGAGATCGAACATAAGGTGCCCGAGGCAGCACTAGACCCTTGGAGACAAGTCGGCTGGAGGACGATGTACTGAATCGCGACGCGATTTGTGTGTTCCATTGTCATTAAGAGGCTCTGAACCTTACGATTAACTGTCAATTTTGCGTCGCATTCGAAAATCTAGACTCACAGGAGATCGACCATAAGGTGCCCGAGGCAGCACTAGACCCTTGGAGACAGGTCGGCCGGAGGACGATGTATTGAATCACGACGGGATTTGTGTGTTCCATCGTCATTAACAGGCTCTGAACGTTACAATTAACTGTCAGTTTTGCGTCGGATTCGAAAATCTAGACTCACAGGAGATCGACCATAACGTGCCCGAGGCAGCAATAGACCCTTGGAGACAGGTCGGCCGGAGGACGATGTATTGAATCGCGACGCGATTTGTGTGTTCCATTGTCATTAAGACGCTCTGAACGTTACAATTAACTGTCATTTTTGCGTCGGATTCGAAAACCTAGACTCACAGGAGAACGACCATAAGGTGTCCGAGGCATCACTAGACCGATGGAGACATGTCGGCTGGAGGACGATGTATTGAATCGCGACGCGATTTGAGTGTTCCATCGTCATTAACAGGCTCTGAACGTTACAATTAACTGTCAGTTTTGCGTCGGATTCGAAAATCTAGACTCACAGGATATCGACCATAAGGTGCCCGAGGCAGCAATTGACCCTTGGGGACAGGTCGGCCGGAGGACGATGTATTGAATCGCGAAGCGATTTGTGTGTTCCATCGTCATTAACAGGCTCTGAACGTTACAATTAACTGTCAGTTTTGCGTCGGATTCGAAAATCTAGACTCACAGGAGAACACGACCATACGGTGTCCGAGGCAGCACTATACCCTTGGAGACAAGTCGGCTGGAGGACGATGTATTGAATCGCGACGCAATTTGTGTGTTCCACCGTCATTAACAGGCTCTGAACGTTACAATTAACTGTCAGTTTTGCGTCGGATTCGAAAGTCTAGACTCACAGGAGATCGACCATAAGGTGCCCGAGGCAGCAATAGACCCTTGGAGACAGGTCGGCCGGAGGACGATGTATTGAATCGCGACGCGATTTGTGTGTTCCATTGTCATTAAGAGGCTCTGAACCTTACAATTAACTGTAAGTTTTGCGTCGGATTCGAAAATCTAGACTCACAGAAGAACGACCATAAGGTGCCCGAGGCAGCACTAGACCCTTGGAGACAAGTCGGCTGGAGGACGATGTATTTAATCGCGACGCAAATTGTGTGTTCCATCGTCATTAACAGGCTCTGAACCTTACAATTAACTGTCAGTTTTGTGTCGGATTCAAAAGTCTAGACTCACACGAGAACGACCATAAGGTGCCCGAGGCAGCAAAAGACCCTTGGAGACAGGTCGGCCGGAGGACGATAGATTGAATCGCGACGCAATTTGTGTGTTCCATCGTCATTAACTGGCTCTGAACGTTACAATTAACTGTCAGTTTTGCGTCGGATTCGAAAATCTAGACTCACAGGAGATCGACCATAAGGTGCCCGAGGCAGCAATAGACCCTTGGAGACAGTTCGGCCGGAGGACGATGTATTGAATCGCGGCGCAATTTGTGTGTTCCATCGTCATTAACAGGCTCTGAACCTTACAATTAACTGTCAGTTTTGCGTCGGATTCGAAAATCTAGACTCACAGGAGATCGACCATAAGGTGCCCGAGGCAGCACTAGACCCTTGGAGACAAGTCGGCTGGAGGACGATGTACTGAATCGCGACGCGATTTGTGTGTTCCATCGTCATTAACATGCTCTGAACGTTACAATTAACTGTCAGTTTTGCGTCGGATTCGAAAATCTCGACTCACAGGAGATCGACCATAAGGTGCCCGAGGCAGCAATAGACCCTTGGAGACAGGTCGGCCGGAGGACGATGTATTGAATCGCGCCGCGATTTGTGTGTTCCATTGTCATTAAGAGGCTCTGAACCTTGCAATTAACTGTCAGTTTTGCGTCGGATTCGAAAATCTAGACTCACAGGAGATCGACCATAAGGTGCCCGAGGCAGCACTAGACCCTTGGAGACAGGTCGGCCGGAGGACGATGTATTGAATCACGACGGGATTTGTGTGTTCCATCGTCATTAACAGGCTCTGAACGTTACAATTAACTGTCAGTTTTGCGTCGGATTCGAAAATCTAGACTCACAGGAGATCGACCATAACGTGCCCGAGGCAGCAATAGACCCTTGGAGACAGGTCGGCCGGAGGACGATGTATTGAATCGCGACGCGATTTGTGTGTTCCATTGTCATTAAGAGGCTCTGAACGTTACAATTAACTGTCATTTTTGCGTCGGATTCGAAAACCTAGACTCACAGGAGAACGACCATAAGGTGTCCGAGGCATCACTAGACCGATGGAGACATGTCGGCTGGAGGACGATGTATTGAATCGCGACGCGATTTGAGTGTTCCATCGTCATTAACAGGCTCTGAACGTTACAATTAACTGTCAGTTTTGCGTCGGATTCGAAAATCTAGACTCACAGGATATCGACCATAAGGTGCCCGAGGCAGCAATTGACCCTTGGGGACAGGTCGGCCGGAGGACGATGTATTGAATCGCGAAGCGATTTGTGTGTTCCATCGTCATTAACAGGCTCTGAACGTTACAATTAACTGTCAGTTTTGCGTCGGATTCGAAAATCTAGACTCACAGGAGAACACGACCATACGGTGTCCGAGGCAGCACTATACCCTTGGAGACAAGTCGGCTGGAGGACGATGTATTGAATCGCGACGCAATTTGTGTGTTCCACCGTCATTAACAGGCTCTGAACGTTACAATTAACTGTCAGTTTTGCGTCGGATTCGAAAGTCTAGACTCACAGGAGATCGACCATAAGGTGCCCGAGGCAGCAATAGACCCTTGGAGACAGGTCGGCCGGAGGACGATAGATTGAATCGCGACGCAATTTGTGTGTTCCATCGTCATTAACTGGCACTGAACGTTACAATTAACTGTCAGTTTTGCGTCGGATTCGAAAATCTAGACTCACAGGAGATCGACCATAAGGTGCCCGAGGCAGCAATAGACCCTTGGAGACAGTTCGGCCGGAGGACGATGTATTGAATCGCGGCGCAATTTGTGTGTTCCATCGTCATTAACAGGCTCTGAACCTTACAATTAACTGTCAGTTTTGCGTCGGATTCGAAAATCTAGACTCACAGGAGATCGACCATAAGGTGCCCGAGGCAGCACTAGACCCTTGGAGACAAGTCGGCTGGAGGACGATGTACTGAATCGCGACGCGATTTGTGTGTTCCATCGTCATTAACATGCTCTGAACGTTACAATTAACTGTCAGTTTTGCGTTGGATTCGAAAATCTCGACTCACAGGAGATCGACCATAAGGTGCCCGAGGCAGCAATAGACCCTTGGAGACAGGTCGGCCGGAGGACGATGTATTGAATCGCGCCGCGATTTGTGTGTTCCATTGTCATTAAGAGGCTCTGAACCTTGCAATTAACTGTCAGTTTTGCGTCGGATTCGAAAATCTAGACTCACAGGAGAACGACCATACGGTGTCCGAGGCAGCACTAGACCCTTGGAGACAAGTCGGCTGGAGGACGATGTATTGAATCGCGACGCAATTTGTGTGTTCCACCGTCATTAACAGGCTCTGAACGTTACAATTAACTGTCAGTTTTGCGTCGGATTCGAAAATCTAGACTCACAGGAGATCGACCATAAGGTGCCAGAGGCAGCAATAGACCCTTGGAGACAGGTCGGCCGGAGGACGATGTATTGAATCGCGACGCGATTTGTGTGTTCCATTGTCATTAAGAGGCTCTGAACCTTACAATTAACTGTAAGTATTGCGTCGGATTCGAAAATCTAGACTCACACGAGATTGACCATAAGGTGCCCGAGGCAGCAATAGACCCTTGGAGACAGGTCGGCCGGAGGACGATGTATTGAATCGCGACGCGATTTGTGTGTTCCATCGTCATTAACAGGCTCTGAACGTTACAATTAACTGTCAGTTTTGCGTCGGATTCGAAAATCTAGACTCACAGGAGATCGACCATAAGGTGCCCGAGGCAGCAATAGACCCTTGGAGACAGGTCGGCCGGAGGACGATGTATTGAATCGCGACAGGATTTGTGTGGTCCATCGTCATTAACAGGTTCTGAACGTTACAATTAACTGTCAGTTTTGCGTCGGATTCGAAAATCTAGACTCACAGGAGATCGACCATAAGGTGCCCGAGGCAGCAATAGACCCTTGGAGACAGGTCGGCCGGAGGACGATGTATTGAATCGCGACGCAATTTGTGTGTTCCATTGTCATTAAGAGGCTCTGTACCTTACAATTAACTGTCAGTTTTGCGTCGGATTCGAAAATCTAGACTCACAGAAGAACGGCCATAAGGTGCCCGAGGCAGCAAAAGACCCTTGGAGACAGGTCGGCCGGAGGACGATGTATTGAATCGCGACGCAATTTGTGTGTTCCATCGTCATTTACAGGCTCTGAACGTTACAATTAACTGTCACTTTTGCGTCAGATTCGAAAATCTAGACTCACAGGAGAGCGACCATAAGGTGCCCGAGGCAGCAATAGACCCTTGGAGGCAGGTCGGCCGGAGGACGATGTATTGAATCGCGACGCGATTTGTGTGTTCCATTGTCATTAAGAGGCTCTGAACCTTACAACTAACTATCAGTTTTGCGTCGGATTCGAAAATCTAGACTCACAGAAGAACGACCATAAGGTGCCCGAGGCAGCACTAGACCCTTGGAGACAAGTCGGCTGGAGGACGATGTATTGAATCGCGACGCAAATTGTGTGTTCCATCGTCATTAACAGGCTCTGAACGTTACAATTAACTGTCAGTTTTGCGTCGGATTCGAAAATCTAGACTCACAGGAGTACACGACCATACGGTGTCCGAGGCAGCACTATACCCTTGGAGACAAGTCGGCTGGAGGACGATGTATTGAATCGCGACGCAATTTGTGTGTTCCATTGTCATTAAGAGGCTCTGAACCTTACAATTAACTGTCAGTTTTGCGTCGGATTCGAAAATCTAGACTCACAGTAGATCGACCATAAGGTGCCCGAGGCAGCAATAGACCCTTGGAGACAGGTCGGCCGGAGGACGATGTATTGAATCGCGACGCGATTTGTGTGTTCCATTGTCATTAAGAGGCTCTGAACCTTACAACTAACTATCAGTTTTGCGTCGGATTCGAAAATCTAGACTCACAGGAGATCGACCATAAGGTGCCCGATTCAGCAATAGACCCTTGGAGACAGGTCGGCCGGAGGACGATGTATTGAATCGCGACGGGATTTGTGTGTTCCATCGTCATTAACAGTCTCTGAACGTTACAATTAACTGCGTCGGATTCGAAAATCTAGACTCACAGGAGATCGACCATAAGGTGCCCGAGGCAGCAATAGACCCTTGGAGACAGGTCGGCCGGAGGACGATGTATTGAATCGCGACGCGATTTGTGTGTTCCATTGTCATTAAGAGGCTCTGAACCTTACAACTAACTATCAGTTTTGCGTCGGATTCGAAAATCTAGACTCACAGGAGATCGACCATAAGGTGCCCGATTCAGCAATAGACCCTTGGAGACAGGTCGGCCGGAGGACGATGTATTGAATCGCGACGGGATTTGTGTGTTCCATCGTCATTAACAGGCTCTGAACGTTACAATTAACTGCGTCGGATTCGAAAATCTAGACTCACAGGAGATCGACCATAAGGTGCCCGAGGCAGCAATAGACCCTTGGAGACAGGTCGGCCGGAGGACCATGTATTGAATCGCGACGCGATTTGTGTGTTCCATTGTCATTAAGAGGCTCTGAACCTTACAACTAACTATCAGTTTTGCGTCGGATTCGAAAATCTAGACTCACAGAAGAACGACCATAAGGTGCCCGAGGCAGCACTAGACCCTTGGAGACAAGTCGGCTGGAGGACGATGTATTGAATCGCGACGCAAATTGTGTGTTCCATCGTCATTAACAGGCTCTGAACGTTACAATTAACTGTCAGTTTTGCGTCGGATTCGAAAATCTAGACTCACAGGAGAACACGACCATACGGTGTCCGAGGCAGCACTATACCCTTGGAGTCAAGTCGGCTGGAGGACGATGTATTGAATCGCGACGCAATTTGTGTGTTCCATTGTCATTAAGAGGCTCTGAACCTTACAATTAACTGTCAGTTTTGCGTCGGATTCGAAAATCTAGACTCACAGTAGATCGACCATAAGGTGCCCGAGGCAGCAATAGACCCTTGGAGACAGTTCGGCCGGAGGACGATGTATTGAATCGCGGCGCAATTTGTGTGTTCCATCGTCATTATTAGGCTCTGAACCTTACAATTAACTGTCAGTTTTGCGTCGGATTCGAAAATCTAGACTCACAGGAGATCGAACATAAGGTGCCCGAGGCAGCACTAGACCCTTGGAGACAAGTCGGCTGGAGGACGATGTACTGAATCGCGACGCGATTTGTGTGTTCCATTGTCATTAAGAGGCTCTGAACCTTACGATTAACTGTCAATTTTGCGTCGCATTCGAAAATCTAGACTCACAGGAGATCGACCATAAGGTGCCCGAGGCAGCACTAGACCCTTGGAGACAGGTCGGCCGGAGGACGATGTATTGAATCACGACGGGATTTGTGTGTTCCATCGTCATTAACAGGCTCTGAACGTTACAATTAACTGTCAGTTTTGCGTCGGATTCGAAAATCTAGACTCACAGGAGATCGACCATAACGTGCCCGAGGCAGCAATAGACCCTTGGAGACAGGTCGGCCGGAGGACGATGTATTGAATCGCGACGCGATTTGTGTGTTCCATTGTCATTAAGACGCTCTGAACGTTACAATTAACTGTCATTTTTGCGTCGGATTCGAAAACCTAGACTCACAGGAGAACGACCATAAGGTGTCCGAGGCATCACTAGACCGATGGAGACATGTCGGCTGGAGGACGATGTATTGAATCGCGACGCGATTTGAGTGTTCCATCGTCATTAACAGGCTCTGAACGTTACAATTAACTGTCAGTTTTGCGTCGGATTCGAAAATCTAGACTCACAGGATATCGACCATAAGGTGCCCGAGGCAGCAATTGACCCTTGGGGACAGGTCGGCCGGAGGACGATGTATTGAATCGCGAAGCGATTTGTGTGTTCCATCGTCATTAACAGGCTCTGAACGTTACAATTAACTGTCAGTTTTGCGTCGGATTCGAAAATCTAGACTCACAGGAGAACACGACCATACGGTGTCCGAGGCAGCACTATACCCTTGGAGACAAGTCGGCTGGAGGACGATGTATTGAATCGCGACGCAATTTGTGTGTTCCACCGTCATTAACAGGCTCTGAACGTTACAATTAACTGTCAGTTTTGCGTCGGATTCGAAAGTCTAGACTCACAGGAGATCGACCATAAGGTGCCCGAGGCAGCAATAGACCCTTGGAGACAGGTCGGCCGGAGGACGATGTATTGAATCGCGACGCGATTTGTGTGTTCCATTGTCATTAAGAGGCTCTGAACCTTACAATTAACTGTAAGTTTTGCGTCGGATTCGAAAATCTAGACTCACAGAAGAACGACCATAAGGTGCCCGAGGCAGCACTAGACCCTTGGAGACAAGTCGGCTGGAGGACGATGTATTTAATCGCGACGCAAATTGTGTGTTCCATCGTCATTAACAGGCTCTGAACCTTACAATTAACTGTCAGTTTTGTGTCGGATTCAAAAGTCTAGACTCACACGAGAACGACCATAAGGTGCCCGAGGCAGCAAAAGACCCTTGGAGACAGGTCGGCCGGAGGACGATAGATTGAATCGCGACGCAATTTGTGTGTTCCATCGTCATTAACTGGCTCTGAACGTTACAATTAACTGTCAGTTTTGCGTCGGATTCGAAAATCTAGACTCACAGGAGATCGACCATAAGGTGCCCGAGGCAGCAATAGACCCTTGGAGACAGTTCGGCCGGAGGACGATGTATTGAATCGCGGCGCAATTTGTGTGTTCCATCGTCATTAACAGGCTCTGAACCTTACAATTAACTGTCAGTTTTGCGTCGGATTCGAAAATCTAGACTCACAGGAGATCGACCATAAGGTGCCCGAGGCAGCACTAGACCCTTGGAGACAAGTCGGCTGGAGGACGATGTACTGAATCGCGACGCGATTTGTGTGTTCCATCGTCATTAACATGCTCTGAACGTTACAATTAACTGTCAGTTTTGCGTCGGATTCGAAAATCTCGACTCACAGGAGATCGACCATAAGGTGCCCGAGGCAGCAATAGACCCTTGGAGACAGGTCGGCCGGAGGACGATGTATTGAATCGCGCCGCGATTTGTGTGTTCCATTGTCATTAAGAGGCTCTGAACCTTGCAATTAACTGTCAGTTTTGCGTCGGATTCGAAAATCTAGACTCACAGGAGATCGACCATAAGGTGCCCGAGGCAGCACTAGACCCTTGGAGACAGGTCGGCCGGAGGACGATGTATTGAATCACGACGGGATTTGTGTGTTCCATCGTCATTAACAGGCTCTGAACGTTACAATTAACTGTCAGTTTTGCGTCGGATTCGAAAATCTAGACTCACAGGAGATCGACCATAACGTGCCCGAGGCAGCAATAGACCCTTGGAGACAGGTCGGCCGGAGGACGATGTATTGAATCGCGACGCGATTTGTGTGTTCCATTGTCATTAAGAGGCTCTGAACGTTACAATTAACTGTCATTTTTGCGTCGGATTCGAAAACCTAGACTCACAGGAGAACGACCATAAGGTGTCCGAGGCATCACTAGACCGATGGAGACATGTCGGCTGGAGGACGATGTATTGAATCGCGACGCGATTTGAGTGTTCCATCGTCATTAACAGGCTCTGAACGTTACAATTAACTGTCAGTTTTGCGTCGGATTCGAAAATCTAGACTCACAGGATATCGACCATAAGGTGCCCGAGGCAGCAATTGACCCTTGGGGACAGGTCGGCCGGAGGACGATGTATTGAATCGCGAAGCGATTTGTGTGTTCCATCGTCATTAACAGGCTCTGAACGTTACAATTAACTGTCAGTTTTGCGTCGGATTCGAAAATCTAGACTCACAGGAGAACACGACCATACGGTGTCCGAGGCAGCACTATACCCTTGGAGACAAGTCGGCTGGAGGACGATGTATTGAATCGCGACGCAATTTGTGTGTTCCACCGTCATTAACAGGCTCTGAACGTTACAATTAACTGTCAGTTTTGCGTCGGATTCGAAAGTCTAGACTCACAGGAGATCGACCATAAGGTGCCCGAGGCAGCAATAGACCCTTGGAGACAGGTCGGCCGGAGGACGATAGATTGAATCGCGACGCAATTTGTGTGTTCCATCGTCATTAACTGGCACTGAACGTTACAATTAACTGTCAGTTTTGCGTCGGATTCGAAAATCTAGACTCACAGGAGATCGACCATAAGGTGCCCGAGGCAGCAATAGACCCTTGGAGACAGTTCGGCCGGAGGACGATGTATTGAATCGCGGCGCAATTTGTGTGTTCCATCGTCATTAACAGGCTCTGAACCTTACAATTAACTGTCAGTTTTGCGTCGGATTCGAAAATCTAGACTCACAGGAGATCGACCATAAGGTGCCCGAGGCAGCACTAGACCCTTGGAGACAAGTCGGCTGGAGGACGATGTACTGAATCGCGACGCGATTTGTGTGTTCCATCGTCATTAACATGCTCTGAACGTTACAATTAACTGTCAGTTTTGCGTTGGATTCGAAAATCTCGACTCACAGGAGATCGACCATAAGGTGCCCGAGGCAGCAATAGACCCTTGGAGACAGGTCGGCCGGAGGACGATGTATTGAATCGCGCCGCGATTTGTGTGTTCCATTGTCATTAAGAGGCTCTGAACCTTGCAATTAACTGTCAGTTTTGCGTCGGATTCGAAAATCTAGACTCACAGGAGAACGACCATACGGTGTCCGAGGCAGCACTAGACCCTTGGAGACAAGTCGGCTGGAGGACGATGTATTGAATCGCGACGCAATTTGTGTGTTCCACCGTCATTAACAGGCTCTGAACGTTACAATTAACTGTCAGTTTTGCGTCGGATTCGAAAATCTAGACTCACAGGAGATCGACCATAAGGTGCCAGAGGCAGCAATAGACCCTTGGAGACAGGTCGGCCGGAGGACGATGTATTGAATCGCGACGCGATTTGTGTGTTCCATTGTCATTAAGAGGCTCTGAACCTTACAATTAACTGTAAGTATTGCGTCGGATTCGAAAATCTAGACTCACACGAGATTGACCATAAGGTGCCCGAGGCAGCAATAGACCCTTGGAGACAGGTCGGCCGGAGGACGATGTATTGAATCGCGACGCGATTTGTGTGTTCCATCGTCATTAACAGGCTCTGAACGTTACAATTAACTGTCAGTTTTGCGTCGGATTCGAAAATCTAGACTCACAGGAGATCGACCATAAGGTGCCCGAGGCAGCAATAGACCCTTGGAGACAGGTCGGCCGGAGGACGATGTATTGAATCGCGACAGGATTTGTGTGGTCCATCGTCATTAACAGGTTCTGAACGTTACAATTAACTGTCAGTTTTGCGTCGGATTCGAAAATCTAGACTCACAGGAGATCGACCATAAGGTGCCCGAGGCAGCAATAGACCCTTGGAGACAGGTCGGCCGGAGGACGATGTATTGAATCGCGACGCAATTTGTGTGTTCCATTGTCATTAAGAGGCTCTGTACCTTACAATTAACTGTCAGTTTTGCGTCGGATTCGAAAATCTAGACTCACAGAAGAACGGCCATAAGGTGCCCGAGGCAGCAAAAGACCCTTGGAGACAGGTCGGCCGGAGGACGATGTATTGAATCGCGACGCAATTTGTGTGTTCCATCGTCATTTACAGGCTCTGAACGTTACAATTAACTGTCACTTTTGCGTCAGATTCGAAAATCTAGACTCACAGGAGAGCGACCATAAGGTGCCCGAGGCAGCAATAGACCCTTGGAGGCAGGTCGGCCGGAGGACGATGTATTGAATCGCGACGCGATTTGTGTGTTCCATTGTCATTAAGAGGCTCTGAACCTTACAACTAACTATCAGTTTTGCGTCGGATTCGAAAATCTAGACTCACAGAAGAACGACCATAAGGTGCCCGAGGCAGCACTAGACCCTTGGAGACAAGTCGGCTGGAGGACGATGTATTGAATCGCGACGCAAATTGTGTGTTCCATCGTCATTAACAGGCTCTGAACGTTACAATTAACTGTCAGTTTTGCGTCGGATTCGAAAATCTAGACTCACAGGAGTACACGACCATACGGTGTCCGAGGCAGCACTATACCCTTGGAGACAAGTCGGCTGGAGGACGATGTATTGAATCGCGACGCAATTTGTGTGTTCCATTGTCATTAAGAGGCTCTGAACCTTACAATTAACTGTCAGTTTTGCGTCGGATTCGAAAATCTAGACTCACAGTAGATCGACCATAAGGTGCCCGAGGCAGCAATAGACCCTTGGAGACAGGTCGGCCGGAGGACGATGTATTGAATCGCGACGCGATTTGTGTGTTCCATTGTCATTAAGAGGCTCTGAACCTTACAACTAACTATCAGTTTTGCGTCGGATTCGAAAATCTAGACTCACAGGAGATCGACCATAAGGTGCCCGATTCAGCAATAGACCCTTGGAGACAGGTCGGCCGGAGGACGATGTATTGAATCGCGACGGGATTTGTGTGTTCCATCGTCATTAACAGTCTCTGAACGTTACAATTAACTGCGTCGGATTCGAAAATCTAGACTCACAGGAGATCGACCATAAGGTGCCCGAGGCAGCAATAGACCCTTGGAGACAGGTCGGCCGGAGGACGATGTATTGAATCGCGACGCGATTTGTGTGTTCCATTGTCATTAAGAGGCTCTGAACCTTACAACTAACTATCAGTTTTGCGTCGGATTCGAAAATCTAGACTCACAGGAGATCGACCATAAGGTGCCCGATTCAGCAATAGACCCTTGGAGACAGGTCGGCCGGAGGACGATGTATTGAATCGCGACGGGATTTGTGTGTTCCATCGTCATTAACAGGCTCTGAACGTTACAATTAACTGCGTCGGATTCGAAAATCTAGACTCACAGGAGATCGACCATAAGGTGCCCGAGGCAGCAATAGACCCTTGGAGACAGGTCGGCCGGAGGACCATGTATTGAATCGCGACGCGATTTGTGTGTTCCATTGTCATTAAGAGGCTCTGAACCTTACAACTAACTATCAGTTTTGCGTCGGATTCGAAAATCTAGACTCACAGAAGAACGACCATAAGGTGCCCGAGGCAGCACTAGACCCTTGGAGACAAGTCGGCTGGAGGACGATGTATTGAATCGCGACGCAAATTGTGTGTTCCATCGTCATTAACAGGCTCTGAACGTTACAATTAACTGTCAGTTTTGCGTCGGATTCGAAAATCTAGACTCACAGGAGAACACGACCATACGGTGTCCGAGGCAGCACTATACCCTTGGAGTCAAGTCGGCTGGAGGACGATGTATTGAATCGCGACGCAATTTGTGTGTTCCATTGTCATTAAGAGGCTCTGAACCTTACAATTAACTGTCAGTTTTGCGTCGGATTCGAAAATCTAGACTCACAGTAGATCGACCATAAGGTGCCCGAGGCAGCAATAGACCCTTGGAGACAGTTCGGCCGGAGGACGATGTATTGAATCGCGGCGCAATTTGTGTGTTCCATCGTCATTATTAGGCTCTGAACCTTACAATTAACTGTCAGTTTTGCGTCGGATTCGAAAATCTAGACTCACAGGAGATCGAACATAAGGTGCCCGAGGCAGCACTAGACCCTTGGAGACAAGTCGGCTGGAGGACGATGTACTGAATCGCGACGCGATTTGTGTGTTCCATTGTCATTAAGAGGCTCTGAACCTTACGATTAACTGTCAATTTTGCGTCGCATTCGAAAATCTAGACTCACAGGAGATCGACCATAAGGTGCCCGAGGCAGCACTAGACCCTTGGAGACAGGTCGGCCGGAGGACGATGTATTGAATCACGACGGGATTTGTGTGTTCCATCGTCATTAACAGGCTCTGAACGTTACAATTAACTGTCAGTTTTGCGTCGGATTCGAAAATCTAGACTCACAGGAGATCGACCATAAGGTGCCCGAGGCAGCAATAGACCCTTGGAGACAGGTCGGCCGGAGGACGATGTATTGAATCGCGACGCGATTTGTGTGTTCCATCGTCATTAACAGGCTCTGAACGTTACAATTAACTGTCAGTTTTGCGTCGGATTCGAAAATCTAGACTCACAGGAGATCGACCATAAGGTGCCCGAGGCAGCAATAGACCCTTGGAGACAAGTCGGTTGGAGGACGATGTATTGAATCGCGACGCGATTTGTGTGTTCCATCGTCATTAACAGGCTCTGAACGTTACAATTAACTGTCAGTTTTGCGTCGGATTCTAAAATCTAGACTCACAGGAGAACGACCATAAGGTGCCCGAGGCAGCAAAAGACCCTTGGAGACAGGTCGGCCGGAGGACGATGTATTGAATCGCGACGCAATTTGTGTGTTCCATCGTCATTAAAAGGCTCTGAACGTTACAATTAACTGTCACTTTTGCGTCAGATTCGAAAATCTAGACTCACAGGAGAGCGACCATAAGGTGCCCGAGGCAGCAATAGACCCTTGGAGGCAGGTCGGCCGGAGGACGATGTATTGAATCGCGACGCGATTTGTGTGTTCCATTGTCATTAAGAGGCTCTGAACCTTACAATGAACTGTCAGTTTTGCGTCGGATTCAAAAATCTAGACTCACAGGAAAACGAGCATAAGGTGTTCGAGGCAGCACTAGACCCTTGGAGACAAGTCGGCTGGAGGACGATGTATTGAATCGCGACGCAATTTGTGTGTTCCATCGTCATTAACAGTCTCTGAACGTTACAATTAACTGCGTCGGATTCGAAAATCTAGACTCACAGGAGATCGACCATAAGGTGCCCGAGGCAGCAATAGACCCTTGGAGACAGGTCGGCCGGAGAACGATGTATTGAATCGCGACGCGATTTGTGTGTTCTATTGTCATTAAGAGGCTCTGAACCTTACAACTAACTATCAGTTTTGCGTCGGATTCGAAAATCTAGACTCACAGGAGATCGACCATAAGGTGCCCGATTCAGCAATAGACCCTTGGAGACAGGTCGGCCGGAGGACGATGTATTGAATCGCGACGGGATTTGTGTGTTCCATCGTCATTAACAGGCTCTGAACGTTACAATTAACTGTCAGTTTTGCGTCGGATTCGAAAATCTAGATTCACAGGAGATCGACCATAAGGTGCCCGAGGCAGCAATAGACCCTTGGAGACAGGTCGGCCGGAGGACGATGTATTGAATCGCGACGCAATTTGAGTGTTGCATCGTCATTAAGAGGCTCTGAACGTTACAATTAACTGTCAGGTTTGCGTCAGATTCGAAAATCTAGACTCACAGGAGATCGACCATAAGGTGCCCGAGGCAGCAATAGACCCTTGGAGACAGGTCGGCCGGAGGACGATGTATTGAATCGTGACGCAATTTGTGTGTTCTATTGTCATTAAGAGGCTCCGAACCTTACAATTAACTGTCAGTTTTGCATCGGATTCGAAAATCTAGACTCACAGAGGAACGACCATAAGGTGCCCGAGGCAGCACTAGACCCTTGGAGAAAAATCGGCTGGAGGACGATGTATTGAATCGCGACGCGATTTGTGAGTTCCATTGTCATTAAGAGGCTCTGAACCTTACAATTAACTGTAAGTTTTGCGTCGGATTCGAAAATCTAGACTCACAGGAGATCGACCATAAGGTGCCCGAGGCAGCACTAGACCCTTGGAGACAGGTCGGCCGGAGGACGATGTATTGAATCGCGACGGGATTTGTGTGTTCCATCGTCATTAACAGGCACTGAACGTTACAATTAACTGTCAGTTTTGCGTCGGATTCGAAAATCTAGACTCACAGGAGATCGACCATAACGTGCCCGAGGCAGCAATAGACCCTTGGAGACAGGTCGGCCGGAGGACGATGTATTGAATCGCGACGCGATTTGTGTGTTCCATCGTCATTAACAGGCTCTGAACGTTACAATTAACTGTCAGTTTTGCGTCGGATTCGAAAATCTAGACTCACAGGAGATCGACCATAAGGTGCCCGAGGCAGCAATAGACCCTTGGAGACAGGTCGGCCGGAGGACGATGTATTGAATCGCGACGCGATTTGTGTGTTCCATTGTCATTAAGAGGCTCTGAACCTTACAATTAACTGTAAGTATTGCGTCGGATTCGAAAATCTAGACTCACACGAGAACGACCATAAGGTGCCCGAGGCAGCAATAGACCCTTGGAGACAGGTCGGCCGGAGGACGATGTATTGAATCGCGACGTGATTTGTGTGTTCCATCGTCATTAACAGGCTCTGAACGTTACAATTAACTGTCAGTTTTGCGTCGGATTCGAAAATCTAGACTCACAGGAGATCGACCATAAGGTGCCCGAGGCAGCAATAGACCCTTGGAGACAGGTCGGCCGGAGGACGATGTATTGAATCGCGACAGGATTTGTGTGGTCCATCGTCATTAACAGGTTCTGAACGTTACAATTAACTGTCAGTTTTGCGTCGGATTCGAAAATCTAGATTCACAGGAGATCGACCATAAGGTGCCCGAGGCAGCAATAGACCCTTGGAGACAGGTCGGCCGGAGGACGATGTATTGAATCGCGACGCAATTTGAGTGTTGCATCGTCATTAAGAGGCTCTGAACGTTACAATTAACTGTCAGGTTTGCGTCAGATTCGAAAATCTAGACTCACAGGAGATCGACCATAAGGTGCCCGAGGCAGCAATAGACCCTTGGAGACAGGTCGGCCGGAGGACGATGTATTGAATCGTGACGCAATTTGTGTGTTCTATTGTCATTAAGAGGCTCCGAACCTTACAATTAACTGTCAGTTTTGCGTCGGATTCGAAAATCTAGACTCACAGAGGAACGACCATAAGGTGCCCGAGGCAGCACTAGACCCTTGGAGAAAAATCGGCTGGAGGACGATGTATTGAATCGCGACGCGATTTGTGAGTTCCATTGTCATTAAGAGGCTCTGAACCTTACAATTAACTGTAAGTTTTGCGTCGGATTCGAAAATCTAGACTCACAGGAGATCGACCATAAGGTGCCCGAGGCAGCACTAGACCCTTGGAGACAGGTCGGCCGGAGGACGATGTATTGAATCGCGACGGGATTTGTGTGTTCCATCGTCATTAACAGGCACTGAACGTTACAATTAACTGTCAGTTTTGCGTCGGATTCGAAAATCTAGACTCACAGGAGATCGACCATAACGTGCCCGAGGCAGCAATAGACCCTTGGAGACAGGTCGGCCGGAGGACGATGTATTGAATCGCGACGCGATTTGTGTGTTCCATCGTCATTAACAGGCTCTGAACGTTACAATTAACTGTCAGTTTTGCGTCGGATTCGAAAATCTAGACTCACAGGAGATCGACCATAAGGTGCCCGAGGCAGCAATAGACCCTTGGAGACAGGTCGGCCGGAGGACGATGTATTGAATCGCGACGCGATTTGTGTGTTCCATTGTCATTAAGAGGCTCTGAACCTTACAATTAACTGTAAGTATTGCGTCGGATTCGAAAATCTAGACTCACACGAGAACGACCATAAGGTGCCCGAGGCAGCAATAGACCCTTGGAGACAGGTCGGCCGGAGGACGATGTATTGAATCGCGACGTGATTTGTGTGTTCCATCGTCATTAACAGGCTCTGAACGTTACAATTAACTGTCAGTTTTGCGTCGGATTCGAAAATCTAGACTCACAGGAGATCGACCATAAGGTGCCCGAGGCAGCAATAGACCCTTGGAGACAGGTCGGCCGGAGGACGATGTATTGAATCGCGACAGGATTTGTGTGGTCCATCGTCATTAACAGGTTCTGAACGTTACAATTAACTGTCAGTTTTCCGTCGGATTCGAAAATCTAGACTCACAGGAGATCGACCATAAGGTGCCCGAGGCAGCAATAGACCCTTGGAGACAGGTCGGCCGGAGGACGATGTATTGAATCGCGACGCAATTTGTGTGTTCCATTGTCATTAAGAGGCTCTGTACCTTACAATTAACTGTCAGTTTTGCGTCGGATTCGAAAATCTAGACTCACAGAAGAACGGCCATAAGGTGCCCGAGGCAGCACTAGACCCTTGGAGACAAGTCGGTTGGAGGACGATGTATTGAATCGCGACGCGATTTGTGTGTTCCATCGTCATTAACAGGCTCTGAACCTTACAATTAACTGTCAGTTTTGCGTCGGATTCTAAAATCTAGACTCACAGGAGAACGACCATAAGGTGCCCGAGGCAGCAAAAGACCCTTGGAGACAGGTCGGCCGGAGGACGATGTATTGAATCGCGACGCAATTTGTGTGTTCCATCGTCATTAAAAGGCTCTGAACGTTACAATTAACTGTCAGTTTTGCGTCAGATTCGAAAATCTAGACTCACAGGAGAGCGACCATAAGGTGCCCGAGGCAGCAATAGACCCTTGGAGGCAGGTCGGCCGGAGGACGATGTATTGAATCGCGACGCGATTTGTGTGTTCCATTGTCATTAAGAGGCTCTGAACCTTACAACTAACTGTCAGTTTTGCGTCAGATTCGAAAATCTAGACTCACAGGAGATCGACCATAAGGTGCCCGATTCAGCAATAGACCCTTGGAGACAGGTCGGCCGGAGGACGATGTATTGAATCGCGACGGGATTTGTGTGTTCCATCGTCATTAACAGGCTCTGAACGTTACAATTAACTGTCAGTTTTGCGTCGGATTCGAAAATCTAGACTCACAGGAGATCGACCATAAGGTGCCCGAGGCAGCAATAGACCCTTGGAGACAGGTCGGCCGGAGGACGATGTATTGAATCGCGACGCAATTTGAGTGTTGCATCGTCATTAAGAGGCTCTGAACGTTACAATTAACTGTCAGTTTTGCGTCAGATTCGAAAATCTAGACTCACAGGAGATCGACCATAAGGTGCCCGATTCAGCAATAGACCCTTGGAGACAGGTCGGCCGGATGACGATGTATTGAATCGCGACGGGATTTGTGTGTTCCATCGTCATTAACAGGCTCTGAACGTTACAATTAACTGTCAGTTTTGCGTCGGATTCGAAAATCAAGACTCACAGGAGATCGACCATAAGGTGCCCGAGGGAGCAATAGACCCTTGGAGACAGGTCGGCCGGAGGACGATGTATTGAATCGCGACGCTATTTGTGTGTTCCATCGTCATTAACAGGCTCTGAACGTTACAATTAACTGTCAGGTTTGCGTCGGATTCGAAAATCTAGACTCACAGGAGATCGACCATAAGGTGCCCGAGGCAGCAATAGACCCTTGGAGACATGTCGGCCGGAGGACGATGTATTGAATCGCGACGCAATTTGTGTGTTCTATTGTCATTAAGAGGCTCCGAACCTTACAATTAACTGTCAGTTTTGCGTCGGATTCGAAAATCTAGACTCACAGAGGAACGACCATAAGGTGCCCGAGGCAGCACTAGACCCTTGGAGAAAAATCGGCTGGAGGACGATGTATTGAATCGCGACGCGATTTGTGAGTTCCATTGTCATTAAGGGGCCCTGAACCTTACAATTAACTGTAAGTTTTGCGTCGGATTCGAAAATCTAGACTCACAGGAGATCGACCATAAGGTGCCCGAGGGAGCACTAGACCCTTGGAGACAGGTCGGCCGGAGGACGATGTATTGAATCGCGACGGGATTTGTGTGTTCCATCGTCATTAACAGGCTCTGAACGTTACAATTAACTGTCAGTTTTGCGTCGGATTCGAAAATCTAGACTCACAGGAGATCGACCATAACGTGCCCGAGGCAGCAATAGACCCTTGGAGACAGGTCGGCCGGAGGACGATGTATTGAATCGCGACGCGATTTGTGTGTTCCATTGTCATTAAGAGGCTCTGAACGTTACAATTAACTGTCAGTTTTGCGTCGGATTCGAAAATCTAGACTCACAGGAGAAAGACCATAAGGTGTCCGAGGCATCACTAGACCCATGGAGACAAGTCGGCTGGAGGACGATGTATTGAATCGCGACGCGATTTGTGTGTTCCATCGTCATTAACAGGCTCTGAACGTTACAATTAACTGTCAGTTTTGCGTCGGATTCGAAAATCTAGACTCACAGGAGATCGACCATAAGGTGCCCGAGGCATCTCTAGACCCATGAAGACAAGTCGGCTGGAGGACGATGTATTGAATCGCGACGCGATTTGTGTGTTCCATCGTCATTAACAGGCTCTGAACGTTACAATTAACTGTCAGTTTTGCGTCGGATTCGAAAGTCTAGACTCACAGGAGATCGACCATAAGGTGCCCGAGGCAGCAATAGACCCTTGGAGACAGGTCGGCCGGAGGACGATGTATTGAATCGCGACGCGATTTGTGTGTTCCATTGTCATTAAGAGGCTCTGAACGTTACAATTAACTGTCAGTTTTGCGTCGGATTCGAAAATCTAGACTCACAGAAGAACGACCATAAGGTGCCCGAGGCTGCACTAGACCCTTGGAGACAGGTCGGCCGGAGGACGATGTATTGAATCGCGACGCAATTTGTGTGTTCCATTGTCATTAAGAGGCTCTGTACCTTACAATTAACTGTCAGTTTTGCGTCGGATTCGAAAATCTAGACTCACAGAAGAACGGCCATAAGGTGCCCGAGGCAGCACTAGACCCTTGGAGACAAGTCGGTTGGAGGACGATGTATTGAATCGCGACGCGATTTGTGTGTTCCATCGTCATTAACAGGCTCTGAACCTTACAATTAACTGTCAGTTTTGCGTCGGATTCTAAAATCTAGACTCACAGGAGAACGACCATAAGGTGCCCGAGGCAGCAAAAGACCCTTGGAGACAGGTCGGCCGGAGGACGATGTATTGAATCGCGACGCAATTTGTGTGTTCCATCGTCATTAAAAGGCTCTGAACGTTACAATTAACTGTCAGTTTTGCGTCAGATTCGAAAATCTAGACTCACAGGAGAGCGACCATAAGGTGCCCGAGGCAGCAATAGACCCTTGGAGGCAGGTCGGCCGGAGGACGATGTATTGAATCGCGACGCGATTTGTGTGTTCCATTGTCATTAAGAGGCTCTGAACCTTACAATTAACTGTCAGTTTTGCGTCGGATTCGAAAATCTAGACTCACAGGAAAACGAGCATAAGGTGTCCGAGGCAGCACTAGACCCTTGGAGACAAGTCGGCTGGAGGACGATGTATTGAATCGCGACGCAATTTGTGTGTTAGATCGTCATTAACAGTCTCTGAACGTTAGAATTAACTGCGTCGGATTCGAAAATCTAGACTCACAGGAGATCGACCATAAGGTGCCCGAGGCAGCAATAGACCCTTGGAGACAGGTCGGCCGGAGGACGATGTATTGAATCGCGACGCGATTTGTGTGTTCCATTGTCATTAAGAGGCTCTGAACCTTACAACTAACTGTCAGTTTTGCGTCGGATTCGAAAATCTAGACTCACAGGAGATCGACCATAAGGTGCCCGATTCAGCAATAGACCCTTGGAGACAGGTCGGCCGGAGGACGATGTATTGAATCGCGACGGGATTTGTGTGTTCCATCGTCATTAACAGGCTCTGAACGTTACAATTAACTGTCAGTTTTGCGTCGGATTCGAAAATCTAGACTCACAGGAGATCGACCATAAGGTGCCCGAGGCAGCAATAGACCCTTGGAGACAGGTCGGCCGGAGGACGATGTATTGAATCGCGACGCAATTTGAGTGTTGCATCGTCATTAAGAGGCTCTGAACGTTACAATTAACTGTCAGTTTTGCGTCAGATTCGAAAATCTAGACTCACAGGAGATCGACCATAAGGTGCCCGATTCAGCAATAGACCCTTGGAGACAGGTCGGCCGGAGGACGATGTATTGAATCGCGACGGGATTTGTGTGTTCCATCGTCATTAACAGGCTCTGAACGTTACAATTAACTGTCAGTTTTGCGTCGGATTCGAAAATCAAGACTCACAGGAGATCGACCATAAGGTGCCCGAGGGAGCAATAGACCCTTGGAGACAGGTCGGCCGGACGACGATGTATTGAATCGCGACGCTATTTGTGTGTTCCATCGTCATTAACAGGCTCTGAACGTTACAATTAACTGTCAGGTTTGCGTCGGATTCGAAAATCTAGACTCACAGGAGATCGACCATAAGGTGCCCGAGGCAGCAATAGACCCTTGGAGACAGGTCGGCCGGAGGACGATGTATTGAATCGCGACGCAATTTGTGTGTTCTATTGTCATTAAGAGGCTCCGAACCTTACAATTAACTGTCAGTTTTGCGTCGGATTCGAAAATCTAGACTCACAGAGGAACGACCATAAGGTGCCCGAGGCAGCACTAGACCCTTGGAGAAAAATCGGCTGGAGGACGATGTATTGAATCGCGACGCGATTTGTGAGTTCCATTGTCATTAAGGGGCTCTGAACCTTACAATTAACTGTAAGTTTTGCGTCGGATTCGAAAATCTAGACTCACAGGAGATCGACCATAAGGTGCCCGAGGCAGCACTAGACCCTTGGAGACAGGTCGGCCGGAGGACGATGTATTGAATCGCGACGGGATTTGTGTGTTCCATCGTCAATAACAGGCTCTGAACGTTACAATTAACTGTCAGTTTTACGTCGGATTCGAAAATCTAGACTCACAGGAGATCGACCATAACGTGCCCGAGGCAGCAATAGACCCTTGGAGACAGGTCGGCCGGAGGACGATGTATTGAATCGAGACGCGATTTGTGTGTTCCATTGTCATTAAGAGGCTCTGAACGTTACAATTAACTGTCAGTTTTGCGTCGGATTCGAAAATCTAGACTCACAGGAGAACGACCATAAGGTGTCCGAGGCATCACTAGACCCATGGAGACAAGTCGGCTGGAGGACGATGTATTGAATCGCGACGCGATTTGTGTGTTCCATCGTCATTAACAGGCTCTGAACGTTACAATTAACTGTCAGTTTTGCGTCGGATTCGAAAATCTAGACTCACAGGAGATCGACCATAAGGTGCCCGAGGCATCTCTTGACCCATGGAGACAAGTCGGCTGGAGGACGATGTATTGAATCGCGACGCGATTTGTGTGTTCCATCGTCATTAACAGGCTCTGAACGTTACAATTAACTGTCAGTTTTGCGTCGGATTCGAAAGTCTAGACTCACAGGAGATCGACCATAAGGTGCCCGAGGCAGCAATAGACCCTTGGAGACAGGTCGGCCGGAGGACGATGTATTGAATCGCGACGCGATTTGTGTGTTCCATTGTCATTAAGAGGCTCTGAACGTTACAATTAACTGTCAGTTTTGCGTCGGATTCGAAAATCTAGACTCACAGAAGAACGACCATAAGGTGCCCGAGGCTGCACTAGACCCTTGGAGACAAGTCGGCTGGAGGACGATGTATTGAATCGCGACGCAAATTGTGTGTTCCATCGTCATTAACAGGCTCTGAACCTTACAATTAACTGTCTGTTTTGCGTCGGATTCAAAAGTCTACACTCACACGAGAACGACCATAAGGTGCCCGAGGCAGCAATAGACCCTTAGAGACAGGTCGGCCGGAGGACGATGTATTGAATCGCGACGCAATTTGTGTGTTCCATCGTCATTAACAGGCTCTGAACGTTACAATTAACTGTCAGTTTTGCGTGGGATTCGAAAATCTAGACTCACAGGAGATCGACCATAAGGTGCCCGAGGCAGCAATAGACCCTTGGAGACAGTTCGGCCGGAGGACGATGTATTGAATCGCGGCGCAATTTGTGTGTTCCATCGTCATTAACCCTGCTGTTCTGTTCGGGTCTATATGACCCGAAACGAATATGAACGTTATTTTACATTATGTAAATACCAATATATATTTATGAAACTTTGTGACTTTGTCTGAAAATGGATGAGCAGCATGTGTTTTAAAAGGTTTTAAAAAAGTTTAAGAAGTTTGGGCTTCAACTGTAATAGTTGCATATGTAATGTTCGGGTCATAATGACCCGACACAAATATGTTTAGTGTAACTCGTATTTATTTCTAAAATCTGGAAATGGCGAAAATTATTTTTGTTGTGTTGTGTGGGAATAGTGACTGCATCATTCCAACTTACTCTCAACAATCACCTAAAGCTCCATGCGTTCACAACAATGGGCTTGTTTGTTGCTTTCCCCAGGAAATAATAATTGGCAGTTCTCAATAATTGGAATGCTTTGTTTCTGCCCAGTTTGACTTGTGACACCATGGCGATGAGACCATTGAATGATCGTGAGTTGGAAGAAATAGTAAATGCCTCACCAGATGAAGGATCACTTTCTGAGTTTGAAGATCACATCAGCAATGCATCTGAAAGCGAGTGTTCCGATGACAGTTACGACAGTCCACAGCCCATACAAAATAGTGTAGAGACTTTTCTTTCTAAAAATGGGAATATAGAATGGCAGTTGCATCCACCAGCACAACATGGTCGCCTACCAGCTTCGAACATCATCAAGAGTACCCCAGGAGTTACCAGGTATGCAGTCAGCAGAATATCTGATGTAAAATGTTCATTTGAAGCAGTATTTCACACAGCGCTTCAAAATGAAATAATAGAGATGACAAATATTGAAGGGCAGCGAGTTTATGGTGAACAGTGGACAGATATTGATGGTTCTGTTTTCCATGCATACTTAGGACTCTTACTCCTAGCGGGTGTATATCGATCTCATGGGGAGTCTACAAAAAGTTTGTGGGATAAAGATACTGGGCGAAACATATTTCGAGCAACCATGTCTCATGAAACATTCTGTAAGATATCACGTGTCCTGCGATTTGACAAGAAATCTACTAGAGAGGAAAGACGACGTACTGACAAACTTGCCGCAATTCGTAGTATTTGGGAGAAGTGGGTAGAGGTCCTTCCTAAACTGTATAATCCAGGAGAAAATGTTACTGTTGACGAGCAGTTAGTAGCATTTAGAGGTCGCTGTCCATTCAAGCAGTATATCCCAAGTAAACCGGCAAAATATGGGATCAAAATATGGACCATGTGTGACAGCAAAACTTCATACGTACTGAAAGCCCAAATTTATACAGGAAAGGTGAGTGGAGCGGCACCAGAAAGAAATCAGGGAATGAGGGTGGTATCTGATCTCACTTCTGAGTTACGTGGTCAGAATATCACGTGTGACAACTTTTTTACGTCGTACAATTTGGGGCAGCTGCTTCTGAAAAGGAAATTGACTATGTTGGGAACTATACGGAAAAATAAGCCGGAGCTTCCACACAAAATGACCAACAAGGAGGTACACAGCTCTTCATTTTACTTCACAAATGACACTACTGTGGTTAATTATATTCCTAAGAGACACAAGAATGTTGTACTTATGAGCACTCTCCACCATGATGCGGAAATCAGTGACAGGGCTGATAAGAAGCCAAAAATGATTTTGGACTATAATTCAACCAAAGGTGCTGTAGACACGCTTGATCAGTTATTAGGTACATATACATGCAAACGAAAAAGTAATAGGTGGCCAATGATAGTTTTCTACAATATTCTTGATGTTTCTGCTTATAATGCATACGTTTTGTGGATTTCGGTTGACCCTAATTGGAATGCAAGCAAATTGACTAGAAGGAGAATATTCTTGGAGGAACTTGGAAAGTCACTGATAAAAGAACATATTGCATCAAGAACGCATTTCCCAAGAACAGAAGATTCTTTGAGAATGGTCACAAGCATCCAAAACCCGAATGATGTGGGTGGTGTGTCAGAATCGGTAACAACAAGAAAATCTACAAAACGTGCACGCTGTAAGTTCTGTCCATCAAGTAATGACAATAAAACAAACATGGTGTGTGGAAAATGTAGTAAACATATTTGCAAGAAACATGTAACCTACTTGTGTCCACAGTGCAAGCAGTAAGAAAAGAACTGTAGTATTTTATAAGATGATTGTATTGAAAATTCTGTTGTTTCAAATTTATGTGAATACTTGTGCCTAAACTACAATCAGTAAGAAGAGAGGATTCTAAAGTTGTAGTGCTTTCTATGTTGGAATGTAATAAAAAAACTGTAGTGTGTTCTGTACTGTAGTGTGCTCTAAGATGAATATCTGTAATGACAACTGTCTGTTGTTAGAAAATGTCAATACTTACGTCTAAACTGTCAACAATAAGAATAGAAGTATGGAAAAACTGTAGTGCTTTCTAAGTTGAATGCCTGTAATGGAAACTGTCTGTTGTTTCAAATTTATGTGCATATTTAAATGAAAAATATCCCTCAATAAAGTTGTATGCATTGTTATTATTATTATTATTACCATTATTATTATTATTATTATTATTATTATTATTACTAACAAGGTACTGGAATAGAACAACAATGTCGATAGCTAAAACTGTACCAAAATTTATGTTTCTAAAGCATTTTGATATGTCGGGTCATATTGACCCGAACAGTATATATGTCAAGTAAAAGTGAACAGAACAGCAGGGTTAACAGGCTCTGAACCTTACAATTAACTGTCAGTTTTGCGTCGGATTCGAAAATCTAGACTCACAGGAGATCGAATATAAGGTGCCCGAGGCAGCACTAGACCCTTGGAGACAAGTCGGCTGGAGGACGATGTACTGAATCGCGACGCGATTTGTGTGTTCCATCGTCATTAACAGGCTCTGAACGTTACAATTAACTGTCAGTTTTGCGTCGGATTCGAAAATCTAGACTCACAGGAGATCGACCATAAGGTGCCCGAGGCAGCAATTGACCCTTGGAGACAGGTCGGCCGGAGGACGATGTATTGAATCGCGACGCGATTTGTGTGTTCCATTGTCATTAAGAGGCTCTGAACCTTGCAATTAACTGTCAGTTTTGTTTCGGATTCGAAAATCTAGACTCACAGGAGAACGACCATAAGGTGCCCGAGGCAGCAATAGACCCTTGGAGACAGGTCGGCCGGAGGACGATGTATTGAATCGCGACGCAATTTGTGTGTTCCATTGTCATTAAGAGGCTCTGAACCTTACGATTAACTGTCAATTTTGCGTCGCATTCGAAAATCTAGACTCACAGGAGAACGACAATAAGGTGCCCGAGGCAGCACTAGACCCTTGCAGACAAGTCGGCTGGAGGACGATGTATTGAATCGCGACGCGATTTGTGTGTTCCATCGTCATTTACAGGCTCTGAACGTTACAATTAACTGTCAGGTTTGCGTCGGATTCGAAAATCTAGACTCACAGGAGATCGACCATAAGGTGCCCGAGGCAGCAATAGACCCTTGGAGACAGGTCGGCCGGAGGACGATGTATTGAATCGCGACGCGATTTGTGTATTCCATTGTCATTAAGAGGCTCTGAACGTTACAATTAACTGTCAGTTTTGCGTCGGATTCGAAAATCTAGACTCACAGGAGAACACGACCATACGGTGTCCGAGGCAGCACTATACCCTTGGAGACAAGTCGGCTGGAGGACGATGTATTGAATCGCGACGCAATTTGTGTGTTCCACCGTCATTAACAGGCTCTGAACGTTACAATTAACTGTCAGTTTTGCGTCGGATTCGAAAGTCTAGACTCACAGGAGATCGACCATAAGGTGCCCGAGGCAGCAATAGACCCTTGGAGACAGGTCGGCCGGAGGACGATGTATTGAATCGCGACGCGATTTGTGTGTTCCATCGTCATTAACAGGCTCTGAACCTTACAATTAACTGTAAGTTTTGCGTCGGATTCGAAAATCTAGACTCACAGGAGATCGACCATAAGGTGCCCGGGGCAGCAATAGACCCTTGGAGACAGTTCGGCCGGAGGACGATGTATTGAATCGCGGCGCAATTTGTGTGTTCCATCGTCATTAACAGGCTCTGAACCTTACAATTAACTGTCAGTTTTGCGTCGGATTCGATAATCTAGACTCACAGGAGATCGACCATAAGGTGCCCGAGGCAGCACTAGACCCTTGGAGACAAGTCGGCTGGAGGACGATGTATTGAATCGCGACGCAATTTGTGTGTTCCACCGTCATTAACAGGCTCTGAACGTTACAATTAACTGTCAGTTTTGCGTCGGATTCGAAAATCTAGACTCACAGGAGATCGACCATAAGGTGCCCGAGGCAGCAATAGACCCTTGGAGACAGGTCGGCCGGAGGACGATGTATTGAATCGCGACGCAATTTGTGTGTTCCATTGTCATTAAGAGGCTCTGTACCTTACAATTAACTGTCAGTTTTGCGTCGGATTCGAAAATCTAGACTCACAGAAGAACGGCCATAAGGTGCCCGAGGCAGCACTAGACCCTTGGAGACAAGTCGGTTGGAGGACGATGTATTGAATCGCGACGCGATTTGTGTGTTCCATCGTCATTAACAGGCTCTGAACCTTACAATTAACTGTCAGTTTTGCGTCGGATTCTAAAATCTAGACTCACAGGAGAACGACCATAAGGTTCCCGAGGCAGCAATAGACCCTTGGAGACAGGTCGGCCGGAGGACGATAGATTGAATCGCGACGCAATTTGTGTGTTCCATCGTCATTAACAGGCTCTGAACGTTACAATTAACTGTCAGTTTTGCGTCGGATTCGAAAATCTAGACTCACAGGAGATCGACCATAAGGTGCCCGAGGCAGCAATAGACCCTTGGAGACAGTTCGGCCGGAGGACGATGTATTGAATCGCGGCGCAATTTGTGTGTTCCATCGTCATTAACAGGCTCTGAACCTTACAATTAACTGTCAGTTTTGCGTCGGATTCGAAAATCTAGACTCACAGGAGATCGACCATAAGGTGCCCGAGGCAGCACTAGACCCTTGGAGACAAGTCGGCTGGAGGACGATGTACTGAATCGCGACGCGATTTGTGTGTTCCATCGTCATTAACAGGCTCTGAACGTTACAATTAACTGTCAGTTTTGCGTCGGATTCGAAAATCTAGACTCACAGGAGATCGACCATAAGGTGCCCGAGGCAGCAATAGACCCTTGGAGACAGGTCGGCCGGAGGACGATGTATTGAATCGCGACGCAATTTGTGTGTTCCATTGTCATTAAGAGGCTCTGAACCTTACGATTAACTGTCAATTTTGCGTCGCATTCGAAAATCTAGACTCACAGGAGAACGACAATAAGGTGCCCGAGGCAGCACTAGACCCTTGCAGACAAGTCGGCTGGAGGACGATGTATTGAATCGCGACGCGATTTGTGTGTTCCATCGTCATTTACAGGCTCTGAACGTTACAATTAACTGTCAGGTTTGCGTCGGATTCGAAAATCTAGACTCACAGGAGATCGACCATAAGGTGCCCGAGGCAGCAATAGACCCTTGGAGACAGGTCGGCCGGAGGACGATGTATTGAATCGCGACGCGATTTGTGTATTCCATTGTCATTAAGAGGCTCTGAACGTTACAATTAACTGTCAGTTTTGCGTCGGATTCGAAAATCTAGACTCACAGGAGAACACGACCATACGGTGTCCGAGGCAGCACTATACCCTTGGAGACAAGTCGGCTGGAGGACGATGTATTGAATCGCGACGCGATTTGTGTGTTCCATTGTCATTAAGAGGCTCTGAACCTTACAATTAACTGTAAGTATTGTGTCGGATTCGAAAATCTAGACTCACACGAGAACGACCAAAAGGTGCCCGAGGCAGCAATAGACCCTTGGAGACAGGTCGGCCGGAGGACGATGTATTGAATCGCGACGCGATTTGTGTGTTCCATCGACATTAACAGGCTCTGAACGTTACTATTAACTGTCAGTTTTGCGTCGGATTCGAAAATCTAGACTCACAGGAGATCGACCATAAGGTGCCCGAGGCAGCAGTAGACTCTTGGAGACAGGTCGGCCGGAGGACGATGTATTGAATCGCGACAGGATTTGTGTGGTCCATCGTCATTAACAGGTTCTGAACGTTACAATTAACTGTCAGTTTTGCGTCGGATTCGAAAATCTAGACTCACAGGAGATCGACCATAAGGTGCCCGAGGCAGCAATAGACCCTTGGAGACAGGTCGGCCGGAGGACGATGTATTGAATCGCGACGCAATTTGTGTGTTCCATTGTCATTAAGAGGCTCTGTACCTTACAATTAACTGTCAGTTTTGCGTCGGATTCGAAAATCTAGACTCACAGAAGAACGGCCATAAGGTGCCCGAGGCAGCACTAGACCCTTGGAGACAAGTCGGTTGGAGGACGATGTATTGAATCGCGACGCGATTTGTGTGTTCCATCGTCATTAACAGGCTCTGAACCTTACAATTAACTGTCAGTTTTGCGTCGGATTCTAAAATCTAGACTCACAGGAGAACGACCATAAGGTTCCCGAGGCAGCAATAGACCCTTGGAGACAGGTCGGCCGGAGGACGATAGATTGAATCGCGACGCAATTTGTGTGTTCCATCGTCATTAACCGGCTCTGAACGTTACAATTAACTGTCAGTTTTGCGTCGGATTCGAAAATCTAGACTCACAGGAGATCGACCATAAGGTGCCCGAGGCAGCAATAGACCCTTGGAGACAGTTCGGCCGGAGGACGATGTATTGAATCGCGGCGCAATTTGTGTGTTCCATCGTCATTAACAGGCTCTGAACCTTACAATTAACTGTCAGTTTTGCGTCGGATTCGAAAATCTAGACTCACAGGAGATCGACCATAAGGTGCCCGAGGCAGCACTAGACCCTTGGAGACAAGTCGGCTGGAGGACGATGTACTGAATCGCGACGCGATTTGTGTGTTCCATCGTCATTAACAGGCTCTGAACGTTACAATTAACTGTCAGTTTTGCGTCGGATTCGAAAATCTAGACTCACAGGAGATCGACCATAAGGTGCCCGAGGCAGCAATAGACCCTTGGAGACATGTCGGCCGGAGGACGATGTATTGAATCGCGACGCAATTTGTGTGTTCCATTGTCATTAAGAGGCTCTGAACCTTACGATTAACTGTCAATTTTGCGTCGCATTCGAAAATCTAGACTCACAGGAGAACGACAATAAGGTGCCCGAGGCAGCACTAGACCCTTGCAGACAAGTCGGCTGGAGGACGATGTATTGAATCGCGACGCGATTTGTGTGTTCCATCGTCATTTACAGGCTCTGAACGTTACAATTAACTGTCAGGTTTGCGTCGGATTCGAAAATCTAGACTCACAGGAGATCGACCATAAGGTGCCCGAGGCAGCAATAGACCCTTGGAGACAGGTCGGCCGGAGGACGATGTATTGAATCGCGACGCGATTTGTGTATTCCATTGTCATTAAGAGGCTCTGAACGTTACAATTAACTGTCAGTTTTGCGTCGGATTCGAAAATCTAGACTCACAGGAGAACACGACCATACGGTGTCCGAGGCAGCACTATACCCTTGGAGACAAGTCGGCTGGAGGACGATGTATTGAATCGCGACGCAATTTGTGTGTTCCACCGTCATTAACAGGCTCTGAACGTTACAATTAACTGTCAGTTTTGCGTCGGATTCGAAAGTCTAGACTCACAGGAGATCGACCATAAGGTGCCCGAGGCAGCAATAGACCCTTGGAGACAGGTCGGCCGGAGGACGATGTATTGAATCGCGACGCGATTTGTGTGTTCCATCGTCATTAACAGGCTCTGAACCTTACAATTAACTGTAAGTTTTGCGTCGGATTCGAAAATCTAGACTCACAGGAGATCGACCATAAGGTGCCCGGGGCAGCAATAGACCCTTGGAGACAGTTCGGCCGGAGGACGATGTATTGAATCGCGGCGCAATTTGTGTGTTCCATCGTCATTAACAGGCTCTGAACCTTACAATTAACTGTCAGTTTTGCGTCGGATTCGATAATCTAGACTCACAGGAGATCGACCATAAGGTGCCCGAGCTAGCACTAGACCCTTGGAGACAAGTCGGCTGGAGGACGATGTATTGAATCGCGACGCAATTTGTGTGTTCCACCGTCATTAACAGGCTCTGAACGTTACAATTAACTGTCAGTTTTGCGTCGGATTCGAAAATCTAGACTCACAGGAGATCGACCATAAGGTGCCCGAGGCAGCAATAGACCCTTGGAGACAGGTCGGCCGGAGGACGATGTATTGAATCGCGACGCGATTTGTGTGTTCCATTGTCATTAAGAGGCTCTGAACCTTACAATTAACTGTAAGTATTGTGTCGGATTCGAAAATCTAGACTCACACGAGAACGACCAAAAGGTGCCCGAGGCAGCAATAGACCCTTGGAGACAGGTCGGCCGGAGGACGATGTATTGAATCGCGACGCGATTTGTGTGTTCCATCGACATTAACAGGCTCTGAACGTTACTATTAACTGTCAGTTTTGCGTCGGATTCGAAAATCTAGACTCACAGGAGATCGACCATAAGGTGCCCGAGGCAGCAGTAGACTCTTGGAGACAGGTCGGCCGGAGGACGATGTATTGAATCGCGACAGGATTTGTGTGGTCCATCGTCATTAACAGGTTCTGAACGTTACAATTAACTGTCAGTTTTGCGTCGGATTCGAAAATCTAGACTCACAGGAGATCGACCATAAGGTGCCCGAGGCAGCAATAGACCCTTGGAGACAGGTCGGCCGGAGGACGATGTATTGAATCGCGACGCAATTTGTGTGTTCCATTGTCATTAAGAGGCTCTGTACCTTACAATTAACTGTCAGTTTTGCGTCGGATTCGAAAATCTAGACTCACAGAAGAACGGCCATAAGGTGCCCGAGGCAGCACTAGACCCTTGGAGACAAGTCGGTTGGAGGACGATGTATTGAATCGCGACGCGATTTGTGTGTTCCATCGTCATTAACAGGCTCTGAACCTTACAATTAACTGTCAGTTTTGCGTCGGATTCTAAAATCTAGACTCACAGGAGAACGACCATAAGGTTCCCGAGGCAGCAATAGACCCTTGGAGACAGGTCGGCCGGAGGACGATAGATTGAATCGCGACGCAATTTGTGTGTTCCATCGTCATTAACCGGCTCTGAACGTTACAATTAACTGTCAGTTTTGCGTCGGATTCGAAAATCTAGACTCACAGGAGATCGACCATAAGGTGCCCGAGGCAGCAATAGACCCTTGGAGACAGTTCGGCCGGAGGACGATGTATTGAATCGCGGCGCAATTTGTGTGTTCCATCGTCATTAACAGGCTCTGAACCTTACAATTAACTGTCAGTTTTGCGTCGGATTCGAAAATCTAGACTCACAGGAGATCGACCATAAGGTGCCCGAGGCAGCACTAGACCCTTGGAGACAAGTCGGCTGGAGGACGATGTACTGAATCGCGACGCGATTTGTGTGTTCCATCGTCATTAACAGGCTCTGAACGTTACAATTAACTGTCAGTTTTGCGTCGGATTCGAAAATCTAGACTCACAGGAGATCGACCATAAGGTGCCCGAGGCAGCAATAGACCCTTGGAGACAGGTCGGCCGGAGGACGATGTATTGAATCGCGACGCGATTTGTGTGTTCCATTGTCATTAAGAGGCTCTGAAACTTGCAATTAACTGTCAGTTTTGCGTCGGATTCGAAAATCTAGACTCACAGGAGAACGACCATACGGTGTCCGGGCAGCACTAGACCCTTGGAGACAAGTCGGCTGGAGGACGATGTATTGAATCGCGACGCAATTTGTGTGTTCCACCGTCATTAACAGGCTCTGAACGTTACAATTAACTGTCAGTTTTGCGTCGGATTCGAAAATCTAGACTCACAGGAGATCGACCATAAGGTGCCCGAGGCAGCAATAGACCCTTGGAGACAGGTCGGCCGGAGGACGATGTATTGAATCGCGACGCGATTTGTGTGTTCCATTGTCATTAAGAGGCTCTGAACCTTACAATTAACTGTAAGTATTGTGTCGGATTCGAAAATCTAGACTCACACGAGAACGACCATAAGGTGCCCGAGGCAGCAATAGGCCCTTGGAGACAGGTCGGCCGGAGGACGATGTATTGAATCGCGACGCGATTTGTGTGTCCATCGTCATTAACAGGCTCTGAACGTTAGAATTAACTGTCAGTTTTGCGTCGGATTCGAAAATCTAGACTCACAGGAGATCGACCATAAGGTGCCCGAGGCAGCAATAGACCCTTGGAGACAGGTCGGCCGGAGGACGATGTATTGAATCGCGGCGCAATTTGTGTGTTCCATCGTCATTAACAGGCTCTGAACCTTACAATTAACTGTCAGTTTTGCGTCGGATTCGAAAATCTAGACTCACAGGAGATCGACCATAAGGTGCCCGAGGCAGCACTAGACCCTTGGAGACAAGTCACCTGGAGGACGATGTACTGAATCGCGACGCGATTTGTGTGTTCCATCGTCATTAACAGGCTCTGAACGTTACAATTAACTGTCAGTTTTGCGTCGGATTCGAAAATCTAGACTCACAGGAGATCGACCATAAGGTGCCCGGGGTAGCAATAGACCCTTGGAGACAGTTCGGCCGAAGGACGATGTATTGAATCGCGGCGCAATTTGTGTGTTCCATCGTCATTAACAGGCTCTGAACCTTACAATTAACTGTCAGTTTTGCGTCGGATTCTAAAATCTAGACTCACAGGAGAACGACCATAAGGTGCCCGAGGCAGCAATAGACCCTTGGAGACAGGTCGGCCGGAGGACGATAGATTGAATCGCGACGCAATTTGTGTGTTCCATCGTCATTAACCGGCTCTGAACGTTACAATTAACTGTCAGTTTTGCGTCGGATTCGAAAATCTAGACTCACAGGAGATCGACCATAAGGTGCCCGAGGCAGCAATAGACCCTTGGAGACAGTTCGGCCGGAGGACGATGTATTGAATCGCGGCGCAATTTGTGTGTTCCATCGTCATTAACAGGCTCTGAACCTTACAATTAACTGTCAGTTTTGCGTCGGATTCGAAAATCTAGACTCACAGGAGATCGACCATAAGGTGCCCGAGGCAGCACTAGACCCTTGGAGACAAGTCGGCTGGAGGACGATGTACTGAATCGCGACGCGATTTGTGTGTTCCATCGTCATTAACAGGCTCTGAACGTTACAATTAACTGTCAGTTTTGCGTCGGATTCGAAAATCTAGACTCACAGGAGATCGACCATAAGGTGCCCGAGGCAGCAATAGACCCTTGGAGACAGGTCGGCCGGAGGACGATGTATTGAATCGCGACGCGATTTGTGTGTTCCATTGTCATTAAGAGGCTCTGAACCTTGCAATTAACTGTCAGTTTTGCGTCGGATTCGAAAATCTAGACTCACAGGAGAACGACCATACGGTGTCCGAGGCAGCACTAGACCCTTGGAGACAAGTCGGCTGGAGGACGCTGTATTGAATCGCGACGCAATTTGTGTGTTCCACCGTCATTAACAGGCTCTGAACGTTACAATTAACTGTCAGTTTTGCGTCGGATTCGAAAATCTAGACTCACAGGAGATCGACCATAAGGTGCCCGAGGCAGCAATAGACCCTTGGAGACAGGTCGGCCGGAGGACGATGTATTGAATCGCGACGCGATTTGTGTGTTCCACTGTCATTAAGAGGCTCTGAACCTTACAATTAACTGTAAGTATTGTGTCGGATTCGAAAATCTAGACTCACACGAGAACGACCATAAGGTGCCCGAGGCAGCAATAGACCCTTGGAGACAGGTCGGCCGGAGGACGATGTATTGAATCGCGACGCGATTTGTGTGTTCCATCGACATTAACAGGCACTGAACGTTACAATTAACTGTCAGTTTTGCGTCGGATTCGAAAATCTAGACTCACAGGAGATCGACCATAAGGTGCCCGAGGCAGCAGTAGACTCTTGGAGACAGGTCGGCCGGAGGACGATGTATTGAATCGCGACAGGATTTGTGTGTTCCATCGTCATTAACAGGTTCTGAACGTTACAATTAACTGTCAGTTTTGCGTCGGATTCGAAAATCTAGACTCACAGGAGATCGACCATAAGGTGCCCGAGGCAGCAATAGACCCTAGGAGACAGGTCGGCCGGAGGACGATGTATTGAATCGCGACGCAATTTGTGTGTTCCATTGTCATTAAGAGGCTCTGTACCTTACAATTAACTGTCAGTTTTGCGTCGGATTCGAAAATCTAGACTCACAGAAGAACGGCCATAAGGTGCCCGAGGCAGCACTAGACCCTTGGAGACAAGTCGGTTGGAGGACGATGTATTGAATCGCGACGCGATTTGTGTGTTCCATCGTCATTAACAGGCTCTGAACCTTACAATTAACTGTCAGTTTTGCGTCGGATTCTAAAATCTAGACTCACAGGAGAACGACCATAAGGTGCCCGAGGCAGCAATAGACCCTTGGAGACAGGTCGGCCGGAGGACGATAGATTGAATCGCGACGCAATTTGTGTGTGCCATCGTCATTAACCGGCTCTGAACGTTACAATTAACTGTCAGTTTTGCGTCGGATTCGAAAATCTAGACTCACAGGAGATCGACCATAAGGTGCCCGAGGCAGCAATAGACCCTTGGAGACAGGTCGGCCGGAGGACGATGTATTGAATCGCGGCGCAATTTGTGTGTTCCATCGTCATTAACAGGCTCTGAACCTTACAATTAACTGTCAGTTTTGCGTCGGATTCGAAAATCTAGACTCACAGGAGATCGACCATAAGGTGCCCGAGGCAGCACTAGACCCTTGGAGACAAGTCGGCTGGAGGACGATGTACTGAATCGCGACGCGATTTGTGTGTTCCATCGTCATTAAAAGGCTCTGAACGTTACAATTAACTGTCAGTTTTGCGTCGGATTCGAAAATCTAGACTCACAGGAGATCGACCATAAGGTGCCCGAGGCAGCAATAGACCCTTGGAGACAGGTCGGCCGGAGGACGATGTATTGAATCGCGACGCGATTTGTGTGTTCCATTGTCATTAAGAGGCTCTGAACCTTGCAATTAACTGTCAGTTTTGCGTCGGATTCGAAAATCTAGACTCACAGGAGAACGACCATACGGTGTCCGAGGCAGCACTAGACCCTTGGAGACAAGTCGGCTGGAGGACGATGTATTGAATCGCGACGCAATTTGTGTGTTCCACCGTCATTAACAGGCTCTGAACGTTACAATTAACTGTCAGTTTTGCGTCGGATTCGAAAATCTAGACTCACAGGAGATCGACCATAAGGTGCCCGAGGCAGCAATAGACCCTTGGAGACAGGACGGCCGGAGGACGATGTATTGAATCGCGACGCGATTTGTGTGTTCCACTGTCATTAAGAGGCTCTGAACCTTACAATTAACTGTAAGTATTGTGTCGGATTCGAAAATCTAGACTCACACGAGAACGACCATAAGGTGCCCGAGGCAGCAATAGACCCTTGGAGACAGGTCGGCCGGAGGACGATGTATTGAATCGCGACGCGATTTGTGTGTTCCATCGACATTAACAGGCACTGAACGTTACAATTAACTGTCAGTTTTGCGTCGGATTCGAAAATCTAGACTCACAGGAGATCGACCATAAGGTGCCCGAGGCAGCAGTAGACTCTTGGAGACAGGTCGGCCGGAGGACGATGTATTGAATCGCGACAGGATTTGTGTGGTCCATCGTCATTAACAGGTTCTGAACGTTACAATTAACTGTCAGTTTTGCGTCGGATTCGAAAATCTAGACTCACAGGAGATCGACCATAAGGTGCCCGAGGCAGCAATAGACCCTAGGAGACAGGTCGGCCGGAGGACGATGTATTGAATCGCGACGCAATTTGTGTGTTCCATTGTCATTAAGAGGCTCTGTACCTTACAATTAACTGTCAGTTTTGCGTCGGATTCGAAAATCTAGACTCACAGAAGAACGGCCATAAGGTGCCCGAGGCAGCACTAGACCCTTGGAGACAAGTCGGTTGGAGGACGATGTATTGAATCGCGACGCGATTTGTGTGTTCCATCGTCATTAACAGGCTCTGAACCTTACAATTAACTGTCAGTTTTGCGTCGGATTCTAAAATCTAGACTCACAGGAGAACGACCATAAGGTGCCCGAGGCAGCAATAGACCCTTGGAGACAGGTCGGCCGGAGGACGATAGATTGAATCGCGACGCAATTTGTGTGTGCCATCGTCATTAACCGGCTCTGAACGTTACAATTAACTGTCAGTTTTGCGTCGGATTCGAAAATCTAGACTCACAGGAGATCGACCATAAGGTGCCCGAGGCAGCAATAGACCCTTGGAGACAGGTCGGCCGGAGGACGATGTATTGAATCGCGGCGCAATTTGTGTGTTCCATCGTCATTAACAGGCTCTGAACCTTACAATTAACTATCAGTTTTGCGTCGGATTCGAAAATCTAGACTCACAGGAGATCGACCATAAGGTGCCCGAGGCAGCACTAGACCCTTGGAGACAAGTCGGCTGGAGGACGATGTACTGAATCGCGACGCGATTTGTGTGTTCCATCGTCATTAACAGGCTCTGAACGTTACAATTAACTGTCAGTTTTGCGTCGGATTCGAAAATCTAGACTCACAGGAGATCGACCATAAGGTGCCCGAGGCAGCAATAGACCCTTGGAGACAGGTCGGCCGGAGGACGATGTATTGAATCGCGACGCGATTTGTGTGTTCCATTGTCATTAAGAGGCTCTGAACCTTGCAATTAACTGTCAGTTTTGCGTCGGATTCGAAAATCTAGACTCACAGGAGAACGACCATACGGTGTCCGAGGCAGCACTAGACCCTTGGAGACAAGTCGGCTGGAGGACGATGTATTGAATCGCGACGCAATTTGTGTGTTTCACCGTCATTAACAGGCTCTGAACGTTACAATTAACTGTCAGTTTTGCGTCGGATTCGAAAATCTAGACTCACAGGAGATCGACCATAAGGTGCCCGAGGCAGCAATAGACCCTTGGAGACAGGACGGCCGGAGGACGATGTATTGAATCGCGACGCGATTTGTGTGTTCCACTGTCATTAAGAGGCTCTGAACCTTACAATTAACTGTAAGTATTGTGTCGGATTCGAAAATCTAGACTCACACGAGAACGACCATAAGGTGCCCGAGGCAGCAATAGACCCTTGGAGACAGGTCGGCCGGAGGACGATGTATTGAATCGCGACGCGATTTGTGTGTTCCATCGACATTAACAGGCACTGAACGTTACAATTAACTGTCAGTTTTGCGTCGGATTCGAAAATCTAGACTCACAGGAGATCGACCATAAGGTGCCCGAGGCAGCAGTAGACTCTTGGAGACAGGTCGGCCGGAGGACGATGTATTGAATCGCGACAGGATTTGTGTGGTCCATCGTCATTAACAGGTTCTGAACGTTACAATTAACTGTCAGTTTTGCGTCGGATTCGAAAATCTAGACTCACAGGAGATCGACCATAAGGTGCCCGAGGCAGCAATAGACCCTAGGAGACAGGTCGGCCGGAGGACGATGTATTGAATCGCGACGCAATTTGTGTGTTCCATTGTCATTAAGAGGCTCTGTACCTTACAATTAACTGTCAGTTTTGCGTCGGATTCGAAAATCTAGACTCACAGAAGAACGGCCATAAGGTGCCCGAGGCAGCACTAGACCCTTGGAGACAAGTCGGTTGGAGGACGATGTATTGAATCGCGACGCGATTTGTGTGTTCCATCGTCATTAACAGGCTCTGAACCTTACAATTAACTGTCAGTTTTGCGTCGGATTCTAAAATCTAGACTCACAGGAGAACGACCATAAGGTGCCCGAGGCAGCAATAGACCCTTGGAGACAGGTCGGCCGGAGGACGATAGATTGAATCGCGACGCAATTTGTGTGTCCCATCGTCATTAACCGGCTCTGAACGTTACAATTAACTGTCAGTTTTGCGTCGGATTCGAAAATCTAGACTCACAGGAGATCGACCATAAGGTGCCCGAGGCAGCAATAGACCCTTGGAGACAGGTCGGCCGGAGGACGATGTATTGAATCGCGGCGCAATTTGTGTGTTCCATCGTCATTAACAGGCTCTGAACCTTACAATTAACTGTCAGTTTTGCGTCGGATTCGAAAATCTAGACTCACAGGAGATCGACCATAAGGTGCCCGAGGCAGCACTAGACCCTTGGAGACAAGTCGGCTGGAGGACGATGTACTGAATCGCGACGCGATTTGTGTGTTCCATTGTCATTAACAGGCTCTGAACGTTACAATTAACTGTCATTTTTGCGTCGGATTCGAAAATCTAGACTCACAGGATATCGACCATAATGTGCCCGAGGCAGCAATAGACCCTTGGAGACAGGTCGGCCGGAGGACGATGTATTGAATCGCGACGCGATTTGTGTGTTCCATTGTCATTAAGAGGCTCTGAACCTTGCAATTAACTGTCAGTTTTGCGTCGGATTCGAAAATCTAGACTCACAGGAGAACGACCATACGGTGTCCGAGGCAGCACTAGACCCTTGGAGACAAGTCGGCTGGAGGACGATGTATTGAATCGCGACGCAATTTGTGTGTTCCACCGTCATTAACAGGCTCTGAACGTTACAATTAACTGTCAGTTTTGCGTCGGATTCGAAAATCTAGACTCACAGGAGATCGACCATAAGGTGCCCGAGGCAGCAATAGACCCTTGGAGACAGGTCGGCCGGAGGACGATGTATTGAATCGCGACGCGATTTGTGTGTTCCATTGTCATTAAGAGGCTCTGAACCTTACAATTAACTGTAAGTATTGTGTCGGATTCGAAAATCTAGACTCACACGAGAACGACCATAAGGTGCCCGAGGCAGCAATAGACCCTTGGAGACAGGTCGGCCGGAGGACGATGTATTGAATCGCGACGCGATTTGTGTGTTCCATCGACATTAACAGGCACTGAACGTTACAATTAACTGTCAGTTTTGCGTCGGATTCGAAAATCTAGACTCACAGGAGATCGACCATAAGGTGCCCGAGGCAGCAGTAGACTCTTGGAGACAGGTCGGTCGGAGGACGATGTATTGAATCGCGACAGGATTTGTGTGGTCCATCGTCATTAACAGGTTCTGAACGTTACAATTAACTGTCAGTTTTGCGTCGGATTCGAAAATCTAGACTCACAGGAGATCGACCATAAGGTGCCCGAGGCAGCAATAGACCCTTGGAGACAGGTCGGCCGGAGGACGATGTATTGAATCGCGACGCAATTTGTGTGTTCCATTGTCATTAAGAGGCTCTGTACCTTACAATTAACTGTCAGTTTTGCGTCGGATTCGAAAATCTAGACTCACAGAAGAACGGAAATAAGGTGCCCGAGGCAGCACTAGACCCTTGGAGACAAGTCGGTTGGAGGACGATGTATTGAATCGCGACGCGATTTGTGTGTTCCATCGTCATTAACAGGCTCTGAACCTTACAATTAACTGTCAGTTTTGCGTCGGATTCTAAAATCTAGACTCACAGGAGAACGACCATAAGGTGCCCGAGGCAGCAAAAGACCCTTGGAGACAGGTCGGCCGGAGGACGATGTATTGAATCGCGACGCTATTTGTCTGTTCCTTCGTCATTAAAAGGCTCTGAACGTTACAATTAACTGTCACTTTTGCGTCAGATTCGAAAATCTAGACTCACAGGAGAGCGACCATAAGGTGCCCGAGGCAGCAATAGACCCTTGGAGGCAGGTCGGCCGGAGGACGATGTATTGAATCGCGACGCGATTTGTGTGTTCCATTGTCATTAAGAGGCTCTGAACCTTACAATTAACTGTCAGTTTTGCGTCGGATTCGAAAATCTAGACTCACAGGAAAACGAGCATAAGGTGTCCGAGGCAGCACTAGACCATTGGAGACAAGTCGGCTGGAGGACGATGTATTGAATCGCGACGCAATTTGTGTGTTCCATCGTCATTAACAGTCTCTGAACGTTACAATTAACTGCGTCGGATTCGAAAATCTAGACTCACAGGAGATCGACCATAAGGTGCCCGAGGCAGCAATAGACCCTTGGAGACAGGTCGGCCGGAGGACGATGTATTGAATCGCGACGCGATTTGTGTGTTCCATTGTCATTAAGAGGCTCTGAACCTTACAACTAACTGTCAGTTTTGCGTCGGATTCGAAAATCTAGACTCACAGGAGAACGACCATACGGTGTCCGAGGCAGCACTAGACCCTTGGAGACAAGTCGGCTGGAGGACGATGTATTGAATCGCGACGCAATTTGTGTGTTCCACCGTCATTAACAGGCTCTGAACGTTACAATTAACTGTCAGTTTTGCGTCGGATTCGAAAATCTAGACTCACAGGAGATCGACCATAAGGTGCCCGAGGCAGCAATAGACCCTTGGAGACAGGTCGGCCGGAGGACGATGTATTGAATCGCGACGCGATTTGTGTGTTCCACTGTCATTAAGAGGCTCTGAACCTTACAATTAACTGTAAGTATTGTGTCGGATTCGAAAATCTAGACTCACACGAGAACGACCATAAGGTGCCCGAGGCAGCAATAGACCCTTGGAGACAGGTCGGCCGGAGGACGATGTATTGAATCGCGACGCGATTTGTGTGTTCCATCGACATTAACAGGCACTGAACGTTACAATTAACTGTCAGTTTTGCGTCGGATTCGAAAATCTAGACTCACAGGAGATCGACCATAAGGTGCCCGAGGCAGCAGTAGACTCTTGGAGACAGGTCGGCCGGAGGACGATGTATTGAATCGCGACAGGATTTGTGTGGTCCATCGTCATTAACAGGTTCTGAACGTTACAATTAACTGTCAGTTTTGCGTCGGATTCGAAAATCTAGACTCACAGGAGATCGACCATAAGGTGCCCGAGGCAGCAATAGACCCTAGGAGACAGGTCGGCCGGAGGACGATGTATTGAATCGCGACGCAATTTGTGTGTTCCATTGTCATTAAGAGGCTCTGTACCTTACAATTAACTGTCAGTTTTGCGTCGGATTCGAAAATCTAGACTCACAGAAGAACGGCCATAAGGTGCCCGAGGCAGCACTAGACCCTTGGAGACAAGTCGGTTGGAGGACGATGTATTGAATCGCGACGCGATTTGTGTGTTCCATCGTCATTAACAGGCTCTGAACCTTACAATTAACTGTCAGTTTTGCGTCGGATTCTAAAATCTAGACTCACAGGAGAACGACCATAAGGTGCCCGAGGCAGCAATAGACCCTTGGAGACAGGTCGGCCGGAGGACGATAGATTGAATCGCGACGCAATTTGTGTGTTCCATCGTCATTAACCGGCTCTGAACGTTACAATTAACTGTCAGTTTTGCTTCGGATTCGAAAATCTAGACTCACAGGAGATCGACCATAAGGTGCCCGAGGCAGCAATAGACCCTTGGAGACAGGTCGGCCGGAGGACGATGTATTGAATCGCGGCGCAATTTGTGTGTTCCATCGTCATTAACAGGCTCTGAACCTTACAATTAACTATCAGTTTTGCGTCGGATTCGAAAATCTAGACTCACAGGCGATCGACCATAAGGTGCCCGAGGCAGCACTAGACCCTTGGAGACAAGTCGGCTGGAGGACGATGTACTGAATCGCGACGCGATTTGTGTGTTCCATCGTCATTAACAGGCTCTGAACGTTACAATTAACTGTCAGTTTTGCGTCGGATTCGAAAATCTAGACTCACAGGAGATCGACCATAAGGTGCCCGAGGCAGCAATAGACCCTTGGAGACAGGTCGGCCGGAGGACGATGTATTGAATCGCGACGCGATTTGTGTGTTCCATTGTCATTAAGAGGCTCTGAACCTTGCAATTAACTGTCAGTTTTGCGTCGGATTCGAAAATCTAGACTCACAGGAGAACGACCATACGGTGTCCGAGGCAGCACTAGACCCTTGGAGACAAGTCGGCTGGAGGACGATGTATTGAATCGCGACGCAATTTGTGTGTTCCACCGTCATTAACAGGCTCTGAACGTTACAATTAACTGTCAGTTTTGCGTCGGATTCGAAAATCTAGACTCACAGGAGATCGACCATAAGGTGCCCGAGGCAGCAATAGACCCTTGGAGACAGGACGGCCGGAGGACGATGTATTGAATCGCGACGCGATTTGTGTGTTCCACTGTCATTAAGAGGCTCTGAACCTTACAATTAACTGTAAGTATTGTGTCGGATTCGAAAATCTAGACTCACACGAGAACGACCATAAGGTGCCCGAGGCAGCAATAGACCCTTGGAGACAGGTCGGCCGGAGGACGATGTATTGAATCGCGACGCGATTTGTGTGTTCCATCGACATTAACAGGCACTGAACGTTACAATTAACTGTCAGTTTTGCGTCGGATTCGAAAATCTAGACTCACAGGAGATCGACCATAAGGTGCCCGAGGCAGCAATAGACCCTAGGAGACAGGTCGGCCGGAGGACGATGTATTGAATCGCGACGCAATTTGTGTGTTCCATTGTCATTAAGAGGCTCTGAACCTTGCAATTAACTGTCAGTTTTGCGTCGGATTCGAAAATCTAGACTCACAGGAGAACGACCATACGGTGTCCGAGGCAGCACTAGACCCTTGGAGACAAGTCGGCTGGAGGACGATGTATTGAATCGCGACGCAATTTGTGTGTTCCACCGTCATTAACAGGCTCTGAACGTTACAATTAACTGTCAGTTTTGCGTCGGATTCGAAAATCTAGACTCACAGGAGATCGACCATAAGGTGCCCGAGGCAGCAATAGACCCTTGGAGACAGGTCGGCCGGAGGACGATGTATTGAATCGCGACGCGATTTGTGTGTTCCACTGTCATTAAGAGGCTCTGAACCTTACAATTAACTGTAAGTATTGTGTCGGATTCGAAAATCTAGACTCACACGAGAACGACCATAAGGTGCCCGAGGCAGCAATAGACCCTTGGAGACAGGTCGGCCGGAGGACGATGTATTGAATCGCGACGCGATTTTTGTGTTCCATCGACATTAACAGGCACTGAACGTTACAATTAACTGTCAGTTTTGCGTCGGATTCGAAAATCTAGACTCACAGGAGATCGACCATAAGGTGCCCGAGGCAGCAGTAGACTCTTGGAGACAGGTCGGCCGGAGGACGATGTATTGAATCGCGACAGGATTTGTGTGGTCCATCGTCATTAACAGGTTCTGAACGTTACAATTAACTGTCAGTTTTGCGTCGGATTCGAAAATCTAGACTCACAGGAGATCGACCATAAGGTGCCCGAGGCAGCAATAGACCCTAGGAGACAGGTCGGCCGGAGGACGATGTATTGAATCGCGACGCAATTTGTGTGTTCCATTGTCATTAAGAGGCTCTGTACCTTACAATTAACTGTCAGTTTTGCGTCGGATTCGAAAATCTAGACTCACAGAAGAACGGCCATAAGGTGCCCGAGGCAGCACTAGACCCTTGGAGACAAGTCGGTTGGAGGACGATGTACTGAATCGCGACGCGATTTGTGTGTTCCATCGTCATTAACAGGCTCTGAACCTTACAATTAACTGTCAGTTTTGCGTCGGATTCTAAAATCTAGACTCACAGGAGAACGACCATAAGGTGCCCGAGGCAGCAATAGACCCTTGGAGACAGGTCGGCCGGAGGACGATAGATTGAATCGCGACGCAATTTGTGTGTGCCATCGTCATTAACCGGCTCTGAACGTTACAATTAACTGTCAGTTTTGCGTCGGATTCGAAAATCTAGACTCACAGGAGATCGACCATAAGGTGCCCGAGGCAGCAATAGACCCTTGGAGACAGGTCGGCCGGAGGACGATGTATTGAATCGCGGCGCAATTTGTGTGTTCCATCGTCATTAACAGGCTCTGAACCTTACAATTAACTATCAGTTTTGCGTCGGATTCGAAAATCTAGACTCACAGGAGATCGACCATAAGGTGCCCGAGGCAGCACTAGACCCTTGGAGACAAGTCGGCTGGAGGACGATGTACTGAATCGCGACGCGATTTGTGTGTTCCATCGTCATTAACAGGCTCTGAACGTTACAATTAACTGTCAGTTTTGCGTCGGATTCGAAAATCTAGACTCACAGGAGATCGACCATAAGGTGCCCGAGGCAGCAATAGACCCTTGGAGACAGGTCGGCCGGAGGACGATGTATTGAATCGCGACGCGATTTGTGTGTTCCATTGTCATTAAGAGGCTCTGAACCTTGCAATTAACTGTCAGTTTTGCGTCGGATTCGAAAATCTAGACTCACAGGAGAACGACCATACGGTGTCCGAGGCAGCACTAGACCCTTGGAGACAAGTCGGCTGGAGGACGATGTATTGAATCGCGACGCAATTTGTGTGTTCCACCGTCATTAACAGGCTCTGAACGTTACAATTAACTGTCAGTTTTGCGTCGGATTCGAAAATCTAGACTCACAGGAGATCGACCATAAGGTGCCCGAGGCAGCAATAGACCCTTGGAGACAGGACGGCCGGAGGACGATGTATTGAATCGCGACGCGATTTGTGTGTTCCACTGTCATTAAGAGGCTCTGAACCTTACAATTAACTGTAAGTATTGTGTCGGATTCGAAAATCTAGACTCACACGAGAACGACCATAAGGTGCCCGAGGCAGCAATAGACCCTTGGAGACAGGTCGGCCGGAGGACGATGTATTGAATCGCGACGCGATTTGTGTGTTCCATCGACATTAACAGGCACTGAACGTTACAATTAACTGTCAGTTTTGCGTCGGATTCGAAAATCTAGACTCACAGGAGATCGACCATAAGGTGCCCGAGGCAGCAGTAGACTCTTGGAGACAGGTCGGCCGGAGGACGATGTATTGAATCGCGACAGGATTTGTGTGGTCCATCGTCATTAACAGGTTCTGAACGTTACAATTAACTGTCAGTTTTGCGTCGGATTCGAAAATCTAGACTCACAGGAGATCGACCATAAGGTGCCCGAGGCAGCAATAGACCCTAGGAGACAGGTCGGCCGGAGGACGATGTATTGAATCGCGACGCAATTTGTGTGTTCCATTGTCATTAAGAGGCTCTGTACCTTACAATTAACTGTCAGTTTTGCGTCGGATTCGAAAATCTAGACTCACAGAAGAACGGCCATAAGGTGCCCGAGGCAGCACTAGACCCTTGGAGACAAGTCGGTTGGAGGACGATGTATTGAATCGCGACGCGATTTGTGTGTTCCATCGTCATTAACAGGCTCTGAACCTTACAATTAACTGTCAGTTTTGCGTCGGATTCTAAAATCTAGACTCACAGGAGAACGACCATAAGGTGCCCGAGGCAGCAATAGACCCTTGGAGACAGGTCGGCCGGAGGACGATACATTGAATCGCGACGCAATTTGTGTGTGCCATCGTCATTAACCGGCTCTGAACGTTACAATTAACTGTCAGTTTTGCGTCGGATTCGAAAATCTAGACTCACAGGAGATCGACCATAAGGTGCCCGAGGCAGCAATAGACCCTTGGAGACAGGTCGGCCGGAGGACGATGTATTGAATCGCGGCGCAATTTGTGTGTTCCATCGTCATTAACAGGCTCTGAACCTTGCAATTAACTGTCAGTTTTGCGTCGGATTCGAAAATCTAGACTCACAGGAGATCGACCATAAGGTGCCCGAGGCAGCACTAGACCCTTGGAGACAAGTCGGCTGGAGGACGATGTACTGAATCGCGACGCGATTTGTGTGTTCCATCGTCATTAACAGGCTCTGAACGTTACAATTAACTGTCATTTTTGCGTCGGATTCGAAAATCTAGACTCACAGGATATCGACCATAATGTGCCCGAGGCAGCAATAGACCCTTGGAGACAGGTCGGCCGGAGGACGATGTATTGAATCGCGACGCGATTTGTGTGTTCCATTGTCATTAAGAGGCTCTGAACCTTGCAATTAACTGTCAGTTTTGCGTCGGATTCGAAAATCTAGACTCACAGGAGAACGACCATACGGTGTCCGAGGCAGCACTAGACCCTTGGAGACAAGTCGGCTGGAGGACGATGTATTGAATCGCGACGCAATTTCTGTGTTCCACCGTCATTAACAGGCTCTGAACGTTACAATTAACTGTCAGTTTTGCGTCGGATTCGAAAATCTAGACTCACAGGAGATCGACCATAAGGTGCCCGAGGCAGCAATAGACCCTTGGAGACAGGTCGGCCGGAGGACGATGTATTGAATCGCGACGCGATTTGTGTGTTCCATTGTCATTAAGAGGCTCTGAACCTTGCAATTAACTGTCAGTTTTGCGTCGGATTCGAAAATCTAGACTCACAGGAGAACGACCATACGGTGTCCGAGGCAGCACTAGACCCTTGGAGACAAGTCGGCTGGAGGACGATGTATTGAATCGCGACGCAATTTGTGTGTTCCACCGTCATTAACAGGCTCTGAACGTTACAATTAACTGTCAGTTTTGCGTCGGATTCGAAAATCTAGACTCACAGGAGATCGACCATAAGGTGCCCGAGGCAGCAATAGACCCTTGGAGACAGGACGGCCGGAGGACGATGTATTGAATCGCGACGCGATTTGTGTGTTCCACTGTCATTAAGAGGCTCTGAACCTTACAATTAACTGTAAGTATTGTGTCGGATTCGAAAATCTAGACTCACACGAGAACGACCATAAGGTGCCCGAGGCAGCAATAGACCCTTGGAGACAGGTCGGCCGGAGGACGATGTATTGAATCGCGACGCGATTTGTGTGTTCCATCGACATTAACAGGCACTGAACGTTACAATTAACTGTCAGTTTTGCGTCGGATTCGAAAATCTAGACTCACAGGAGATCGACCATAAGGTGCCCGAGGCAGCAGTAGACTCTTGGAGACAGGTCGGCCGGAGGACGATGTATTGAATCGCGACAGGATTTGTGTGGTCCATCGTCATTAACAGGTTCTGAACGTTACAATTAACTGTCAGTTTTGCGTCGGATTCGAAAATCTAGACTCACAGGAGATCGACCATAAGGTGCCCGAGGCAGCAATAGACCCTAGGAGACAGGTCGGCCGGAGGACGATGTATTGAATCGCGACGCAATTTGTGTGTTCCATTGTCATTAAGAGGCTCTGTACCTTACAATTAACTGTCAGTTTTGCGTCGGATTCGAAAATCTAGACTCACAGAAGAACGGCCATAAGGTGCCCGAGGCAGCACTAGACCCTTGGAGACAAGTCGGTTGGAGGACGATGTATTGAATCGCGACGCGATTTGTGTGTTCCATCGTCATTAACAGGCTCTGAACCTTACAATTAACTGTCAGTTTTGCGTCGGATTCTAAAATCTAGACTCACAGGAGAACGACCATAAGGTGCCCGAGGCAGCAATAGACCCTTGGAGACAGGTCGGCCGGAGGACGATAGATTGAATCGCGACGCAATTTGTGTGTGCCATCGTCATTAACCGGCTCTGAACGTTACAATTAACTGTCAGTTTTGCGTCGGATTCGAAAATCTAGACTCACAGGAGATCGACCATAAGGTGCCCGAGGCAGCAATAGACCCTTGGAGACAGGTCGGCCGGAGGACGATGTATTGAATCGCGGCGCAATTTGTGTGTTCCATCGTCATTAACAGGCTCTGAACCTTGCAATTAACTGTCAGTTTTGCGTCGGATTCGAAAATCTAGACTCACAGGAGATCGACCATAAGGTGCCCGAGGCAGCACTAGACCCTTGGAGACAAGTCGGCTGGAGGACGATGTACTGAATCGCGACGCGATTTGTGTGTTCCATCGTCATTAACAGGCTCTGAACGTTACAATTAACTGTCATTTTTGCGTCGGATTCGAAAATCTAGACTCACAGGATATCGACCATAATGTGCCCGAGGCAGCAATAGACCCTTGGAGACAGGTCGGCCGGAGGACGATGTATTGAATCGCGACGCGATTTGTGTGTTCCATTGTCATTAAGAGGCTCTGAACCTTGCAATTAACTGTCAGTTTTGCGTCGGATTCGAAAATCTAGACTCACAGGAGAACGACCATACGGTGTCCGAGGCAGCACTAGACCCTTGGAGACAAGTCGGCTGGAGGACGATGTATTGAATCGCGACGCAATTTCTGTGTTCCACCGTCATTAACAGGCTCTGAACGTTACAATTAACTGTCAGTTTTGCGTCGGATTCGAAAATCTAGACTCACAGGAGATCGACCATAAGGTGCCCGAGGCAGCAATAGACCCTTGGAGACAGGTCGGCCGGAGGACGATGTATTGAATCGCGACGCGATTTGTGTGTTCCATTGTCATTAAGAGGCTCTGAACCTTACAATTAACTGTAAGTATTGTGTCGGATTCGAAAATCTAGACTCACACGAGAACGACCATAAGGTGCCCGAGGCAGCAATAGACCCTTGGAGACAGGTCGGCCGGAGGACGATGTATTGAATCGCGACGCGATTTGTGTGTTCCATCGACATTAACAGGCACTGAACGTTACAATTAACTGTCAGTTTTGCGTCGGATTCGAAAATCTAGACTCACAGGAGATCGACCATAAGGTGCCCGAGGCAGCAGTAGACTCTTGGAGACAGGTCGGTCGGAGGACGATGTATTGAATCGCGACAGGATTTGTGTGGTCCATCGTCATTAACAGGTTCTGAACGTTACAATTAACTGTCAGTTTTGCGTCGGATTCGAAAATCTAGACTCACAGGAGATCGACCATAAGGTGCCCGAGGCAGCAATAGACCCTTGGAGACAGGTCGGCCGGAGGACGATGTATTGAATCGCGACGCAATTTGTGTGTTCCATTGTCATTAAGAGGCTCTGTACCTTACAATTAACTGTCAGTTTTGCGTCGGATTCGAAAATCTAGACTCACAGAAGAACGGCCATAAGGTGCCCGAGGCACCACTAGACCCTTGGAGACAAGTCGGTTGGAGGACGATGTATTGAATCGCGACGCGATTTGTGTGTTCCATCGTCATTAACAGGCTCTGAACCTTACAATTAACTGTCAGTTTTGCGTCGGATTCTAAAATCTAGACTCACAGGAGAAGACAATAAGGTGCCCGAGGCAGCAATAGACCCTTGGAGACAGGTCGGCCGGAGGACGATGTATTGAATCGCGACGCGATTTGTGTGTTCCATTGTCATTAAGAGGCTCTGAACCTTACAACTAACTGTCAGTTTTGCGTCGGATTCGAAAATCTAGACTCACAGGAGAACGACCATACGGTGTCCGAGGCAGCACTAGACCCTTGGAGACAAGTCGGCTGGAGGACGATGTATTGAATCGCGACGCAATTTGTGTGTTCCACCGTCATTAACAGGCTCTGAACGTTACAATTAACTGTCAGTTTTGCGTCGGATTCGAAAATCTAGACTCACAGGAGATCGACCATAAGGTGCCCGAGGCAGCAATAGACCCTTGGAGACAGGTCGGCCGGAGGACGATGTATTGAATCGCGACGCGATTTGTGTGTTCCACTGTCATTAAGAGGCTCTGAACCTTACAATTAACTGTAAGTATTGTGTCGGATTCGAAAATCTAGACTCACACGAGAACGACCATAAGGTGCCCGAGGCAGCAATAGACCCTTGGAGACAGGTCGGCCGGAGGACGATGTATTGAATCGCGACGCGATTTGTGTGTTCCATCGACATTAACAGGCACTGAACGTTACAATTAACTGTCAGTTTTGCGTCGGATTCGAAAATCTAGACTCACAGGAGATCGACCATAAGGTGCCCGAGGCAGCAGTAGACTCTTGGAGACAGGTCGGCCGGAGGACGATGTATTGAATCGCGACAGGATTTGTGTGGTCCATCGTCATTAACAGGTTCTGAACGTTACAATTAACTGTCAGTTTTGCGTCGGATTCGAAAATCTAGACTCACAGGAGATCGACCATAAGGTGCCCGAGGCAGCAATAGACCCTAGGAGACAGGTCGGCCGGAGGACGATGTATTGAATCGCGACGCAATTTGTGTGTTCCATTGTCATTAAGAGGCTCTGTACCTTACAATTAACTGTCAGTTTTGCGTCGGATTCGAAAATCTAGACTCACAGAAGAACGGCCATAAGGTGCCCGAGGCAGCACTAGACCCTTGGAGACAAGTCGGTTGGAGGACGATGTATTGAATCGCGACGCGATTTGTGTGTTCCATCGTCATTAACAGGCTCTGAACCTTACAATTAACTGTCAGTTTTGCGTCGGATTCTAAAATCTAGACTCACAGGAGAACGACCATAAGGTGCCCGAGGCAGCAATAGACCCTTGGAGACAGGTCGGCCGGAGGACGATAGATTGAATCGCGACGCAATTTGTGTGTTCCATCGTCATTAACCGGCTCTGAACGTTACAATTAACTGTCAGTTTTGCTTCGGATTCGAAAATCTAGACTCACAGGAGATCGACCATAAGGTGCCCGAGGCAGCAATAGACCCTTGGAGACAGGTCGGCCGGAGGACGATGTATTGAATCGCGGCGCAATTTGTGTGTTCCATCGTCATTAACAGGCTCTGAACCTTACAATTAACTATCAGTTTTGCGTCGGATTCGAAAATCTAGACTCACAGGCGATCGACCATAAGGTGCCCGAGGCAGCACTAGACCCTTGGAGACAAGTCGGCTGGAGGACGATGTACTGAATCGCGACGCGATTTGTGTGTTCCATCGTCATTAACAGGCTCTGAACGTTACAATTAACTGTCAGTTTTGCGTCGGATTCGAAAATCTAGACTCACAGGAGATCGACCATAAGGTGCCCGAGGCAGCAATAGACCCTTGGAGACAGGTCGGCCGGAGGACGATGTATTGAATCGCGACGCGATTTGTGTGTTCCATTGTCATTAAGAGGCTCTGAACCTTGCAATTAACTGTCAGTTTTGCGTCGGATTCGAAAATCTAGACTCACAGGAGAACGACCATACGGTGTCCGAGGCAGCACTAGACCCTTGGAGACAAGTCGGCTGGAGGACGATGTATTGAATCGCGACGCAATTTGTGTGTTCCACCGTCATTAACAGGCTCTGAACGTTACAATTAACTGTCAGTTTTGCGTCGGATTCGAAAATCTAGACTCACAGGAGATCGACCATAAGGTGCCCGAGGCAGCAATAGACCCTTGGAGACAGGACGGCCGGAGGACGATGTATTGAATCGCGACGCGATTTGTGTGTTCCACTGTCATTAAGAGGCTCTGAACCTTACAATTAACTGTAAGTATTGTGTCGGATTCGAAAATCTAGACTCACACGAGAACGACCATAAGGTGCCCGAGGCAGCAATAGACCCTTGGAGACAGGTCGGCCGGAGGACGATGTATTGAATCGCGACGCGATTTGTGTGTTCCATCGACATTAACAGGCACTGAACGTTACAATTAACTGTCAGTTTTGCGTCGGATTCGAAAATCTAGACTCACAGGAGATCGACCATAAGGTGCCCGAGGCAGCAATAGACCCTAGGAGACAGGTCGGCCGGAGGACGATGTATTGAATCGCGACGCAATTTGTGTGTTCCATTGTCATTAAGAGGCTCTGAACCTTGCAATTAACTGTCAGTTTTGCGTCGGATTCGAAAATCTAGACTCACAGGAGAACGACCATACGGTGTCCGAGGCAGCACTAGACCCTTGGAGACAAGTCGGCTGGAGGACGATGTATTGAATCGCGACGCAATTTGTGTGTTCCACCGTCATTAACAGGCTCTGAACGTTACAATTAACTGTCAGTTTTGCGTCGGATTCGAAAATCTAGACTCACAGGAGATCGACCATAAGGTGCCCGAGGCAGCAATAGACCCTTGGAGACAGGTCGGCCGGAGGACGATGTATTGAATCGCGACGCGATTTGTGTGTTCCACTGTCATTAAGAGGCTCTGAACCTTACAATTAACTGTAAGTATTGTGTCGGATTCGAAAATCTAGACTCACACGAGAACGACCATAAGGTGCCCGAGGCAGCAATAGACCCTTGGAGACAGGTCGGCCGGAGGACGATGTATTGAATCGCGACGCGATTTTTGTGTTCCATCGACATTAACAGGCACTGAACGTTACAATTAACTGTCAGTTTTGCGTCGGATTCGAAAATCTAGACTCACAGGAGATCGACCATAAGGTGCCCGAGGCAGCAGTAGACTCTTGGAGACAGGTCGGCCGGAGGACGATGTATTGAATCGCGACAGGATTTGTGTGGTCCATCGTCATTAACAGGTTCTGAACGTTACAATTAACTGTCAGTTTTGCGTCGGATTCGAAAATCTAGACTCACAGGAGATCGACCATAAGGTGCCCGAGGCAGCAATAGACCCTAGGAGACAGGTCGGCCGGAGGACGATGTATTGAATCGCGACGCAATTTGTGTGTTCCATTGTCATTAAGAGGCTCTGTACCTTACAATTAACTGTCAGTTTTGCGTCGGATTCGAAAATCTAGACTCACAGAAGAACGGCCATAAGGTGCCCGAGGCAGCACTAGACCCTTGGAGACAAGTCGGTTGGAGGACGATGTACTGAATCGCGACGCGATTTGTGTGTTCCATCGTCATTAACAGGCTCTGAACCTTACAATTAACTGTCAGTTTTGCGTCGGATTCTAAAATCTAGACTCACAGGAGAACGACCATAAGGTGCCCGAGGCAGCAATAGACCCTTGGAGACAGGTCGGCCGGAGGACGATAGATTGAATCGCGACGCAATTTGTGTGTGCCATCGTCATTAACCGGCTCTGAACGTTACAATTAACTGTCAGTTTTGCGTCGGATTCGAAAATCTAGACTCACAGGAGATCGACCATAAGGTGCCCGAGGCAGCAATAGACCCTTGGAGACAGGTCGGCCGGAGGACGATGTATTGAATCGCGGCGCAATTTGTGTGTTCCATCGTCATTAACAGGCTCTGAACCTTACAATTAACTATCAGTTTTGCGTCGGATTCGAAAATCTAGACTCACAGGAGATCGACCATAAGGTGCCCGAGGCAGCACTAGACCCTTGGAGACAAGTCGGCTGGAGGACGATGTACTGAATCGCGACGCGATTTGTGTGTTCCATCGTCATTAACAGGCTCTGAACGTTACAATTAACTGTCAGTTTTGCGTCGGATTCGAAAATCTAGACTCACAGGAGATCGACCATAAGGTGCCCGAGGCAGCAATAGACCCTTGGAGACAGGTCGGCCGGAGGACGATGTATTGAATCGCGACGCGATTTGTGTGTTCCATTGTCATTAAGAGGCTCTGAACCTTGCAATTAACTGTCAGTTTTGCGTCGGATTCGAAAATCTAGACTCACAGGAGAACGACCATACGGTGTCCGAGGCAGCACTAGACCCTTGGAGACAAGTCGGCTGGAGGACGATGTATTGAATCGCGACGCAATTTGTGTGTTCCACCGTCATTAACAGGCTCTGAACGTTACAATTAACTGTCAGTTTTGCGTCGGATTCGAAAATCTAGACTCACAGGAGATCGACCATAAGGTGCCCGAGGCAGCAATAGACCCTTGGAGACAGGACGGCCGGAGGACGATGTATTGAATCGCGACGCGATTTGTGTGTTCCACTGTCATTAAGAGGCTCTGAACCTTACAATTAACTGTAAGTATTGTGTCGGATTCGAAAATCTAGACTCACACGAGAACGACCATAAGGTGCCCGAGGCAGCAATAGACCCTTGGAGACAGGTCGGCCGGAGGACGATGTATTGAATCGCGACGCGATTTGTGTGTTCCATCGACATTAACAGGCACTGAACGTTACAATTAACTGTCAGTTTTGCGTCGGATTCGAAAATCTAGACTCACAGGAGATCGACCATAAGGTGCCCGAGGCAGCAGTAGACTCTTGGAGACAGGTCGGCCGGAGGACGATGTATTGAATCGCGACAGGATTTGTGTGGTCCATCGTCATTAACAGGTTCTGAACGTTACAATTAACTGTCAGTTTTGCGTCGGATTCGAAAATCTAGACTCACAGGAGATCGACCATAAGGTGCCCGAGGCAGCAATAGACCCTAGGAGACAGGTCGGCCGGAGGACGATGTATTGAATCGCGACGCAATTTGTGTGTTCCATTGTCATTAAGAGGCTCTGTACCTTACAATTAACTGTCAGTTTTGCGTCGGATTCGAAAATCTAGACTCACAGAAGAACGGCCATAAGGTGCCCGAGGCAGCACTAGACCCTTGGAGACAAGTCGGTTGGAGGACGATGTATTGAATCGCGACGCGATTTGTGTGTTCCATCGTCATTAACAGGCTCTGAACCTTACAATTAACTGTCAGTTTTGCGTCGGATTCTAAAATCTAGACTCACAGGAGAACGACCATAAGGTGCCCGAGGCAGCAATAGACCCTTGGAGACAGGTCGGCCGGAGGACGATACATTGAATCGCGACGCAATTTGTGTGTGCCATCGTCATTAACCGGCTCTGAACGTTACAATTAACTGTCAGTTTTGCGTCGGATTCGAAAATCTAGACTCACAGGAGATCGACCATAAGGTGCCCGAGGCAGCAATAGACCCTTGGAGACAGGTCGGCCGGAGGACGATGTATTGAATCGCGGCGCAATTTGTGTGTTCCATCGTCATTAACAGGCTCTGAACCTTGCAATTAACTGTCAGTTTTGCGTCGGATTCGAAAATCTAGACTCACAGGAGATCGACCATAAGGTGCCCGAGGCAGCACTAGACCCTTGGAGACAAGTCGGCTGGAGGACGATGTACTGAATCGCGACGCGATTTGTGTGTTCCATCGTCATTAACAGGCTCTGAACGTTACAATTAACTGTCATTTTTGCGTCGGATTCGAAAATCTAGACTCACAGGATATCGACCATAATGTGCCCGAGGCAGCAATAGACCCTTGGAGACAGGTCGGCCGGAGGACGATGTATTGAATCGCGACGCGATTTGTGTGTTCCATTGTCATTAAGAGGCTCTGAACCTTGCAATTAACTGTCAGTTTTGCGTCGGATTCGAAAATCTAGACTCACAGGAGAACGACCATACGGTGTCCGAGGCAGCACTAGACCCTTGGAGACAAGTCGGCTGGAGGACGATGTATTGAATCGCGACGCAATTTCTGTGTTCCACCGTCATTAACAGGCTCTGAACGTTACAATTAACTGTCAGTTTTGCGTCGGATTCGAAAATCTAGACTCACAGGAGATCGACCATAAGGTGCCCGAGGCAGCAATAGACCCTTGGAGACAGGTCGGCCGGAGGACGATGTATTGAATCGCGACGCGATTTGTGTGTTCCATTGTCATTAAGAGGCTCTGAACCTTGCAATTAACTGTCAGTTTTGCGTCGGATTCGAAAATCTAGACTCACAGGAGAACGACCATACGGTGTCCGAGGCAGCACTAGACCCTTGGAGACAAGTCGGCTGGAGGACGATGTATTGAATCGCGACGCAATTTGTGTGTTCCACCGTCATTAACAGGCTCTGAACGTTACAATTAACTGTCAGTTTTGCGTCGGATTCGAAAATCTAGACTCACAGGAGATCGACCATAAGGTGCCCGAGGCAGCAATAGACCCTTGGAGACAGGACGGCCGGAGGACGATGTATTGAATCGCGACGCGATTTGTGTGTTCCACTGTCATTAAGAGGCTCTGAACCTTACAATTAACTGTAAGTATTGTGTCGGATTCGAAAATCTAGACTCACACGAGAACGACCATAAGGTGCCCGAGGCAGCAATAGACCCTTGGAGACAGGTCGGCCGGAGGACGATGTATTGAATCGCGACGCGATTTGTGTGTTCCATCGACATTAACAGGCACTGAACGTTACAATTAACTGTCAGTTTTGCGTCGGATTCGAAAATCTAGACTCACAGGAGATCGACCATAAGGTGCCCGAGGCAGCAGTAGACTCTTGGAGACAGGTCGGCCGGAGGACGATGTATTGAATCGCGACAGGATTTGTGTGGTCCATCGTCATTAACAGGTTCTGAACGTTACAATTAACTGTCAGTTTTGCGTCGGATTCGAAAATCTAGACTCACAGGAGATCGACCATAAGGTGCCCGAGGCAGCAATAGACCCTAGGAGACAGGTCGGCCGGAGGACGATGTATTGAATCGCGACGCAATTTGTGTGTTCCATTGTCATTAAGAGGCTCTGTACCTTACAATTAACTGTCAGTTTTGCGTCGGATTCGAAAATCTAGACTCACAGAAGAACGGCCATAAGGTGCCCGAGGCAGCACTAGACCCTTGGAGACAAGTCGGTTGGAGGACGATGTATTGAATCGCGACGCGATTTGTGTGTTCCATCGTCATTAACAGGCTCTGAACCTTACAATTAACTGTCAGTTTTGCGTCGGATTCTAAAATCTAGACTCACAGGAGAACGACCATAAGGTGCCCGAGGCAGCAATAGACCCTTGGAGACAGGTCGGCCGGAGGACGATAGATTGAATCGCGACGCAATTTGTGTGTGCCATCGTCATTAACCGGCTCTGAACGTTACAATTAACTGTCAGTTTTGCGTCGGATTCGAAAATCTAGACTCACAGGAGATCGACCATAAGGTGCCCGAGGCAGCAATAGACCCTTGGAGACAGGTCGGCCGGAGGACGATGTATTGAATCGCGGCGCAATTTGTGTGTTCCATCGTCATTAACAGGCTCTGAACCTTGCAATTAACTGTCAGTTTTGCGTCGGATTCGAAAATCTAGACTCACAGGAGATCGACCATAAGGTGCCCGAGGCAGCACTAGACCCTTGGAGACAAGTCGGCTGGAGGACGATGTACTGAATCGCGACGCGATTTGTGTGTTCCATCGTCATTAACAGGCTCTGAACGTTACAATTAACTGTCATTTTTGCGTCGGATTCGAAAATCTAGACTCACAGGATATCGACCATAATGTGCCCGAGGCAGCAATAGACCCTTGGAGACAGGTCGGCCGGAGGACGATGTATTGAATCGCGACGCGATTTGTGTGTTCCATTGTCATTAAGAGGCTCTGAACCTTGCAATTAACTGTCAGTTTTGCGTCGGATTCGAAAATCTAGACTCACAGGAGAACGACCATACGGTGTCCGAGGCAGCACTAGACCCTTGGAGACAAGTCGGCTGGAGGACGATGTATTGAATCGCGACGCAATTTCTGTGTTCCACCGTCATTAACAGGCTCTGAACGTTACAATTAACTGTCAGTTTTGCGTCGGATTCGAAAATCTAGACTCACAGGAGATCGACCATAAGGTGCCCGAGGCAGCAATAGACCCTTGGAGACAGGTCGGCCGGAGGACGATGTATTGAATCGCGACGCGATTTGTGTGTTCCATTGTCATTAAGAGGCTCTGAACCTTACAATTAACTGTAAGTATTGTGTCGGATTCGAAAATCTAGACTCACACGAGAACGACCATAAGGTGCCCGAGGCAGCAATAGACCCTTGGAGACAGGTCGGCCGGAGGACGATGTATTGAATCGCGACGCGATTTGTGTGTTCCATCGACATTAACAGGCACTGAACGTTACAATTAACTGTCAGTTTTGCGTCGGATTCGAAAATCTAGACTCACAGGAGATCGACCATAAGGTGCCCGAGGCAGCAGTAGACTCTTGGAGACAGGTCGGTCGGAGGACGATGTATTGAATCGCGACAGGATTTGTGTGGTCCATCGTCATTAACAGGTTCTGAACGTTACAATTAACTGTCAGTTTTGCGTCGGATTCGAAAATCTAGACTCACAGGAGATCGACCATAAGGTGCCCGAGGCAGCAATAGACCCTTGGAGACAGGTCGGCCGGAGGACGATGTATTGAATCGCGACGCAATTTGTGTGTTCCATTGTCATTAAGAGGCTCTGTACCTTACAATTAACTGTCAGTTTTGCGTCGGATTCGAAAATCTAGACTCACAGAAGAACGGCCATAAGGTGCCCGAGGCACCACTAGACCCTTGGAGACAAGTCGGTTGGAGGACGATGTATTGAATCGCGACGCGATTTGTGTGTTCCATCGTCATTAACAGGCTCTGAACCTTACAATTAACTGTCAGTTTTGCGTCGGATTCTAAAATCTAGACTCACAGGAGAAGACAATAAGGTGCCCGAGGCAGCAATAGACCCTTGGAGACAGGTCGGCCGGAGGACGATAGATTGAATCGCGACGCAATTTGTGTGTTCCATCGTCATTAACCGGCTCTGAACGTTACAATTAACTGTCAGTTTTGCGTCGGATTCGAAAATCTAGACTCACAGGAGATCGACCATAAGGTGCCCGAGGCAGCAATAGACCCTTGGAGACAGTTCGGCCGGAGGACGATGTATTGAATCGCGGCGCAATTTGTGTGTTCCATCGTCATTAACAGGCTCTGAACCTTACAATTAACTGTCAGTTTTGCGTCGGATTCGAAAATCTAGACTCACAGGAGATCGACCATAAGGTGCCCGAGGCAGCACTAGACCCTTGGAGACAAGTCGGCCGGAGGACGATGTACTGAATCGCGACGCGATTTGTGTGTTCCATCGTCATTAACAGGCTCTGAACGTTACAATTAACTGTCAGTTTTGCGTCGGATTCGAAAATCTAGACTCACAGGAGATCGACCATAAGGTGCCCGAGGCAGCAATAGACCCTTGGAGACAGGTCGGCCGGAGGACGATGTATTGAATCGCGACGCGATTTGTGTGTTCCATTGTCATTAAGAGGCTCTGAACCTTGCAATTAACTGTCAGTTTTGCGTCGGATTCGAAAATCTAGACTCACAGGAGAACGACCATACGGTGTCCGAGGCAGCACTAGACCCTTGGAGACAAGTCGGCTGGAGGACGATGTATTGAATCGCGACGCAATTTGTGTGTTCCACCGTCATTAACAGGCTCTGAACGTTACAATTAACTGTCAGTTTTGCGTCGGATTCGAAAATCTAGACTCACAGGAGATCGACCATAAGGTGCCCGAGGCAGCAATAGACCCTTGGAGACAGGTCGGCCGGAGGACGATGTATTGAATCGCGACGCGATTTGTGTGTTCCATTGTCATTAAGAGGCTCTGAACCTTACAATTAACTGTAAGTATTGTGTCGGATTCGAAAATCTAGACTCACACGAGAACGACCATAAGGTGCCCGAGGCAGCAATAGACCCTTGGAGACAGGTCGGCCGGAGGACGATGTATTGAATCGCGACGCGATTTGTGTGTTCCATCGTCATTAACAGGCTCTGAACGTTACAATTAACTGTCAGTTTTGCGTCGGATTCGAAAATCTAGACTCACAGGAGATCGACCATAAGGTGCCCGAGGCAGCAATAGACCCTTGGAGACAGGTCGGCCGGAGGACGATGTATTGAATCGCGACAGGATTTGTGAGGTCCATCGTCATTAACAGGTTCTGAACGTTACAATTAACTGTCAGTTTTGCGTCGGATTCGAAAATCTAGACTCACAGGAGATCGACCATAAGGTGCCCGAGGCAGCAATAGACCCTTGGAGACAGGTCGGCCGGAGGACGATGTATTGAATCGCGACGCAATTTGTGTGTTCCATTGTCATTAAGAGGCTCTGTACCTTACAATTAACTGTCAGTTTTGCGTCGGATTCGAAAATCTAGACTCACAGAAGAACGGAAATAAGGTGCCCGAGGCAGCACTAGACCCTTGGAGACAAGTCGGTTGGAGGACGATGTATTGAATCGCGACGCGATTTGTGTGTTCCATCGTCATTAACAGGCTCTGAACCTTACAATTAACTGTCAGTTTTGCGTCGGATTCTAAAATCTAGACTCACAGGAGAACGACCATAAGGTGCCCGAGGCAGCAAAAGACCCTTGGAGACAGGTCGGCCGGAGGACGATGTATTGAATCGCGACGCTATTTGTCTGTTCCTTCGTCATTTAAAGGCTCTGAACGTTACAATTAACTGTCACTTTTGCGTCAGATTCGAAAATCTAGACTCACAGGAGAGCGACCATAAGGTGCCCGAGGCAGCAATAGACCCTTGGAGGCAGGTCGGCCGGAGGACGATGTATTGAATCGCGACGCGATTTGTGTGTTCCATTGTCATTAAGAGGCTCTGAACCTTACAATTAACTGTCAGTTTTGCGTCGGATTCGAAAATCTAGACTCACAGGAAAACGAGCATAAGGTGTCCGAGGCAGCACTAGACCATTGGAGACAAGTCGGCTGGAGGACGATGTATTGAATCGCGACGCAATTTGTGTGTTCCATCGTCATTAACAGTCTCTGAACGTTACAATTAACTGCGTCGGATTCGAAAATCTAGACTCACAGGAGATCGACCATAAGGTGCCCGAGGCAGCAATAGACCCTTGGAGACAGGTCGGCCGGAGGACGATGTATTGAATCGCGACGCGATTTGTGTGTTCCATTGTCATTAAGAGGCTCTGAACCTTACAACTAACTGTCAGTTTTGCGTCGGATTCGAAAATCTAGACTCACAGGAGAACGACCATACGGTGTCCGAGGCAGCACTAGACCCTTGGAGACAAGTCGGCTGGAGGACGATGTATTGAATCGCGACGCAATTTGTGTGTTCCACCGTCATTAACAGGCTCTGAACGTTACAATTAACTGTCAGTTTTGCGTCGGATTCGAAAATCTAGACTCACAGGAGATCGACCATAAGGTGCCCGAGGCAGCAATAGACCCTAGGAGACAGGTCGGCCGGAGGACGATGTATTGAATCGCGACGCAATTTGTGTGTTCCATTGTCATTAAGAGGCTCTGTACCTTACAATTAACTGTCAGTTTTGCGTCGGATTCGAAAATCTAGACTCACAGAAGAACGGCCATAAGGTGCCCGAGGCAGCACTAGACCCTTGGAGACAAGTCGGTTGGAGGACGATGTATTGAATCGCGACGCGATTTGTGTGTTCCATCGTCATTAACAGGCTCTGAACCTTACAATTAACTGTCAGTTTTGCGTCGGATTCTAAAATCTAGACTCACAGGAGAACGACCATAAGGTGCCCGAGGCAGCAATAGACCCTTGGAGACAGGTCGGCCGGAGGACGATAGATTGAATCGCGACGCAATTTGTGTGTGCCATCGTCATTAACCGGCTCTGAACGTTACAATTAACTGTCAGTTTTGCGTCGGATTCGAAAATCTAGACTCACAGGAGATCGACCATAAGGTGCCCGAGGCAGCAATAGACCCTTGGAGACAGGTCGGCCGGAGGACGATGTATTGAATCGCGGCGCAATTTGTGTGTTCCATCGTCATTAACAGGCTCTGAACGTTACAATTAACTGTCAGTTTTGCGTCGGATTCGAAAATCTAGACTCACAGGAGATCGACCATAAGGTGCCCGAGGCAGCACTAGACCCTTGGAGACAAGTCGGCTGGAGGACGATGTACTGAATCGCGACGGGATTTGTGTGTTCCATCGTCATTAACAGGCTCTGAACGTTACAATTAACTGTCAGTTTTGCGTCGGATTCGAAAATCTAGACTCACAGGAGATCGACCATAAGGTGCCCGAGGCAGCAATAGACCCTTGGAGACAGGTCGGCCGGAGGACGATGTATTGAATCGCGACGCGATTTGTGTGTTCCATTGTCATTAAGAGGCTCTGAACCTTGCAACTAACTGTCAGTTTTGCGTCGGATTCGAAAATCTAGACTCACAGGAGAACGACCATACGGTGTCCGAGGCAGCACTAGACCCTTGGAGACAAGTCGGCTGGAGGACGATGTATTGAATCGCGACGCAATTTGTGTGTTCCACCGTCATTAACAGGCTCTGAACGTTACAATTAACTGTCAGTTTTGCGTCGGATTCGAAAATCTAGACTCACAGGAGATCGACCATAAGGTGCCCGAGGCAGCAATAGACCCTTGGAGACAGGACGGCCGGAGGACGATGTATTGAATCGCGACGCGATTTGTGTGTTCCACTGTCATTAAGAGGCACTGAACCTTACAATTAACTGTAAGTATTGTGTCGGATTCGAAAATCTAGACTCACACGAGAACGACCATAAGGTGCCCGAGGCAGCAATAGACCCTTGGAGACAGGTCGGCCGGAGGACGATGTATTGAATCGCGACGCGATTTGTGTGTTCCATCGACATTAACAGGCACTGAACGTTACAATTAACTGTCAGTTTTGCGTCGGATTCGAAAATCTAGACTCACAGGAGATCGACCATAAGGTGCCCGAGGCAGCAGTAGACTCTTGGAGACAGGTCGGCCGGAGGACGATGTATTGAATCGCGACGCAATTTGTGTGTTCCATTGTCATTAAGAGGCTCTGTACCTTACAATTAACTGTCAGTTTTGCGTCGGATTCGAAAATCTAGACTCACAGAAGAACGGCCATAAGGTGCCCGAGGCAGCACTAGACCCTTGGAGACAAGTCGGTTGGAGGACGATGTATTGAATCGCGACGCGATTTGTGTGTTCCATCGTCATTAACAGGCTCTGAACCTTACAATTAACTGTCAGTTTTGCGTCGGATTCTAAAATCTAGACTCACAGGAGAACGATCATAAGGTGCCCGAGGCAGCAATAGACCCTTGGAGACAGGTCGGCCGGAGGACGATAGATTGAATCGCGACGCAATTTGTGTGTGCCATCGTCATTAACCGGCTCTGAACGTTACAATTAACTGTCAGTTTTGCGTCGGATTCGAAAATCTAGACTCACAGGAGATCGACCATAAGGTGCCCGAGGCAGCAATAGACCCTTGGAGACAGGTCGGCCGGAGGACGATGTATTGAATCGCGGCGCAATTTGTGTGTTCCATCGTCATTAACAGGCTCTGAACCTTACAATTAACTGTCAGTTTTGCGTCGGATTCGAAAATCTAGACTCACAGGAGATCGACCATAAGGTGCCCGAGGCAGCACTAGACCCTTGGAGACAAGTCGGCTGGAGGACGATGTACTGAATCGCGACGCGATTTGTGTGTTCCATCGTCATTAACAGGCTCTGAACGTTACAATTAACTGTCATTTTTGCGTCGGATTCGAAAATCTAGACTCACAGGATATCGACCATAATGTGCCCGAGGCAGCAATAGACCCTTGGAGACAGGTCGGCCGGAGGACGATGTATTGAATCGCGACGCGATTTGTGTGTTCCATTGTCATTAAGAGGCTCTGAACCTTGCAATTAACTGTCAGTTTTGCGTCGGATTCGAAAATCTAGACTCACAGGAGAACGACCATACGGTGTCCGAGGCAGCACTAGACCCTTGGAGACAAGTCGGCTGGAGGACGATGTATTGAATCGCGACGCAATTTGTGTGTTCCACCGTCATTAACAGGCTCTGAACGTTACAATTAACTGTCAGTTTTGCGTCGGATTCGAAAATCTAGACTCACAGGAGATCGACCATAAGGTGCCCGAGGCAGCAATAGACCCTTGGAGACAGGTCGGCCGGAGGACGATGTATTGAATCGCGACGCGATTTGTGTGTTCCATTGTCATTAAGAGGCTCTGAACCTTACAATTAACTGTAAGTATTGTGTCGGATTCGAAAATCTAGACTCACACGAGAACGACCATAAGGTGCCCGAGGCAGCAATAGACCCTTGGAGACAGGTCGGCCGGAGGACGATGTATTGAATCGCGACGCGATTTGTGTGTTCCATTGTCATTAAGAGGCTCTGAACCTTGCAATTAACTGTCAGTTTTGCGTCGGATTCGAAAATCTAGACTCACAGGAGAACGACCATACGGTGTCCGAGGCAGCACTAGACCCTTGGAGACAAGTCGGCTGGAGGACGATGTATTGAATCGCGACGCAATTTGTGTGTTCCACCGTCATTAACAGGCTCTGAACGTTACAATTAACTGTCAGTTTTGCGTCGGATTCGAAAATCTAGACTCACAGGAGATCGACCATAAGGTGCCCGAGGCAGCAATAGACCCTTGGAGACAGGTCGGCCGGAGGACGATGTATTGAATCGCGACGCGATTTGTGTGTTCCATTGTCATTAAGAGGCTCTGAACCTTACAATTAACTGTAAGTATTGTGTCGGATTCGAAAATCTAGACTCACACGAGAACGACCATAAGGTGCCCGAGGCAGCAATAGACCCTTGGAGACAGGTCGGCCGGAGGACGATGTATTGAATCGCGACGCGATTTGTGTGTTCCATCGTCATTAACAGGCTCTGAACGTTACAATTAACTGTCAGTTTTGCGTCGGATTCGAAAATCTAGACTCACAGGAGATCGACCATAAGGTGCCCGAGGCAGCAATAGACCCTTGGAGACAGGTCGGCCGGAGGACGATGTATTGAATCGCGACAGGATTTGTGAGGTCCATCGTCATTAACAGGTTCTGAACGTTACAATTAACTGTCAGTTTTGCGTCGGATTCGAAAATCTAGACTCACAGGAGATCGACCATAAGGTGCCCGAGGCAGCAATAGACCCTTGGAGACAGGTCGGCCGGAGGACGATGTATTGAATCGCGACGCAATTTGTGTGTTCCATTGTCATTAAGAGGCTCTGTACCTTACAATTAACTGTCAGTTTTGCGTCGGATTCGAAAATCTAGACTCACAGAAGAACGGAAATAAGGTGCCCGAGGCAGCACTAGACCCTTGGAGACAAGTCGGTTGGAGGACGATGTATTGAATCGCGACGCGATTTGTGTGTTCCATCGTCATTAACAGGCTCTGAACCTTACAATTAACTGTCAGTTTTGCGTCGGATTCTAAAATCTAGACTCACAGGAGAACGACCATAAGGTGCCCGAGGCAGCAAAAGACCCTTGGAGACAGGTCGGCCGGAGGACGATGTATTGAATCGCGACGCTATTTGTCTGTTCCTTCGTCATTAAAAGGCTCTGAACGTTACAATTAACTGTCACTTTTGCGTCAGATTCGAAAATCTAGACTCACAGGAGAGCGACCATAAGGTGCCCGAGGCAGCAATAGACCCTTGGAGGCAGGTCGGCCGGAGGACGATGTATTGAATCGCGACGCGATTTGTGTGTTCCATTGTCATTAAGAGGCTCTGAACCTTACAATTAACTGTCAGTTTTGCGTCGGATTCGAAAATCTAGACTCACAGGAAAACGAGCATAAGGTGTCCGAGGCAGCACTAGACCATTGGAGACAAGTCGGCTGGAGGACGATGTATTGAATCGCGACGCAATTTGTGTGTTCCATCGTCATTAACAGTCTCTGAACGTTACAATTAACTGCGTCGGATTCGAAAATCTAGACTCACAGGAGATCGACCATAAGGTGCCCGAGGCAGCAATAGACCCTTGGAGACAGGTCGGCCGGAGGACGATGTATTGAATCGCGACGCGATTTGTGTGTTCCATTGTCATTAAGAGGCTCTGAACCTTACAACTAACTGTCAGTTTTGCGTCGGATTCGAAAATCTAGACTCACAGGAGAACGACCATACGGTGTCCGAGGCAGCACTAGACCCTTGGAGACAAGTCGGCTGGAGGACGATGTATTGAATCGCGACGCAATTTGTGTGTTCCACCGTCATTAACAGGCTCTGAACGTTACAATTAACTGTCAGTTTTGCGTCGGATTCGAAAATCTAGACTCACAGGAGATCGACCATAAGGTGCCCGAGGCAGCAATAGACCCTAGGAGACAGGTCGGCCGGAGGACGATGTATTGAATCGCGACGCAATTTGTGTGTTCCATTGTCATTAAGAGGCTCTGTACCTTACAATTAACTGTCAGTTTTGCGTCGGATTCGAAAATCTAGACTCACAGAAGAACGGCCATAAGGTGCCCGAGGCAGCACTAGACCCTTGGAGACAAGTCGGTTGGAGGACGATGTATTGAATCGCGACGCGATTTGTGTGTTCCATCGTCATTAACAGGCTCTGAACCTTACAATTAACTGTCAGTTTTGCGTCGGATTCTAAAATCTAGACTCACAGGAGAACGACCATAAGGTGCCCGAGGCAGCAATAGACCCTTGGAGACAGGTCGGCCGGAGGACGATAGATTGAATCGCGACGCAATTTGTGTGTGCCATCGTCATTAACCGGCTCTGAACGTTACAATTAACTGTCAGTTTTGCGTCGGATTCGAAAATCTAGACTCACAGGAGATCGACCATAAGGTGCCCGAGGCAGCAATAGACCCTTGGAGACAGGTCGGCCGGAGGACGATGTATTGAATCGCGGCGCAATTTGTGTGTTCCATCGTCATTAACAGGCTCTGAACGTTACAATTAACTGTCAGTTTTGCGTCGGATTCGAAAATCTAGACTCACAGGAGATCGACCATAAGGTGCCCGAGGCAGCACTAGACCCTTGGAGACAAGTCGGCTGGAGGACGATGTACTGAATCGCGACGGGATTTGTGTGTTCCATCGTCATTAACAGGCTCTGAACGTTACAATTAACTGTCAGTTTTGCGTCGGATTCGAAAATCTAGACTCACAGGAGATCGACCATAAGGTGCCCGAGGCAGCAATAGACCCTTGGAGACAGGTCGGCCGGAGGACGATGTATTGAATCGCGACGCGATTTGTGTGTTCCATTGTCATTAAGAGGCTCTGAACCTTGCAACTAACTGTCAGTTTTGCGTCGGATTCGAAAATCTAGACTCACAGGAGAACGACCATACGGTGTCCGAGGCAGCACTAGACCCTTGGAGACAAGTCGGCTGGAGGACGATGTATTGAATCGCGACGCAATTTGTGTGTTCCACCGTCATTAACAGGCTCTGAACGTTACAATTAACTGTCAGTTTTGCGTCGGATTCGAAAATCTAGACTCACAGGAGATCGACCATAAGGTGCCCGAGGCAGCAATAGACCCTTGGAGACAGGACGGCCGGAGGACGATGTATTGAATCGCGACGCGATTTGTGTGTTCCACTGTCATTAAGAGGCACTGAACCTTACAATTAACTGTAAGTATTGTGTCGGATTCGAAAATCTAGACTCACACGAGAACGACCATAAGGTGCCCGAGGCAGCAATAGACCCTTGGAGACAGGTCGGCCGGAGGACGATGTATTGAATCGCGACGCGATTTGTGTGTTCCATCGACATTAACAGGCACTGAACGTTACAATTAACTGTCAGTTTTGCGTCGGATTCGAAAATCTAGACTCACAGGAGATCGACCATAAGGTGCCCGAGGCAGCAGTAGACTCTTGGAGACAGGTCGGCCGGAGGACGATGTATTGAATCGCGACGCAATTTGTGTGTTCCATTGTCATTAAGAGGCTCTGTACCTTACAATTAACTGTCAGTTTTGCGTCGGATTCGAAAATCTAGACTCACAGAAGAACGGCCATAAGGTGCCCGAGGCAGCACTAGACCCTTGGAGACAAGTCGGTTGGAGGACGATGTATTGAATCGCGACGCGATTTGTGTGTTCCATCGTCATTAACAGGCTCTGAACCTTACAATTAACTGTCAGTTTTGCGTCGGATTCTAAAATCTAGACTCACAGGAGAACGATCATAAGGTGCCCGAGGCAGCAATAGACCCTTGGAGACAGGTCGGCCGGAGGACGATAGATTGAATCGCGACGCAATTTGTGTGTGCCATCGTCATTAACCGGCTCTGAACGTTACAATTAACTGTCAGTTTTGCGTCGGATTCGAAAATCTAGACTCACAGGAGATCGACCATAAGGTGCCCGAGGCAGCAATAGACCCTTGGAGACAGGTCGGCCGGAGGACGATGTATTGAATCGCGGCGCAATTTGTGTGTTCCATCGTCATTAACAGGCTCTGAACCTTACAATTAACTGTCAGTTTTGCGTCGGATTCGAAAATCTAGACTCACAGGAGATCGACCATAAGGTGCCCGAGGCAGCACTAGACCCTTGGAGACAAGTCGGCTGGAGGACGATGTACTGAATCGCGACGCGATTTGTGTGTTCCATCGTCATTAACAGGCTCTGAACGTTACAATTAACTGTCATTTTTGCGTCGGATTCGAAAATCTAGACTCACAGGATATCGACCATAATGTGCCCGAGGCAGCAATAGACCCTTGGAGACAGGTCGGCCGGAGGACGATGTATTGAATCGCGACGCGATTTGTGTGTTCCATTGTCATTAAGAGGCTCTGAACCTTGCAATTAACTGTCAGTTTTGCGTCGGATTCGAAAATCTAGACTCACAGGAGAACGACCATACGGTGTCCGAGGCAGCACTAGACCCTTGGAGACAAGTCGGCTGGAGGACGATGTATTGAATCGCGACGCAATTTGTGTGTTCCACCGTCATTAACAGGCTCTGAACGTTACAATTAACTGTCAGTTTTGCGTCGGATTCGAAAATCTAGACTCACAGGAGATCGACCATAAGGTGCCCGAGGCAGCAATAGACCCTTGGAGACAGGTCGGCCGGAGGACGATGTATTGAATCGCGACGCGATTTGTGTGTTCCATTGTCATTAAGAGGCTCTGAACCTTACAATTAACTGTAAGTATTGTGTCGGATTCGAAAATCTAGACTCACACGAGAACGACCATAAGGTGCCCGAGGCAGCAATAGACCCTTGGAGACAGGTCGGCCGGAGGACGATGTATTGAATCGCGACGCGATTTGTGTGTTCCATCGACATTTACAGGCACTGAACGTTACAATTAACTGTCAGTTTTGCGTCGGATTCGAAAATCTAGACTCACAGGAGATCGACCATAAGGTGCCCGAGGCAGCAGTAGACTCTTGGAGACAGGTCGGTCGGAGGACGATGTATTGAATCGCGACAGGATTTGTGTGTTCCATCGTCATTAACAGGTTCTGAACGTTACAATTAACTGTCAGTTTTGCGTCGGATTCGAAAATCTAGACTCACAGGAGATCGACCATAAGGTGCCCGAGGCAGCAATAGACCCTTGGAGACAGGTCGGCCGGAGGACGATGTATTGAATCGCGACGCAATTTGTGTGTTCCATTGTCATTAGGAGGCTCTGTACCTTACAATTAACTGTCAGTTTTGCGTCGGATTCGAAAATCTAGACTCACAGAAGAACGGCCATAAGGTGCCCGAGGCACCACTAGACCCTTGGAGACAAGTCGGTTGGAGGACGATGTATTGAATCGCGACGCGATTTGTGTGTTCCATCGTCATTAACAGGCTCTGAACCTTACAATTAACTGTCAGTTTTGCGTCGGATTCTAAAATCTAGACTCACAGGAGAACGACCATAAGGTGCCCGAGGCAGCAATAGACCCTTGGAGACAGGTCGGCCGGAGGACGATAGATTGAATCGCGACGCAATTTGTGTGTTCCATCGTCATTAACCGGCTCTGAACGTTACAATTAACTGTCAGTTTTGCGTCGGATTCGAAAATCTAGACTCACAGGAGATCGACCATAAGGTGCCCGAGGCAGCAATAGACCCTTGGAGACAGTTCGGCCGGAGGACGATGTATTGAATCGCGGCGCAATTTGTGTGTTCCACCGTCATTAACAGGCTCTGAACGTTACAATTAACTGTCAGTTTTGCGTCGGATTCGAAAATCTAGACTCACAGGAGATCGACCATAAGGTGCCCGAGGCAGCAATAGACCCTTGGAGACAGGTCGGCCGGAGGACGATGTATTGAATCGCGACGCGATTTGTGTGTTCCATTGTCATTAAGAGGCTCTGAACCTTACAATTAACTGTAAGTATTGTGTCGGATTCGAAAATCTAGACTCACACGAGAACGACCATAAGGTGCCCGAGGCAGCAATAGACCCTTGGAGACAGGTCGGCCGGAGGACGATGTATTGAATCGCGACGCGATTTGTGTGTTCCATCGTCATTAACAGGCTCTGAACGTTACAATTAACTGTCAGTTTTGCGTCGGATTCGAAAATCTAGACTCACAGGAGATCGACCATAAGGTGCCCGAGGCAGCAATAGACCCTTGGAGACAGGTCGGCCGGAGGACGATGTATTGAATCGCGACAGGATTTGTGAGGTCCATCGTCATTAACAGGTTCTGAACGTTACAATTAACTGTCAGTTTTGCGTCGGATTCGAAAATCTAGACTCACAGGAGATCGACCATAAGGTGCCCGAGGCAGCAATAGACCCTTGGAGACAGGTCGGCCGGAGGACGATGTATTGAATCGCGACGCAATTTGTGTGTTCCATTGTCATTAAGAGGCTCTGTACCTTACAATTAACTGTCAGTTTTGCGTCGGATTCGAAAATCTAGACTCACAGAAGAACGGAAATAAGGTGCCCGAGGCAGCACTAGACCCTTGGAGACAAGTCGGTTGGAGGACGATGTATTGAATCGCGACGCGATTTGTGTGTTCCATCGTCATTAACAGGCTCTGAACCTTACAATTAACTGTCAGTTTTGCGTCGGATTCTAAAATCTAGACTCACAGGAGAACGACCAGAAGGTGCCCGAGGCAGCAAAAGACCCTTGGAGACAGGTCGGCCGGAGGACGATGTATTGAATCGCGACGCTATTTGTCTGTTCCTTCGTCATTAAAAGGCTCTGAACGTTACAATTAACTGTCACTTTTGCGTCAGATTCGAAAATCTAGACTCACAGGAGAGCGACCATAAGGTGCCCGAGGCAGCAATAGACCCTTGGAGGCAGGTCGGCCGGAGGACGATGTATTGAATCGCGACGCGATTTGTGTGTTCCATTGTCATTAAGAGGCTCTGAACCTTACAATTAACTGTCAGTTTTGCGTCGGATTCGAAAATCTAGACTCACAGGAAAACGAGCATAAGGTGTCCGAGGCAGCACTAGACCATTGGAGACAAGTCGGCTGGAGGACGATGTATTGAATCGCGACGCAATTTGTGTGTTCCATCGTCATTAACAGTCTCTGAACGTTACAATTAACTGCGTCGGATTCGAAAATCTAGACTCACAGGAGATCGACCATAAGGTGCCCGAGGCAGCAATAGACCCTTGGAGACAGGTCGGCCGGAGGACGATGTATTGAATCGCGACGCGATTTGTGTGTTCCATTGTCATTAAGAGGCTCTGAACCTTACAACTAACTGTCAGTTTTGCGTCGGATTCGAAAATCTAGACTCACAGGAGATCGACCATAAGGTGCCCGATTCAGCAATAGACCCTTGGAGACAGGTCGGCCGGAGGACGATGTATTGAATCGCGACGGGATTTGTGTGTTCCATCGTCATTAACAGGCTCTGAACGTTACAATTAACTGTCAGTTTTGCGTCGGATTCGAAAATCTAGACTCACAGGAGATCGACCATAAGGTGCCCGAGGCAGCAATAGACCCTTGGAGACAGGTCGGCCGGAGGAGGATGTATTGAATCGCGACGCAGTTTTAATGTTGCATCGTCATTAAGAGGCTCTGAACGTTACAATTAACTGTCAGTTTTGCGTCAGATTCGAAAATCTAGACTCACAGGAGATCGACCATAAGGTGCCCGATTCAGCAATAGACCCTTGGAGACAGGTCGGCCGGAGGACGATGTATTGAATCGCGACGGGATTTTGTGTTCCATCGTCATTAACAGGCTCTGAACGTTACAATTAACTGTCAGTTTTGCGTCGGTTTCGAAAATCTAGACTCACAGGAGATCGACCATAAGGTGCCCGAGGGAGCAATAGACCCTTGGAGACAGGTCGGCCGGAGGACGATGTATTGAATCGCGACGCTATTTGTGTGTTCCATCGTCATTAACAGGCTCTGAACGTTTCAATTAACTGTCAGGTTTGCGTCGGAATCGAAAATCTAGACTCACAGGAGATCGACCATAAGGTGCCCGAGGCAGCAATAGACCCTAGGAGACAGGTCGGCCGGAGGACGATGTATTGAATCGCGACGCAATTTGTGTGTTCTATTGTCATTAAGAGGCTCCGAACCTTACAATTAACTGTCAGTTTTGCGTCGGATTCGAAAATCTAGACTCACAGAGGAACGACCATAAGGTGCCCGAGGCAGCACTAGACCCTTGGAGAAAAATCGGCTGGAGGACAATGTATTGAATCGCGACGCGATTTGTGTGTTCCATCGTCATTAACAGGCTCTGAACCTTACAATTAACTGTCAGTTTTGCGTCGGATTCTAAAATCTAGACTCACAGGAGAACGACCATAAGGTGCCCGAGGCAGCAATAGACCCTTGGAGACAGGTCGGCCGGAGGACGATAGATTGAATCGCGACGCAATTTGTGTGTTCCATCGTCATTAACCGGCTCTGAACGTTACAATTAACTGTCAGTTTTGCGTCGGATTCGAAAATCTAGACTCACAGGAGATCGACCATAAGGTGCCCGAGGCAGCAATAGACCCTTGGAGAGAGTTCGGCCGGAGGACGATGTATTGAATCGCGGCGCAATTTGTGTGTTCCATCGTCATTAACAGGCTCTGAACCTTACAATTAACTGTCAGTTTTGCGTCGGATTCGAAAATCTAGACTCACAGGAGATCGACCATAAGGTGCCCGAGGCAGCACTAGACCCTTGGAGACAAGTCGGCTGGAGGACGATGTACTGAATCGCGACGCGATTTGTGTGTTCCATCGTCATTAACAGGCTCTGAACGTTACAATTAACTGTCAGTTTTGCGTCGGATTCGAAAATCTAGACTCACAGGAGATCGACCATAAGGTGCCCGAGGCAGCAATAGACCCTTGGAGACAGGTCGGCCGGAGGACGATGTATTGAATCGCGACGCGATTTGTGTGTTCCATTGTCATAAAGAGGCTCTGAACCTTGCAATTAACTGTCAGTTTTGCGTCGGATTCGAAAATCTAGACTCACAGGAGAACGACCATACGGTGTCCGAGGCAGCACTAGACCCTTGGAGACAAGTCGGCTGGAGGACGATGTATTGAATCGCGACGCAATTTGTGTGTTCCACCGTCATTAACAGGCTCTGAACGTTACAATTAACTGTCAGTTTTGCGTCGGATTCGAAAATCTAGACTCACAGGAGATCGACCATAAGGTGCCCGAGGCAGCAATAGACCCTTGGAGACAGGTCGGCCGGAGGACGATGTATTGAATCGAGACGCGATTTGTGTGTTCCATTGTCATTAAGAGGCTCTGAACCTTACAATTAACTGTAAGTATTGTGTCGGATTCGAAAATCTAGACTCACACGAGAACGACCATAAGGTGCCCGAGGCAGCAATAGACCCTTGGAGACAGGTCGGCCGGAGGACGATGTATTGAATCGCGACGCGATTTGTGTGTTCCATCGTCATTAACAGGCTCTGAACGTTACAATTAACTGTCAGTTTTGCGTCGGATTCGAAAATCTAGACTCACAGGAGATCGACCATAAGGTGCCCGAGGCAGCAATAGACCCTTGGAGACAGGTCGGCCGGAGGACGATGTACTGAATCGCGACAGGATTTGTGTGGTCCATCGTCATTAACAGGTTCTGAACGTTACAATTAACTGTCAGTTTTGCGTCGGATTCGAAAATCTAGACTCACAGGAGATCGACCATAAGGTGCCCGAGGCAGCAATAGACCCTTGGAGACAGGTCGGCCGGAGGACGATGTATTGAATCGCGACGCAATTTGTGTGTTCCATTGTCATTAAGAGGCTCTGTACCTTACAATTAACTGTCAGTTTTGCGTCGGATTCGAAAATCTAGACTCACAGAAGAACGGAAATAAGGTGCCCGAGGCAGCACTAGACCCTTGGAGACAAGTCGGTTGGAGGACGATGTATTGAATCGCGACGCGATTTGTGTGTTCCATCGTCATTAACAGGCTCTGAACCTTACAATTAACTGTCAGTTTTGCGTCGGATTGTAAAATCTAGACTCACAGGAGAACGACCATAAGGTGCCCGAGGCAGCAAAAGACCCTTGGAGACAGGTCGGCCGGAGGACGATGTATTGAATCGCGACGCAATTTGTGTGTTCCATCGTCATTAAAAGGCTCTGAACGTTACAATTAACTGTCACTTTTGCGTCAGATTCGAAAATCTAGACTCACAGGAGAGCGACCATAAGGTGCCCGAGGCAGCAATAGACCCTTGGAGGCAGGTCGGCCGGAGGACGATGTATTGAATCGCGACGCGATTTGTGTGTTCCATTGTCATTAAGAGGCTCTGAACCTTACAATTAACTGTCAGTTTTGCGTCGGATTCGAAAATCTAGACTCACAGGAAAACGAGCATAAGGTGTCCGAGGCAGCACTAGACCCTTGGAGACAAGTCGGCTGGAGGACGATGTATTGAATCGCGACGCAATTTGTGTGTTCCATCGTCATTGACAGTCTCTGAACGTTACAATTAACTGCGTCGGATTCGAAAATCTAGACTCACAGGAGATCGACCATAAGGTGCCCGAGGCAGCAATAGACCCTTGGAGACAGGTCGGCCGGAGGACGATGTATTGAATCGCGACGCGATTTGTGTGTTCCATTGTCATTAAGAGGCTCTGAACCTTACAACTAACTGTCAGTTTTGCGTCGGATTCGAAAATCTAGACTCACAGGAGATCGACCATAAGGTGCCCGATTCACCAATAGACCCTTGGAGACAGGTCGGCCGGAGGACGATGTATTGAATCGCGACGGGATTTGTGTGTTCCATCGTCATTAACAGGCTCTGAACGTTACAATTAACTGTCAGTTTTGCGTCGGATTCGAAAATCTAGACTCACAGGAGATCGACCATAAGGTGCCCGAGGCAGCAATAGACCCTTGGAGACAGGTCGGCCGGAGGAGGATGTATTGAATCGCGACGCAATTTTAATGTTGCATCGTCATTAAGAGGCTCTGAACGTTACAATTAACTGTCAGTTTTGCGTCAGATTCGAAAATCTAGACTCACAGGAGATCGACCATAAGGTGCCCGATTCAGCAATAGACCCTTGTGGACAGGTCGGCCGGAGGACGATGTATTGAATCGCGACGGGATTTTGTGTTCCATCGTCATTAACAGGCTCTGAACGTTACAATTAACTGTCAGTTTTGCGTCGGATTCGAAAATCTAGACTCACAGGAGATCGACCATAAGGTGCCCGAGGCAGCAATAGACCCTTGGAGACAGGTCGGCCGGAGGACGATGTATTGAATCGCGACGCTATTTGTGTGTTCCATCGTCATTAACAGGCTCCGAACGTTTCAATTAACTGTCAGGTTTGCGTCGGATTCGAAAATCTAGACTCACAGGAGATCGACCATAAGGTGCCCGAGGCAGCAATAGACCCTTGGAGACAGGTCGGCCGGAGGAGGATGTATTGAATCGCGACGCAATTTGTGTGTTCTATTGTCATTAAGAGGCTCCGAACCTTACAATTAACTGTCAGTTTTGCGTCGGATTCGAAAATCTAGACTCACAGAGGAACGACCATAAGGTGCCCGAGGCATTACTAGACCCTTGGAGAAAAATCGGCTGGAGGACGATGTATTGAATCGCGACGCGATTTGTGAGTTCCATTGTCATTAAGAGGCTCTGAACCTTACAATTAACTGTAAGTTTTGCGTCGGATTCGAAAATCTAGACTCACAGGAGATCGACCATAAGGTGCCCGAGGCAGCACTAGACCCTTGGAGACAGGTCGGCCGGAGGACGATGTATTGAATCGCGACGGGATTTGTGTGTTCCATCGTCATTAACAGGCTCTGAACGTTACAATTAACTGTCAGTTTTGCGTCGGATTCGAAAATCTAGACTCACAGGAGATCGACCATAACGTGCCCGAGGCAGCAATAGACCCTTGGAGACAGTTCGGCCGGAGGACGATGTATTGAATCGCGGCGCAATTTGTGTGTTCCATCGTCATTAACAGGCTCTGAACCTTACAATTAACTGTCAGTTTTGCGTCGGATTCGAAAATCTAGACTCACAGGAGATCGACCATAAGGTGCCCGAGGCAGCACTAGACCCTTGGAGACAAGTCGGCTGGAGGACGATGTACTGAATCGCGACGCGATTTGTGTGTTCCATCGTCAATAACAGGCTCTGAACGTTACAATTAACTGTCAGTTTTGCGTCGGATTCGAAAATCTAGACTCACAGGAGATCGACCATAAGGTGCCCGAGGCAGCAATAGACCCTTGGAGACAGGTCGGCCGGAGGACGATGTATTGAATCGCGACGCGATTTGTGTGTTCCATTGTCATTAAGAGGCTCTGAACCTTGCAATTAACTGTCAGTTTTGCGTCGGATTCGAAAATCTAGACTCACAGGAGAACGACCATACGGTGTCCGAGGCAGCACTAGACCCTTGGAGACAAGTCGGCTGGAGGACGATATATTGAATCGCGTCGCAATTTGTGTGTTCCACCGTCATTAACAGGCTCTGAACGTTACAATTAACTGTCAGTTTTGCGTCGGATTCGAAAATCTAGACTCACAGGAGATCGACCATAAGGTGCCCGAGGCAGCAATAGACCCTTGGAGACAGGTCGGCCGGAGGACGATGTATTGAATCGCGACGCGATTTGTGTGTTCCATTGTCATTAAGAGGCTCTGAACCTTACAATTAACTGTAAGTATTGTGTCGGATTCGAAAATCTAGACTCACACGAGAACGACCATAAGGTGCCCGAGGCAGCAATAGACCCTTGGAGACAGGTCGGCCGGAGGACGATGTATTGAATCGCGACGCGATTTGTGTGTTCCATCGACATTAACAGGCACTGAACGTTACAATTAACTGTCAGTTTTGCGTCGGATTCGAAAATCTAGACTCACAGGAGATCGACCATAAGGTGCCCAAGGCAGTAGTAGACTCTTGGAGACAGGTCGGCCGGAGGACGATGTATTGAATCGCGACAGGATTTGTGTGGTCCATCGTCATTAACAGGTTCTGAACGTTACAATTAACTGTCAGTTTTGCGTCGGTTTCGAAAATCTAGACTCACAGGAGATCGACCATAAGGTGCCCGAGGCAGCAATAGACCCTTGGAGACAGGTCGGCCGGAGGACGATGTATTGAATCGCGACGCAATTTGTGTGTTCCATTGTCATTAAGAGGCTCTGTACCTTACAATTAACTGTCAGTTTTGCGTCGGATTCGAAAATCTAGACTCACAGAAGAACGGAAATAAGGTGCCCGAGGCAGCACTAGACCCTTGGAGACAAGTCGGTTGGAGGACGATGTATTGAATCGCGACGCGATTTGTGTGTTCCATCGTCATTAACAGGCTCTGAACCTTACAATTAACTGTCAGTTTTGCGTCGGATTCTAAAATCTAGACTCACAGGAGAACGACCATAAGGTGCCCGAGGCAGCAAAAGACCCTTGGAGACAGGTCGGCCGGAGGACGATGTATTGAATCGCGACGCAATTTGTGTGTTCCATCGTCTTTAAAAGGCTCTGAACGTTACAATTAACTGTCACTTTTGCGTCAGATTCGAAAATCTAGACTCACAGGAGAGCGACCATAAGGTGCCCGAGGCAGCAATAGACCCTTGGAGGCAGGTCGGCCGGAGGACGATGTATTGAATCGCGACGCGATTTGTGTGTTCCATTGTCATTAAGAGGCTCTGAACCTTACAATTAACTGTCAGTTTTGCGTCGGATTCGAAAATCTAGACTCACAGGAAAACGAGCATAAGGTGTCCGAGGCAGCACTAGACCCTTGGAGACAAGTCGGCTGGAGGACGATGTATTGAATCGCGACGCAATTTGTGTGTTCCATCGTCATTAACAGTCTCTGAACGTTACAATTAACTGCGTCGGATTCGAAAATCTAGACTCACAGGAGATCGACCATAAGGTGCCCGAGGCAGCAATAGACCCTTGGAGACAGGTCGGCCGGAGGACGATGTATTGAATCGCGACGCGATTTGTGTGTTCCATTGTCATTAAGAGGCTCTGAACCTTACAACTAACTGTCAGTTTTGCGTCGGATTCGAAAATCTAGACTCACAGGAGATCGACCATAAGGTGCCCGATTCAGCAATAGACCCTTGGAGACAGGTCGGCCGGAGGACGATGTATTCAATCGCGACGGGATTTGTGTGTTCCATCGTCATTAACAGGCTCTGAACGTTACAATTAACTGTCAGTTTTGCGTCGGATTCGAAAATCTAGACTCACAGGAGATCGACCATAAGGTGCCCGAGGCAGCAATAGACCCTTGGAGACAGGTCGGCCGGAGGAGGATGTATTGAATCGCGACGCAATTTTAATGTTGCATCGTCATTAAGAGGCTCTGAACGTTACAATTAACTGTCAGTTTTGCGTCAGATTCGAAAATCTAGACTCACAGGAGATCGACCATAAGGTGCCCGATTCAGCAATAGACCCTTGGAGACAGGTCGGCCGGAGGACGATGTATTGAATCGCGACGGGATTTTGTGTTCCATCGTCATTAACAGGCTCTGAACGTTACAATTAACTGTCAGTTTTGCGTCGGATTCGAAAATCTAGACTCACAGGAGATCGACCATAAGGTGCCCGAGGGAGCAATAGACCCTTGGAGACAGGTCGGCCGGAGGACGATGTATTGAATCGCGACGCTATTTGTGTGTTCCATCGTCATTAACAGGCTCTGAACGTTTCAATTAACTGTCAGGTTTGCGTCGGATTCGAAAATCTAGACTCACAGGAGATCGACCATAAGGTGCCCGAGGCAGCAATAGACCCTTGGAGACAGGTCGGCCGGAGGACGATGTATTGAATCGCGACGCAATTTGTGTGTTCTATTGTCATTAAGAGGCTCCGAACCTTACAATTAACTGTCAGTTTTGCGTCGGATTCGAAAATCTAGACTCACAGAGGAACGACCATAAGGTGCCCGAGGCAGCACTAGACCCTTGGAGAAAAATCGGCTGGAGGACGATGTATTGAATCGCGACGCGATTTGTGAGTTCCATTGTCATTAAGAGGCTCTGAACCTTACAATTAACTGTAAGTTTTGCGTCGGATTCGAAAATCTAGACTCACAGGAAATCGACCATAAGGTGCCCGAGGCAGCACTAGACCCTTGGAGACAGGTCGGCCGGAGGACGATGTATTGAATGGCGACGGGATTTGTGTGTTCCATCGTCATTAACAGGCTCTGAACGTTACAATTAACTGTCAGTTTTGCGTCGGATTCGAAAATCTAGACTCACAGGAGATCGACCATAACGTGCCCGAGGCAGCAATAGACCCTTGGAGACAGTTCGGCCGGAGGACGATGTATTGAATCGCGGCGCAATTTGTGTGTTCCATCGTCATTAACAGGCTCTGAACCTTACAATTAACTGTCAGTTTTGCGTCGGATTCGAAAATCTAGACTCACAGGAGATCGACCATAAGGTGCCCGAGGCAGCACTAGACCCTTGGAGACAAGTCGGCTGGAGGACGATGTACTGAATCGCGACGCGATTTGTGTGTTCCATCGTCATTAACAGGCTCTGAACGTTACAATTAACTGTCAGTTTTGCGTCGGATTCGAAAATCTAGACTCACAGGAGATCGACCATAAGGTGCCCGAGGCAGCAATAGACCCTTGGAGACAGGTCGGCCGGAGGACGATGTATTGAATCGCGACGCGATTTGTGTGTTCCATTGTCATTAAGAGGCTCTGAACCTTGCAATTAACTGTCAGTTTTGCGTCGGATTCGAAAATCTAGACTCACAGGAGAACGACCATACGGTGTCCGAGGCAGCACTAGACCCTTGGAGACAAGTCGGCTGGAGGACGATGTATTGAATCGCGACGCAATTTGTGTGTTCCACCGTCATTAACAGGCTCTGAACGTTACAATTAACTGTCAGTTTTGCGTCGGATTCAAAAATCTAGACTCACAGGAGATCGACCATAAGGTGCCCGAGGCAGCAATAGACCCTTGGAGACAGGTCGGCCGGAGGACGATGTATTGAATCGCGACGCGATTTGTGTGTTCCATCGTCATTAACAGGCTCTGAACGTTACAATTAACTGTCAGTTTTGCGTCGGATTCGAAAATCTAGACTCACAGGAGATCGACCATAAGGTGCCCGAGGCAGCAATAGACCCTTGGAGACAGGTCGGCCGGAGGACGATGTATTGAATCGCGACGCAATTTGTGTGTTCCATTGTCATTAAGAGGCTCTGAACCTTGCAATTAACTGTCAGTTTTGCGTCGGATTCGAAAATCTAGACTCACAGGAGAACGACCATACGGTGTCCGAGGCAGCACTAGACCCTTGGAGACAAGTCGGCTGGAGGACGATGTATTGAATCGCGACGCAATTTGTGTGTTCCATTGTCATTAAGAGGCTCTGAACCTTACAATTAACTGTCAGTTTTGCGTCGGATTCGAAAATCTAGACTCACAGGAGAACGACCATACGGTGTCCGAGGCAGCACTAGACCCTTGGAGACAAGTCGGCTGGAGGACGATGTATTGAATCGCGACGCAATTTGTGTGTTCCATTGTCATTAAGAGGCTCTGAACCTTACAATTAACTGTCAGTTTTGCGTCGGATTCGAAAATCTAGACTCACAGGAAAACGAGCATAAGGTGTCCGAGGCAGCACTAGACCCTTGGAGACAAGTCGGCTGGAGGACGATGTATTGAATCGCGACGCAATTTGTGCGTTCCATCGTCATTAACAGTCTCTGAACGTTACAATTAACTGCGTCGGATTCGAAAATCTAGACTCACAGGAGATCGACCATAAGGTGCCCGAGGCAGCAATAGACCCTTGGAGACAGGTCGGCCGGAGGACGATGTATTGAATCGCGACGCGATTTGTGTGTTCCATTGTCATTAAGAGGCTCTGAACCTTACAACTAACTGTCAGTTTTGCGTCGGATTCGAAAATCTAGACTCACAGGAGATCGACCATAAGGTGCCCGATTCAGCAATAGACCCTTGGAGACAGGTCGGCCGGAGGACGATGTATTGAATCGCGACGGGATTTTGTGTTCCATCGTCATTAACAGGCTCTGAACGTTACAATTAACTGTCAGTTTTGCGTCGGACTCGAAAATCTAGACTCACAGGAGAACGACCATAAGGTGCCCGAGGCAGCAAAAGACCCTTGGAGACAGGTCGGCCGGAGGACGATGTATTGAATCGCGACGCAATTTGTGTGTTCCATCGTCTTTAAAAGGCTCTGAACGTTACAATTAACTGTCACTTTTGCGTCAGATTCGAAAATCTAGACTCACAGGAGAGCGACCATAAGGTGCCCGAGGCAGCAATAGACCCTTGGAGGCAGGTCGGCCGGAGGACGATGTATTGAATCGCGACGCGATTTGTGTGTTCCATTGTCATTAAGAGGCTCTGAACCTTACAATTAACTGTCAGTTTTGCGTCGGATTCGAAAATCTAGACTCACAGGAAAACGAGCATAAGGTGTCCGAGGCAGCACTAGACCCTTGGAGACAAGTCGGCTGGAGGACGATGTATTGAATCGCGACGCAATTTGTGTGTTCCATTGTCATTAAGAGGCTCTGAACCTTACAATTAACTGTCAGTTTTGCGTCGGATTCGAAAATCTAGACTCACAGGAAAACGAGCATAAGGTGTCCGAGGCAGCACTAGACCCTTGGAGACAAGTCGGCTGGAGGACGATGTATTGAATCGCGACGCAATTTGTGCGTTCCATCGTCATTAACAGTCTCTGAACGTTACAATTAACTGCGTCGGATTCGAAAATCTAGACTCACAGGAGATCGACCATAAGGTGCCCGAGGCAGCAATAGACCCTTGGAGACAGGTCGGCCGGAGGACGATGTATTGAATCGCGACGCGATTTGTGTGTTCCATTGTCATTAAGAGGCTCTGAACCTTACAACTAACCGTCAGTTTTGCGTCGGATTCGAAAATCTAGACTCACAGGAGATCGACCATAAGGTGCCCGATTCAGCAATAGACCCTTGGAGACAGGTCGGCCGGAGGACGATGTATTGAATCGCGACGGGATTTTGTGTTCCATCGTCATTAACAGGCTCTGAACGTTACAATTAACTGTCAGTTTTGCGTCGGATTCGAAAATCTAGACTCACAGGAGAACGACCATAAGGTGCCCGAGGCAGCAAAAGACCCTTGGAGACAGGTCGGCCGGAGGACGATGTATTGAATCGCGACGCAATTTGTGTGTTCCATCGTCTTTAAAAGGCTCTGAACGTTACAATTAACTGTCACTTTTGCGTCAGATTCGAAAATCTAGACTCACAGGAAAGCGACCATAAGGTGCCCGAGGCAGCAATAGACCCTTGGAGGCAGGTCGGCCGGAGGACGATGTATTGAATCGCGACGCGATTTGTGTGTTCCATTGTCATTAAGAGGCTCTGAACCTTACAATTAACTGTCAGTTTTGCGTCGGATTCGAAAATCTAGACTCACAGGAAAACGAGCATAAGGTGTCCGAGGCAGCACTAGACCCTTGGAGACAAGTCGGCTGGAGGACGATGTATTGAATCGCGACGCAATTTGTGTGTTCCATCGTCATTAACAGTCTCTGAACGTTACAATTAACTGCGTCGGATTCGAAAATCTAGACTCACAGGAGATCGACCATAAGGTGCCCGAGGCAGCAATAGACCCTTGGAGACAGGTCGGCCGGAGGACGATGTATTGAATCGCGACGGGATTTTGTGTTCCATCGTCATTAACAGGCTCTGAACGTTACAATTAACTGTCAGTTTTGCGTCGGATTCGAAAATCTAGACTCACAGGAGATCGACCATAAGGTGCCCGAGGGAGCAATAGACCCTTGGAGACAGGTCGGCCGGAGGACGATGTATTGAATCGCGACGCTATTTGTGTGTTCCATCGTCATTAACAGGCTCTGAACGTTTCAATTAACTGTCAGGTTTGCGTCGGATTCGAAAATCTAGACTCACAAGAGATCGACCATAAGGTGCCCGAGGCAGCAATAGACCCTTGGAGACAGGTCGGCCGGAGGACGATGTATTGAATCGCGACGCAATTTGTGTGTTCTATTGTCATTAAGAGGCTCCGAACCTTACAATTAACTGTCAGTTTTGCGTCGGATTCGAAAATCTAGACTCACAGAGGAACGACCATAAGGTGCCCGAGGCAGCACTAGACCCTTGGAGAAAAATCGGCTGGAGGACGATGTATTGAATCGCGACGCGATTTGTGAGTTCCATTGTCATTAAGAGGCTCTGAACCTTACAATTAACTGTAAGTTTTGCGTCGGATTCGAAAATCTAGACTCACAGGAGATCGACCATAAGGTGCCCGAGGCAGCACTAGACCCTTGGAGACAGGTCGGCCGGAGGACGATGTATTGAATGGCGACGGGATTTGTGTGTTCCATCGTCATTAACAGGCTCTGAACGTTACAATTAACTGTCAGTTTTGCGTCGGATTCGAAAATCTAGACTCACAGGAGATCGACCATAACGTGCCCGAGGCAGCAATAGACCCTTGGAGACAGTTCGGCCGGAGGACGATGTATTGAATCGCGGCGCAATTTGTGTGTTCCATCGTCATTAACAGGCTCTGAACCTTACAATTAACTGTCAGTTTTGCGTCGGATTCGAAAATCTAGACTCACAGAAGAACGGCCATAAGGTGCCCGAGGCAGCACTAGACCCTTGGAGACAAGTCGGTTGGAGGACGATGTATTGAATCGCGACGCGATTTGTGTGTTCCATCGTCATTAACAGGCTCTGAACCTTACAATTAACTGTCAGTTTTGCGTCGGATTCTAAAATCTAGACTCACAGGAGAACGACCATAAGGTGCCCGAGGCAGCAAAAGACCCTTGGAGACAGGTCGGCCGGAGGACGATGTATTGAATCGCGACGCAATTTGTGTGTTCCATCGTCTTTAAAAGGCTCTGAACGTTACAATTAACTGTCACTTTTGCGTCAGATTCGAAAATCTAGACTCACAGGAGAGCGACCATAAGGTGCCCGAGGCAGCAATAGACCCTTGGAGGCAGGTCGGCCGGAGGACGATGTATTGAATCGCGACGCGATTTGTGTGTTCCATTGTCATTAAGAGGCTCTGAACCTTACAATTAACTGTCAGTTTTGCGTCGGATTCGAAAATCTAGACTCACAGGAAAACGAGCATAAGGTGTCCGAGGCAGCACTAGACCCTTGGAGACAAGTCGGCTGGAGGACGATGTATTGAATCGCGACGCAATTTGTGTGTTCCATCGTCATTAACAGTCTCTGAACGTTACAATTAACTGCGTCGGATTCGAAAATCTAGACTCACAGGAGATCGACCATAAGGTGCCCGAGGCAGCAATAGACCCTTGGAGACAGGTCGGCCGGAGGACGATGTATTGAATCGCGACGCGATTTGTGTGTTCCATTGTCATTAAGAGGCTCTGAACCTTACAACTAACTGTCAGTTTTGCGTCGGATTCGAAAATCTAGACTCACAGGAGATCGACCATAAGGTGCCCGATTCAGCAATAGACCCTTGGAGACAGGTCGGCCGGAGGACGATGTATTGAATCGCGACGGGATTTGTGTGTTCCATCGTCATTAACAGGCTCTGAACGTTACAATTAACTGTCAGTTTTGCGTCGGATTCGAAAATCTAGACTCACAGGAGATCGACCATAAGGTGCCCGAGGCAGCAATAGACCCTTGGAGACAGGTCGGCCGGAGGAGGATGTATTGAATCGCGACGCAATTTTAATGTTGCATCGTCATTAAGAGGCTCTGAACGTTACAATTAACTGTCAGTTTTGCGTCAGATTCGAAAATCTAGACTCACAGGAGATCGACCATAAGGTGCCCGATTCAGCAATAGACCCTTGGAGACAGGTCGGCCGGAGGACGATGTATTGAATCGCGACGGGATTTTGTGTTCCATCGTCATTAACAGGCTCTGAACGTTACAATTAACTGTCAGTTTTGCGTCGGATTCGAAAATCTAGACTCACAGGAGATCGACCATAAGGTGCCCGAGGGAGCAATAGACCCTTGGAGACAGGTCGGCCGGAGGACGATGTATTGAATCGCGACGCTATTTGTGTGTTCCATCGTCATTAACAGGCTCTGAACGTTTCAATTAACTGTCAGGTTTGCGTCGGATTCGAAAATCTAGACTCACAGGAGATCGACCATAAGGTGCCCGAGGCAGCAATAGACCCTTGGAGACAGGTCGGCCGGAGGACGATGTATTGAATCGCGACGCAATTTGTGTGTTCTATTGTCATTAAGAGGCTCCGAACCTTACAATTAACTGTCAGTTTTGCGTCGGATTCGAAAATCTAGACTCACAGAGGAACGACCATAAGGTGCCCGAGGCAGCACTAGACCCTTGGAGAAAAATCGGCTGGAGGACGATGTATTGAATCGCGACGCGATTTGTGAGTTCCATTGTCATTAAGAGGCTCTGAACCTTACAATTAACTGTAAGTTTTGCGTCGGATTCGAAAATCTAGACTCACAGGAGATCGACCATAAGGTGCCCGAGGCAGCACTAGACCCTTGGAGACAGGTCGGCCGGAGGACGATGTATTGAATGGCGACGGGATTTGTGTGTTCCATCGTCATTAACAGGCTCTGAACGTTACAATTAACTGTCAGTTTTGCGTCGGATTCGAAAATCTAGACTCACAGGAGATCGACCATAACGTGCCCGAGGCAGCAATAGACCCTTGGAGACAGTTCGGCCGGAGGACGATGTATTGAATCGCGGCGCAATTTGTGTGTTCCATCGTCATTAACAGGCTCTGAACCTTACAATTAACTGTCAGTTTTGCGTCGGATTCGAAAATCTAGACTCACAGGAGATCGACCATAAGGTGCCCGAGGCAGCACTAGACCCTTGGAGACAAGTCGGCTGGAGGACGATGTACTGAATCGCGACGCGATTTGTGTGTTCCATCGTCATTAACAGGCTCTGAACGTTACAATTAACTGTCAGTTTTGCGTCGGATTCGAAAATCTAGACTCACAGGAGATCGACCATAAGGTGCCCGAGGCAGCAATAGACCCTTGGAGACAGGTCGGCCGGAGGACGATGTATTGAATCGCGACGCGATTTGTGTGTTCCATTGTCATTAAGAGGCTCTGAACCTTGCAATTAACTGTCAGTTTTGCGTCGGATTCGAAAATCTAGACTCACAGGAGAACGACCATACGGTGTCCGAGGCAGCACTAGACCCTTGGAGACAAGTCGGCTGGAGGACGATGTATTGAATCGCGACGCAATTTGTGTGTTCCACCGTCATTAACAGGCTCTGAACGTTACAATTAACTGTCAGTTTTGCGTCGGATTCAAAAATCTAGACTCACAGGAGATCGACCATAAGGTGCCCGAGGCAGCAATAGACCCTTGGAGACAGGTCGGCCGGAGGACGATGTATTGAATCGCGACGCGATTTGTGTGTTCCATCGTCATTAACAGGCTCTGAACGTTACAATTAACTGTCAGTTTTGCGTCGGATTCGAAAATCTAGACTCACAGGAGATCGACCATAAGGTGCCCGAGGCAGCAATAGACCCTTGGAGACAGGTCGGCCGGAGGACGATGTATTGAATCGCGACGCGATTTGTGTGTTCCATTGTCATTAAGAGGCTCTGAACCTTGCAATTAACTGTCAGTTTTGCGTCGGATTCGAAAACCTAGACTCACAGGAGAACGACCATACGGTGTCCGAGGCAGCACTAGACCCTTGGAGACAAGTCGGCTGGAGGACGATGTATTGAATCGCGACGCAATTTGTGTGTTCCATTGTCATTAAGAGGCTCTGAACCTTACAATTAACTGTCAGTTTTGCGTCGGATTCGAAAATCTAGACTCACAGGAGAACGACCATACGGTGTCCGAGGCAGCACTAGACCCTTGGAGACAAGTCGGCTGGAGGACGATGTATTGAATCGCGACGCAATTTGTGTGTTCCATTGTCATTAAGAGGCTCTGAACCTTACAATTAACTGTCAGTTTTGCGTCGGATTCGAAAATCTAGACTCACAGGAAAACGAGCATAAGGTGTCCGAGGCAGCACTAGACCCTTGGAGACAAGTCGGCTGGAGGACGATGTATTGAATCGCGACGCAATTTGTGCGTTCCATCGTCATTAACAGTCTCTGAACGTTACAATTAACTGCGTCGGATTCGAAAATCTAGACTCACAGGAGATCGACCATAAGGTGCCCGAGGCAGCAATAGACCCTTGGAGACAGGTCGGCCGGAGGACGATGTATTGAATCGCGACGCGATTTGTGTGTTCCATTGTCATTAAGAGGCTCTGAACCTTACAACTAACTGTCAGTTTTGCGTCGGATTCGAAAATCTAGACTCACAGGAGATCGACCATAAGGTGCCCGATTCAGCAATAGACCCTTGGAGACAGGTCGGCCGGAGGACGATGTATTGAATCGCGACGGGATTTTGTGTTCCATCGTCATTAACAGGCTCTGAACGTTACAATTAACTGTCAGTTTTGCGTCGGATTCGAAAATCTAGACTCACAGGAGAACGACCATAAGGTGCCCGAGGCAGCAAAAGACCCTTGGAGACAGGTCGGCCGGAGGACGATGTATTGAATCGCGACGCAATTTGTGTGTTCCATCGTCTTTAAAAGGCTCTGAACGTTACAATTAACTGTCACTTTTGCGTCAGATTCGAAAATCTAGACTCACAGGAGAGCGACCATAAGGTGCCCGAGGCAGCAATAGACCCTTGGAGGCAGGTCGGCCGGAGGACGATGTATTGAATCGCGACGCGATTTGTGTGTTCCATTGTCATTAAGAGGCTCTGAACCTTTCAATTAACTGTCAGTTTTGCGTCGGATTCGAAAATCTAGACTCACAGGAAAACGAGCATAAGGTGTCCGACGCAGCACTAGACCCTTGGAGACAAGTCGGCTGGAGGACGATGTATTGAATCGCGACGCAATTTGTGTGTTCCATTGTCATTAAGAGGCTCTGAACCTTACAATTAACTGTCAGTTTTGCGTCGGATTCGAAAATCTAGACTCACAGGAAAACGAGCATAAGGTGTCCGAGGCAGCACTAGACCCTTGGAGACAAGTCGGCTGGAGGACGATGTATTGAATCGCGACGCAATTTGTGCGTTCCATCGTCATTAACAGTCTCTGAACGTTACAATTAACTGCGTCGGATTCGAAAATCTAGACTCACAGGAGATCGACCATAAGGTGCCCGAGGCAGCAATAGACCCTTGGAGACAGGTCGGCCGGAGGACGATGTATTGAATCGCGACGCGATTTGTGTGTTCCATTGTCATTAAGAGGCTCTGAACCTTACAACTAACTGTCAGTTTTGCGTCGGATTCGAAAATCTAGACTCACAGGAGATCGACCATAAGGTGCCCGATTCAGCAATAGACCCTTGGAGACAGGTCGGCCGGAGGACGATGTATTGAATCGCGACGGGATTTTGTGTTCCATCGTCATTAACAGGCTCTGAACGTTACAATTAACTGTCAGTTTTGCGTCGGATTCGAAAATCTAGACTCACAGGAGAACGACCATAAGGTGCCCGAGGCAGCAAAAGACCCTTGGAGACAGGTCGGCCGGAGGACGATGTATTGAATCGCGACGCAATTTGTGTGTTCCATCGTCTTTAAAAGGCTCTGAACGTTACAATTAACTGTCACTTTTGCGTCAGATTCGAAAATCTAGACTCACAGGAGAGCGACCATAAGGTGCCCGAGGCAGCAATAGACCCTTGGAGGCAGGTCGGCCGGAGGACGATGTATTGAATCGCGACGCGATTTGTGTGTTCCATTGTCATTAAGAGGCTCTGAACCTTACAATTAACTGTCAGTTTTGCGTCGGATTCGAAAATCTAGACTCACAGGAAAACGAGCATAAGGTGTCCGAGGCAGCACTAGACCCTTGGAGACAAGTCGGCTGGAGGACGATGTATTGAATCGCGACGCAATTTGTGTGTTCCATCGTCATTAACAGTCTCTGAACGTTACAATTAACTGCGTCGGATTCGAAAATCTAGACTCACAGGAGATCGACCATAAGGTGCCCGAGGCAGCAATAGACCCTTGGAGACAGGTCGGCCGGAGGACGATGTATTGAATCGCGACGGGATTTTGTGTTCCATCGTCATTAACAGGCTCTGAACGTTACAATTAACTGTCAGTTTTGCGTCGGATTCGAAAATCTAGACTCACAGGAGATCGACCATAAGGTGCCCGAGGGAGCAATAGACCCTTGGAGACAGGTCGGCCGGAGGACGATGTATTGAATCGCGACGCTATTTGTGTGTTCCATCGTCATTAACAGGCTCTGAACGTTTCAATTAACTGTCAGGTTTGCGTCGGATTCGAAAATCTAGACTCACAGGAGATCGACCATAAGGTGCCCGAGGCAGCAATAGACCCTTGGAGACAGGTCGGCCGGAGGACGATGTATTGAATCGCGACGCAATTTGTGTGTTCTATTGTCATTAAGAGGCTCCGAACCTTACAATTAACTGTCAGTTTTGCGTCGGATTCGAAAATCTAGACTCACAGGAGATCGACCATAAGGTGCCCGAGGCAGCACTAGACCCTTGGAGACAGGTCGGCCGGAGGACGATGTATTGAATGGCGACGGGATTTGTGTGTTCCATCGTCATTAACAGGCTCTGAACGTTACAATTAACTGTCAGTTTTGCGTCGGATTCGAAAATCTAGACTCACAGGAGATCGACCATAAGGTGCCCGAGGCAGCACTAGACCCTTGGAGACAAGTCGGCTGGAGGACGATGTACTGAATCGCGACGCGATTTGTGTGTTCCATCGTCATTAACAGGCTCTGAACGTTACAATTAACTGTCAGTTTTGCGTCGGATTCGAAAATCTAGACTCACAGGAGATCGACCATAAGGTGCCCGAGGCAGCAATAGACCCTTGGAGACAGGTCGGCCGGAGGACGATGTATTGAATCGCGACGCGATTTGTGTGTTCCATTGTCATTAAGAGGCTCTGAACCTTGCAATTAACTGTCAGTTTTGCGTCGGATTCGAAAATCTAGACTCACAGGAGAACGACCATACGGTGTCCGAGGCAGCACTAGACCCTTGGAGACAAGTCGGCTGGAGGACGATGTATTGAATCGCGACGCAATTTGTGTGTTCCATTGTCATTAAGAGGCTCTGAACCTTACAATTAACTGTCAGTTTTGCGTCGGATTCGAAAATCTAGACTCACAGGAGAACGACCATACGGTGTCCGAGGCAGCACTAGACCCTTGGAGACAAGTCGGCTGGAGGACGATGTATTGAATCGCGACGCAATTTGTGTGTTCCATTGTCATTAAGAGGCTCTGAACCTTACAATTAACTGTCAGTTTTGCGTCGGATTCGAAAATCTAGACTCACAGGAAAACGAGCATAAGGTGTCCGAGGCAGCACTAGACCCTTGGAGACAAGTCGGCTGGAGGACGATGTATTGAATCGCGACGCAATTTGTGCGTTCCATCGTCATTAACAGTCTCTGAACGTTACAATTAACTGCGTCGGATTCGAAAATCTAGACTCACAGGAGATCGACCATAAGGTGCCCGAGGCAGCAATAGACCCTTGGAGACAGGTCGGCCGGAGGACGATGTATTGAATCGCGACGCGATTTGTGTGTTCCATTGTCATTAAGAGGCTCTGAACCTTACAACTAACTGTCAGTTTTGCGTCGGATTCGAAAATCTAGACTCACAGGAGATCGACCATAAGGTGCCCGATTCAGCAATAGACCCTTGGAGACAGGTCGGCCGGAGGACGATGTATTGAATCGCGACGGGATTTTGTGTTCCATCGTCATTAACAGGCTCTGAACGTTACAATTAACTGTCAGTTTTGCGTCGGATTCGAAAATCTAGACTCACAGGAGAACGACCATAAGGTGCCCGAGGCAGCAAAAGACCCTTGGAGACAGGTCGGCCGGAGGACGATGTATTGAATCGCGACGCAATTTGTGTGTTCCATCGTCTTTAAAAGGCTCTGAACGTTACAATTAACTGTCACTTTTGCGTCAGATTCGAAAATCTAGACTCACAGGAGAGCGACCATAAGGTGCCCGAGGCAGCAATAGACCCTTGGAGGCAGGTCGGCCAGAGGACGATGTATTGAATCGCGACGCGATTTGTGTGTTCCATTGTCATTAAGAGGCTCTGAACCTTACAATTAACTGTCAGTTTTGCGTCGGATTCGAAAATCTAGACTCACAGGAAAACGAGCATAAGGTGTCCGAGGCAGCACTAGACCCTTGGAGACAAGTCGGCTGGAGGACGATGTATTGAATCGCGACGCAATTTGTGTGTTCCATTGTCATTAAGAGGCTCTGAACCTTACAATTAACTGTCAGTTTTGCGTCGGATTCGAAAATCTAGACTCACAGGAAAACGAGCATAAGGTGTCCGAGGCAGCACTAGACCCTTGGAGACAAGTCGGCTGGAGGACGATGTATTGAATCGCGACGCAATTTGTGCGTTCCATCGTCATTAACAGTCTCTGAACGTTACAATTAACTGCGTCGGATTCGAAAATCTAGACTCACAGGAGATCGACCATAAGGTGCCCGAGGCAGCAATAGACCCTTGGAGACAGGTCGGCCGGAGGACGATGTATTGAATCGCGACGCGATTTGTGTGTTCCATTGTCATTAAGAGGCTCTGAACCTTACAACTAACTGTCAGTTTTGCGTCGGATTCGAAAATCTAGACTCACAGGAGATCGACCATAAGGTGCCCGATTCAGCAATAGACCCTTGGAGACAGGTCGGCCGGAGGACGATGTATTGAATCGCGACGGGATTTTGTGTTCCATCGTCATTAACAGGCTCTGAACGTTACAATTAACTGTCAGTTTTGCGTCGGATTCGAAAATCTAGACTCACAGGAGAACGACCATAAGGTGCCCGAGGCAGCAAAAGACCCTTGGAGACAGGTCGGCCGGAGGACGATGTATTGAATCGCGACGCAATTTGTGTGTTCCATCGTCTTTAAAAGGCTCTGAACGTTACAATTAACTGTCACTTTTGCGTCAGATTCGAAAATCTAGACTCACAGGAGAGCGACCATAAGGTGCCCGAGGCAGCAATAGACCCTTGGAGGCAGGTCGGCCGGAGGACGATGTATTGAATCGCGACGCGATTTGTGTGTTCCATTGTCATTAAGAGGCTCTGAACCTTACAATTAACTGTCAGTTTTGCGTCGGATTCGAAAATCTAGACTCACAGGAAAACGAGCATAAGGTGTCCGAGGCAGCACTAGACCCTTGGAGACAAGTCGGCTGGAGGACGATGTATTGAATCGCGACGCAATTTGTGTGTTCCATCGTCATTAACAGTCTCTGAACGTTACAATTAACTGCGTCGGATTCGAAAATCTAGACTCACAGGAGATCGACCATAAGGTGCCCGAGGCAGCAATAGACCCTTGGAGACAGGTCGGCCGGAGGACGATGTATTGAATCGCGACGCAATTTGTGTGTTCTATTGTCATTAAGAGGCTCCGAACCTTACAATTAACTGTCAGTTTTGCGTCGGATTCGAAAATCTAGACTCACAGGAGATCGACCATAAGGTGCCCGAGGCAGCACTAGACCCTTGGAGACAGGTCGGCCGGAGGACGATGTATTGAATGGCGACGGGATTTGTGTGTTCCATCGTCATTAACAGGCTCTGAACGTTACAATTAACTGTCAGTTTTGCGTCGGATTCGAAAATCTAGACTCACAGGAGATCGACCATAACGTGCCCGAGGCAGCAATAGACCCTTGGAGACAGTTCGGCCGGAGGACGATGTATTGAATCGCGGCGCAATTTGTGTGTTCCATCGTCATTAACAGGCTCTGAACCTTACAATTAACTGTCAGTTTTGCGTCGGATTCGAAAATCTAGACTCACAGGAGATCGACCATAAGGTGCCCGAGGCAGCACTAGACCCTTGGAGACAAGTCGGCTGGAGGACGATGTACTGAATCGCGACGCGATTTGTGTGTTCCATCGTCATTAACAGGCTCTGAACGTTACAATTAACTGTCAGTTTTGCGTCGGATTCGAAAATCTAGACTCACAGGAGATCGACCATAAGGTGCCCGAGGCAGCAATAGACCCTTGGAGACAGGTCGGCCGGAGGACGATGTATTGAATCGCGACGCGATTTGTGTGTTCGATTGTCATTAAGAGGCTCTGAACCTTGCAATTAACTGTCAGTTTTGCGTCGGATTCGAAAATCTAGACTCACAGGAGAACGACCATACGGTGTCCGAGGCAGCACTAGACCCTTGGAGACAAGTCGGCTGGAGGACGATGTATTGAATCGCGACGCAATTTGTGTGTTCCACCGTCATTAACAGGCTCTGAACGTTACAATTAACTGTCAGTTTTGCGTCGGATTCAAAAATCTAGACTCACAGGAGATCGACCATAAGGTGCCCGAGGCAGCAATAGACCCTTGGAGACAGGTCGGCCGGAGGACGATGTATTGAATCGCGACGCGATTTGTGTGTTCCATCGTCATTAACAGGCTCTGAACGTTACAATTAACTGTCAGTTTTGCGTCGGATTCGAAAATCTAGACTCACAGGAGATCGACCATAAGGTGCCCGAGGCAGCAATAGACCCTTGGAGACAGGTCGGCCGGAGGACGATGTATTGAATCGCGACGCGATTTGTGTGTTCCATTGTCATTAAGAGGCTCTGAACCTTGCAATTAACTGTCAGTTTTGCGTCGGATTCGAAAATCTAGACTCACAGGAGAACGACCATACGGTGTCCGAGGCAGCACTAGACCCTTGGAGACAAGTCGGCTGGAGGACGATGTATTGAATCGCGACGCAATTTGTGTGTTCCATTGTCATTAAGAGGCTCTGAACCTTACAATTAACTGTCAGTTTTGCGTCGGATTCGAAAATCTAGACTCACAGGAAAACGAGCATAAGGTGTCCGAGGCAGCACTAGACCCTTGGAGACAAGTCGGCTGGAGGACGATGTATTGAATCGCGACGCAATTTGTGCGTTCCATCGTCATTAACAGTCTCTGAACGTTACAATTAACTGCGTCGGATTCGAAAATCTAGACTCACAGGAGATCGACCATAAAGTGCCCGAGGCAGCAATAGACCCTTGGAGACAGGTCGGCCGGAGGACGATGTATTGAATCGCGACGCGATTTGTGTGTTCCATTGTCATTAAGAGGCTCTGAACCTTACAACTAACTGTCAGTTTTGCGTCGGATTCGAAAATCTAGACTCACAGGAGATCGACCATAAGGTGCCCGATTCAGCAATAGACCCTTGGAGACAGGTCGGCCGGAGGACGATGTATTGAATCGCGACGGGATTTTGTGTTCCATCGTCATTAACAGGCTCTGAACGTTACAATTAACTGTCAGTTTTGCGTCGGATTCGAAAATCTAGACTCACAGGAGATCGACCATAAGGTGCCCGAGGCAGCACTAGACCCTTGGAGACAGGTCGGCCGGAGGACGATGTATTGAATCGCGACGGGATTTGTGTGTTCCATCGTCATTAACAGGCTCTGAACGTTACAATTAACTGTCAGTTTTGCGTCGGATTCGAAAATCTAGACTCACAGGAGATCGACCATAACGTGCCCGAGGCAGCAATAGACCCTTGGAGACAGGTCGGCCGGAGGACGATGTATTGAATCGCGACGCGATTTGTGTGTTCCATTGTCATTAAGAGGCTCTGAACGTTACAATTAACTGTCAGTTTTGCGTCGGATTCGAAAATCTAGACTCACAGGAGAACGACCATAAGGTGTCCGAGGCATCACTAGACCCATGGAGACAAGTCGGCTGGAGGACGATGTATTGAATCGCGACGCGATTTGTGTGTTCCATCGTCATTAACAGGCTCTGAACGTTACAATTAACTGTCAGTTTTGCGTCGGATTCGAAAGTCTAGACTCACAGGAGATCGACCATAAGGTGCCCGAGGCAGCAATAGACCCTTGGAGACAGGTCGCCGGAGGACGATGTATTGAATCGCGACGCGATTTGTGTGTTCCATTGTCATTAAGAGGCTCTGAACCTTACAATTAACTGTAAGTTTTGCGTCGGATTCGAAAATCTAGACTCACAGAAGAACGACCATAAGGTGCCCGAGGCAGCACTAGACCCTTGGAGACAAGTCGGCTGGAGGACGATGTATTGAATCGCGACGGGATTTTGTGTTCCATCGTCATTAACAGGCTCAAACGTTACAATTAACTGTCAGTTTTGCGTCGGATTCAAAAGTCTAGACTCTCACGAGAACGACCATAAGGTGCCCGAGGCAGCAATAGACCCTTGGAGACAGTTCGGCCGGAGGACGATGTATTGAATCGCGACGCAATTTGTGTGTTCCATCGTCATTAACAGGCTCTGAACCTTACAATTAACTGTCAGTTTTGCGTCGGATTCGAAAATCTAGACTCACAGGAGATCGACCATAAGGTGCCCGAGGCAGCACTAGACCCTTGGAGACAAGTCGGCTGGAGGACGATGTACTGAATCGCGACGCGATTTGTGTGTTCCATCGTCATTAACAGGCTCTGAACGTTACAATTAACTGTCAGTTTTGCGTCGGATTCGAAAATCTAGACTCACAGGAGATCGACCATAAGGTGCCCGAGGCAGCAATTGACCCTTGGAGACAGGTCGGCCGGAGGACGATGTATTGAATCGCGACGCGATTTGTGTGTTCCATTGTCATTAAGAGGCTCTGAACCTTGCAATTAACTGTGAGTTTTGCGTCGGATTCGAAAATCTAGACTCACAGGAGAACGACTATAAGGTGCCCGAGGCAGCAATAGTCCCTTGGAGACAGGTCGGCCGGAGGACGATGTAATGAATCGCGACGCGATTTGTGTGTTCCATTGTCATTAAGAGGCTCTGAACGTTACAATTAACTCTCATTTTTGCGTCGGATTCGAAAATCTAGACTCATAGGAGAACGACCATAAGGTGTCCGAGGCATCACTAGACCCATGGAGACAAGTCGGCTGGAGGACGATGTATTGAATCGCGACGCGATTTGTGTATTCCATCGTCATTAACAGGCTCTGAACGTTACAATTAACTGTCAGTTTTGCGTCGGATTCGAAAATCTAGACTCACAGGCGATCGACCATAAGGTGCCCGAGGCAGCAATTGACCCTCGGAGAAAGGTCGGCCGGAGGACGATGTATTGAATCGCGACGCGATTTGTGTGTTCCATCGTCATGAACAGGCTCTGAACGTTACAATTAACTGTCAGTTTTGCGTCGGATTCGAAAATCTAGACTCACAGGAGATCGACCATACGGTGTCCGAGGCAGCACTATACCCTTGGAGACAAGTCGGCTGGAGGACGATGTATTGAATCGCGACGCAATTTGTGTGTTCCACCGTCATTAACAGACTCTGAACGTTACAATTAACTGTCAGTTTTGCGTTGGATTCGAAAGTCTAGACTCACAGGAGATCGACCATAAGGTGCATGAGGCAGCAATAGACCCTTGGAGACAGGTCGGCCGGAGGACGATGTAATGAATCGCGACGCGATTTGTGTGTTCCATTGTCATTAAGAGGCTCTGAACCTTACAATTAACTATAAGTTTTGCGTCGGATTCGAAAATCTAGACTCACAGGAGATCGACCATAAGGTGCCCGAGGAAGCACTAGACCCTTGGAGACAGGTCGGCTGGAGGACGATGTATTGAATCGCGACGCAAATTGTGTGTTCCATCGTCATTAACAGGCTCTGAACCTTACAATTAACTGTCAGTTTTGCGTCGGATTCAAAAGTCTAGACTCACACGAGAACGACCATAAGGTGCCCGAGGCAGCAATAGACCCTTGGAGACAGGTCGGCCGGAGGACGATGTATTGAATCGCGACGCAATTTGTGTGTTCCATCGTCATTAACAGGCTCTGAACGTTACAATTAACTGTCAGTTTTGCGTCGGATTCGAAAATCTAGACTCACAGGAGAATGACCATAAGGTGCCCGAGGCAGCAAAAGACCCTTGGAGACAGTTCGGCCGGAGGACGATGTATTGAATCGCGGCGCAATTTGTGTGTTCCATCGTCATTAACAGGCTCTGAACGTTACAATTAACTGTCAGTTTTGCGTCGGATTCGAAAATCTAGACTCACAGGAGATCGACCATAAGGTGCCCGAGGCAGCACTAGACCCTTGGAGACAAGTCGGCTGGAGGACGATGTACTGAATCGCGACGCGATTTGTGTGTTCCATCGTCATTAACAGGCTCTGAACGTTACAATTAACTGTCAGTTTTGCGTCGGATTCGAAAATCTAGACTCACAGGTGATCGACCATAAGGTGCCCGAGGCAGCAATTGACCCTTGGAGACAGGTCGGCCGGAGGACGATGTATTGAATCGCGACGCAATTTGTGTGTTCCATCGTCATTAACAGGCTCTGAACGTTACAATTAACTGTCAGTTTTGCGTCGGATTCGAAAATCTAGACTCACAGGAGATCGACCATAAGGTGCCCGAGGCAGCAATTGACCCTTGGAGACAGGTCGGCCGGAGGACGATGTATTGAATCGCGACGCGATTTGTGTGTTCCATCGTCATTAACAGGCTCTGAACGTTACAATTAACTGTCAGTTTTGCGTCGGATTCGAAAATCTAGACTCACAGGAGATCGACCATAAGGTGCCCGAGGCAGCAATAGACCCTTGGAGACAGGTCGGCCGGAGGACGATGTATTGAATCGCGACGGGATTTGTGTGTTCCATCGTCATTAACAGGTTCTGAACGTTACAATTAACTGTCAGTTTTGCGTCGGATTCGAAAATCTAGACTCACAGAAGAACGACCATAAGGTGCCCGAGGCAGCACTAGACCCTTGGAGACAAGTCGGTTGGAGGACGATGTATTGAAAGGCGACGCGATTTGTGTGCTCCATCGTCATTAACAGGCTCTGAACGTTACAATTAACTGTCAGTTTTGCGTCGGATTCGAAAATCTAGACTCACAGGAGAATGACCATAAGGTGCCCGAGGCAGCAAAAGACCCTTGGAGACAGGTCGGCCGGAGGACGATGTATTGAATCGCGACGCAATTTGTGTGTTCCATTGTCATTAAGAGGCTCTGAACCTTACAATTAACTGTCAGTTTTGCGTCGGATTCGAAAATCTAGACTCACAGGAAAACGACCATAAGGTGTCCGAGGCAGCACTAGACCCTTGGAGACAAGTCGGCTGGAGGACGATGTATTGAATCGCGACGCAAATTGTGTGTTCCATCGTCATTAACAGGCTCTGAACCTTACAATTAACTGTCAGTTTTGCGTCGGATTCAAAAGTCTAGACTCACACGAGAACGACCATAAGGTGCCCGAGGCAGCAATAGACCCTTGGAGACAGTTCGGCCGGAGGACGATGTATTGAATCGCGACGCAATTTGTGTGTTCCATCGTCATTAACAGGCTCTGAACCTTACAATTAACTGTCAGTTTTGCGTCGGATTCGAAAATCTAGACTCACAGGAGATCGACCATAAGGTGCCCGAGGCAGCACTAGACCCTTGGAGACAAGTCGGCTGGAGGACGATGTACTGAATCGCGACGCGATTTGTGTGTTCCATCGTCATTAACAGGCTCTGAACGTTACAATTAACTGTCAGTTTTGCGTCGGATTCGAAAATCTAGACTCACAGAAGAACGGCCATAAGGTGCCCGAGGCAGCACTAGACCCTTGGAGACAAGTCGGTTGGAGGACGATGTATTGAATCGCGACGCGATTTGTGTGTTCCATCGTCATTAACAGGCTCTGAACCTTACAATTAACTGTCAGTTTTGCGTCGGATTCTAAAATCTAGACTCACAGGAGAACGACCATAAGGTGCCCGAGGCAGCAATAGACCCTTGGAGACAGGTCGGCCGGAGGACGATAGATTGAATCGCGACGCAATTTGTGTGTGCCATCGTCATTAACCGGCTCTGAACGTTACAATTAACTGTCAGTTTTGCGTCGGATTCGAAAATCTAGACTCACAGGAGATCGACCATAAGGTGCCCGAGGCAGCAATAGACCCTTGGAGACAGGTCGGCCGGAGGACGATGTATTGAATCGCGGCGCAATTTGTGTGTTCCATCGTCATTAACAGGCTCTGAACCTTACAATTAACTGTCAGTTTTGCGTCGGATTCGAAAATCTAGACTCACAGGAGATCGACCATAAGGTGCCCGAGGCAGCACTAGACCCTTGGAGACAAGTCGGCTGGAGGACGATGTACTGAATCGCGACGCGATTTGTGTGTTCCATCGTCATTAACAGGCTCTGAACGTTACAATTAACTGTCATTTTTGCGTCGGATTCGAAAATCTAGACTCATAGGAGAACGACCATAAGGTGTCCGAGGCATCACTAGACCCATGGAGACAAGTCGGCTGGAGGACGATGTATTGAATCGCGACGCGATTTGTGTCTTCCATCGTCATTAACAGGCTCTGAACGTTACAATTAACTGTCAGTTTTGCGTCGGATTCGAAAATCTAGACTCACAGGCGATCGACCATAAGGTGCCCGAGGCAGCAATTGACCCTCGGAGAAAGGTCGGCCGGAGGACGATGTATTGAATCGCGACGCGATTTGTGTGTTCCATCGTCATGAACAGGCTCTGAACGTTACAATTAACTGTCAGTTTTGCGTCGGATTCGAAAATCTAGACTCACAGGAGATCGACCATAAGGTGCCCGAGGCAGCACTATACCCTTGGAGACAAGTCGGCTGGAGGACGATGTATTGAATCGCGACGCAATTTGTGTGTTCCACCGTCATTAACAGGCTCTGAACGTTACAATTAACTGTCAGTTTTGCGTTGGATTCGAAAGTCTAGACTCACAGGAGATCGACCATAAGGTGCATGAGGCAGCAATAGACCCTTGGAGACAGGTCGGCCGGAGGACGATGTAATGAATCGCGACGCGATTTGTGTGTTCCATTGTCATTAAGAGGCTCTGAACCTTACAATTAACTGTAAGTTTTGCGTCGGATTCGAAAATCTAGACTCACAGGAGATCGACCATAAGGTGCCCGAGGAAGCACTAGACCCTTGGAGACAGGTCGGCTGGAGGACGATGTATTGAATCGCGACGCAAATTGTGTGTTCCATCGTCATTAACAGGCTCTGAACCTTACAATTAACTGTCAGTTTTGCGTCGGATTCAAAAGTCTAGACTCACACGAGAACGACCATAAGGTGCCCGAGGCAGCAATAGACCCTTGGAGACAGGTCGGCCGGAGGACGATGTATTGAATCGCGACGGGATTTGTGTGTTCCATCGTCATTAACAGGCTCTGAACGTTACAATTAACTGTCAGTTTTGCGTCGGATTCGAAAATCTAGACTCACAGGAGATCGACCATAAGGTGCCCGAGGCAGCAATAGACCCTTGGAGACAGTTCGGCCGGAGGACGATGTATTGAATCGCGGCGCAATTTGTGTGTTCCATCGTCATTAACAGGCTCTGAACGTTACAATTAACTGTCAGTTTTGCGTCGGATTCGAAAATCTAGACTCACAGGAGATCGACCATAAGGTGCCCGAGGCAGCACTAGACCCTTGGAGACAAGTCGGCTGGAGGACGATGTACTGAATCGCGACGCGATTTGTGTGTTCCATCGTCATTAACAGGCTCTGAACGTTACAATTAACTGTCATTTTTGCGTCGGATTCGAAAATCTAGACTCATAGGAGAACGACCATAAGGTGTCCGAGGCATCACTAGACCCATGGAGACAAGTCGGCTGGAGGACGATGTATTGAATCGCGACGCGATTTGTGTCTTCCATCGTCATTAACAGGCTCTGAACGTTACAATTAACTGTCAGTTTTGCGTCGGATTCGAAAATCTAGACTCACAGGCGATCGACCATAAGGTGCCCGAGGCAGCAATTGACCCTCGGAGAAAGGTCGGCCGGAGGACGATGTATTGAATCGCGACGCGATTTGTGTGTTCCATCGTCATGAACAGGCTCTGAACGTTACAATTAACTGTCAGTTTTGCGTCGGATTCGAAAATCTAGACTCACAGGAGATCGACCATAAGGTGCCCGAGGCAGCACTATACCCTTGGAGACAAGTCGGCTGGAGGACGATGTATTGAATCGCGACGCAATTTGTGTGTTCCACCGTCATTAACAGGCTCTGAACGTTACAATTAACTGTCAGTTTTGCGTTGGATTCGAAAGTCTAGACTCACAGGAGATCGACCATAAGGTGCATGAGGCAGCAATAGACCCTTGGAGACAGGTCGGCCGGAGGACGATGTAATGAATCGCGACGCGATTTGTGTGTTCCATTGTCATTAAGAGGCTCTGAACCTTACAATTAACTGTAAGTTTTGCGTCGGATTCGAAAATCTAGACTCACAGGAGATCGACCATAAGGTGCCCGAGGAAGCACTAGACCCTTGGAGACAGGTCGGCTGGAGGACGATGTATTGAATCGCGACGCAAATTGTGTGTTCCATCGTCATTAACAGGCTCTGAACCTTACAATTAACTGTCAGTTTTGCGTCGGATTCAAAAGTCTAGACTCACACGAGAACGACCATAAGGTGCCCGAGGCAGCAATAGACCCTTGGAGACAGGTCGGCCGGAGGACGATGTATTGAATCGCGACGGGATTTGTGTGTTCCATCGTCATTAACAGGCTCTGAACGTTACAATTAACTGTCAGTTTTGCGTCGGATTCGAAAATCTAGACTCACAGGAGATCGACCATAAGGTGCCCGAGGCAGCAATAGACCCTTGGAGACAGTTCGGCCGGAGGACGATGTATTGAATCGCGGCGCAATTTGTGTGTTCCATCGTCATTAACAGGCTCTGAACGTTACAATTAACTGTCAGTTTTGCGTCGGATTCGAAAATCTAGACTCACAGGAGATCGACCATAAGGTGCCCGAGGCAGCACTAGACCCTTGGAGACAAGTCGGCTGGAGGACGATGTACTGAATCGCGACGCGATTTGTGTGTTCCATCGTCATTAACAGGCTCTGAACGTTACAATTAACTGTCAGTTTTGCGTCGGATTCGAAAATCTAGACTCACAGGAGATCGACCATAAGGTGCCCGAGGCAGCAATTGACCCTTGGAGACAGGTCGGCCGGAGGACGATGTATTGAATCGCGACGCGATTTGTGTGTTCCATTGTCATTAAGAGTCTCTGAACCTTGCAATTAACTGTCAGTTTTGCGTCGGATTCGAAAATCTAGACTCACACGAGAACGACCATAAGGTGCCCGAGGCAGCAAAAGACCCTTGGAGACAGTTCGGCCGGAGGACGATGTATTGAATCGCGACGGGATTTGTGTGTTCCATCGTCATTAACAGGCTCTGAACGTTACAATTAACTGTCAGTTTTGCGTCGGATTCGAAAATCTAGACTCACAGGAGATCGACCATAAGGTGACCGAGGCAGCAATAGACCCTTGGAGACAGGTCGGCCGGAGGACGATGTATTGAATCGCGACGGGATTTGTGTGTTCCATCGTCATTAACAGGTTCTGAACGTTACAATTAACTGTCAGTTTTGCGTCGGATTCGAAAATCTAGACTCACAGAAGAACGACCATAAGGTGCCCGAGGCAGCACTAGACCCTTGGAGACAAGTCGGTTGGAGGACGATGTATTGAAAGGCGACGCGATTTGTGTGCTCCATCGTCATTAACAGGCTCTGAACGTTACAATTAACTGTCAGTTTTGCGTCGGATTCGAAAATCTAGACTCACAGGAGAATGACCATAAGGTGCCCGAGGCAGCAAAAGACCCTTGGAGACAGGTCGGCCGGAGGACGATGTATTGAATCGCGACGCAATTTGTGTGTTCCATTGTCATTAAGAGGCTCTGAACCTTACAATTAACTGTCAGTTTTGCGTCGGATTCGAAAATCTAGACTCACAGGAAAACGACCATAAGGTGTCCGAGGCAGCACTAGACCCTTGGAGACAAGTCGGCTGGAGGACGATGTATTGAATCGCGACGCAAATTGTGTGTTCCATCGTCATTAACAGGCTCTGAACCTTACAATTAACTGTCAGTTTTGCGTCGGATTCAAAAGTCTAGACTCACACGAGAACGACCATAAGGTGCCCGAGGCAGCAATAGAGCCTTGGAGACAGTTCGGCCGGAGGACGATGTATTGAATCGCGACGCAATTTGTGTGTTCCATCGTCATTAACAGGCTCTGAACCTTACAATTAACTGTCAGTTTTGCGTCGGATTCGAAAATCTAGACTCACAGGAGATCGACCATAAGGTGCCCGAGGCAGCACTAGACCCTTGGAGACAAGTCGGCTGGAGGACGATGTACTGAATCGCGACGCGATTTGTGTGTTCCATCGTCATTAACAGGCTCTGAACGTTACAATTAACTGTCAGTTTTGCGTCGGATTCGAAAATCTAGACTCACAGGAGATCGACCATAAGGTGCCCGAGGCAGCAATTGACCCTTGGAGACAGGTCGGCCGGAGGACGATGTATTGAATCGCGACGCGATTTGTGTGTTCCATTGTCATTAAGAGGCTCTGAACCTTGCAATTAACTGTGAGTTTTGCGTCGGATTCGAAAATCTAGACTCACAGGAGAACGACTATAAGGTGCCCGAGGCAGCAATAGTCCCTTGGAGACAGGTCGGCCGGAGGACGATGTATTGAATCGCGACGCAATTTGTGTGTTCCATTGTCATTAAGAGGCTCTGAACCTTACGATTAACTGTCAATTTTGCGTCGCATTCGAAAATCTAGACTCACAGGAGAACGACAATAAGGTGCCCGAGGCAGCACGAGACCCTTGCAGACAAGTCGGCTGGAGGACGATGTATTGAATCGCGACGCGATTTGTGTGTTCCATCGTCATTTACAGGCTCTGAACGTTACAATTAACTGTCAGGTTTGCGTCGGATTCGAAAATCTAGACTCACAGGAGATCGACCATAACGTGCCCGAGGCAGCAATAGACCCTTGGAGACAGGTCGGCCGGAGGACGATGTAATGAATCGCGACGCGATTTGTGTGTTCCATTGTCATTAAGAGGCTCTGAACGTTACAATTAACTGTCATTTTTGCGTCGGATTCGAAAATCTAGACTCATAGGAGAACGACCATAAGGTGTCCGAGGCATCACTATACCCTTGGAGACAAGTCGGCTGGAGGACGATGTATTGAATCGCGACGCGATTTGTGTATTCCATCGTCATTAACAGGCTCTGAACGTTACAATTAACTGTCAGTTTTGCGTCGGATTCGAAAATCTAGACTCACAGGCGATCGACCATAAGGTGCATGAGGCAGCAATAGACCCTTGGAGACAGGTCGGCCGGAGGACGATGTAATGAATCGCGACGCGATTTGTGTGTTCCATTGTCATTAAGAGGCTCTGAACCTTACAATTAACTGTAAGTTTTGCGTCGGATTCGAAAATCTAGACTCACAGGAGATCGACCATAAGGTGCCCGAGGAAGCACTAGACCCTTGGAGACAGGTCGGCTGGAGGACGATGTATTGAATCGCGACGCAAATTGTGTGTTCCATCGTCATTAACAGGCTCTGAACCTTACAATTAACTGTCAGTTTTGCGTCGGATTCAAAAGTCTAGACTCACACGAGAACGACCATAAGGTGCCCGAGGCAGCAATAGACCCTTGGAGACAGGTCGGCCGGAGGACGATGTATTGAATCGCGACGCAATTTGTGTGTTCCATCGTCATTAACAGGCTCTGAACGTTACAATTAACTGTCAGTTTTGCGTCGGATTCGAAAATCTAGACTCACAGGAGATCGACCATAAGGTGCCCGAGGCAGCAATAGACCCTTGGAGACAGTTCGGCCGGAGGACGATGTATTGAATCGCGGCGCAATTTGTGTGTTCCATCGTCATTAACAGGCTCTGAACGTTACAATTAACTGTCAGTTTTGCGTCGGATTCGAAAATCTAGACTCACAGGAGATCGACCATAAGGTGCCCGAGGCAGCACTAGACCCTTGGAGACAAGTCGGCTGGAGGACGATGTACTGAATCGCGACGCGATTTGTGTGTTCCATCGTCATTAACAGGCTCTGAACGTTACAATTAACTGTCAGTTTTGCGTCGGATTCGAAAATCTAGACTCACAGGTGATCGACCATAAGGTGCCCGAGGCAGCAATTGACCCTTGGAGACAGGTCGGCCGGAGGACGATGTATTGAATCGCGACGCGATTTGTGTGTTCCATTGTCATTAAGAGTCTCTGAACCTTGCAATTAACTGTCAGTTTTGCGTCGGATTCGAAAATCTAGACTCACACGAGAACGACCATAAGGTGCCCGAGGCAGCAAAAGACCGTTGGAGACAGGTCGGCCGGAGGACGATGTATTGAATCGCGACGTAATTTGTGTGTTCCATCGTCATTAACAGGCTCTGAACGTTACAATTAACTCTCAGTTTTGCGTCGGATTCGAAAATCTAGACTCACAGGAGATCGACCATAAGGTGCCCGAGGCAGCAATAGACCCTTGGAGACAGTTCGGCTGGAGGACGATGTATTGAATCGCGACGCAATTTGTGTGTTCCATCGTCATTAACAGGCTCTGAACGTTACAATTAACTGTCAGTTTTGCGTCGGATTCGAAAATCTAGACTCACAGGAGATCGACCATAAGGTGCCCGAGGCAGCAATTGACCCTTGGAGACAGGTCGGCCGGAGGACGATGTATTGAATCGCGACGCGATTTGTGTGTTCCATCGTCATTAACAGGCTCTGAACGTTACAATTAACTGTCAGTTTTGCGTCGGATTCGAAAATCTAGACTCACAGGAGATCGACCATAAGGTGCCCGAGGCAGCAATAGACCCTTGGAGACAGGTCGGCCGGAGGACGATGTATTGAATCGCGACGGGATTTGTGTGTTCCATCGTCATTAACAGGTTCTGAACGTTACAATTAACTGTCAGTTTTGCGTCGGATTTGAAAATCTAGACTCACAGAAGAACGACCATAAGGTGCCCGAGGCAGCACTAGACCCTTGGAGACAAGTCGGTTGGAGGACGATGTATTGAAAGGCGACGCGATTTGTGTGCTCCATCGTCATTAACAGGCTCTGAACGTTACAATTAACTGTCAGTTTTGCGTCGGATTCGAAAATCTAGACTCACAGGAGAATGACCATAAGGTGCCCGAGGCAGCAAAAGACCCTTGGAGACAGGTCGGCCGGAGGACGATGTATTGAATCGCGACGCAATTTGTGTGTTCCATTGTCATTAAGAGGCTCTGAACCTTACAATTAACTGTCAGTTTTGCGTCGGATTCGAAAATCTAGACTCACAGGAAAACGACCATAAGGTGTCCGAGGCAGCACTAGACCCTTGGAGAGAAGTCGGCTGGAGGACGATGTATTGAATCGCGACGCAATTTGTGTGTTCCATCGTCATTAACAGTCTCTGAACGTTACAATTAACTGCGTCAGATTCGAAAATCTAGACTCACAGGAGATCGACCATAAGGTGCCCGAGGCAGCACTAGACCCTTGGAGACAAGTCGGCCGGAGGACGATGTATTGAATCGCGACGGGATTTGTGTGTTCCATTGTCATTAACAGGCTCTGAACGTTACAATTAACTGTCAGTTTTGCGTCGGATTCGAAAATCTAGACTCACAGGAGATCGACCATAACGTGCCCGAGGCAGCAATAGACCCTTGGAGACAGGTCGGCCGGAGGACGATGTATTGAATCGCGACGGGATTTGTGTGTTCCATCGTCATTAACAGGCTCTGAACGTTACAATTAACTGTCAGTTTTGCGTCGGATTCGAAAATCTAGACTCACAGGAGATCGACCATAACGTGCCCGAGGCAGCAATAGACCCTTGGAGACAGGTCGGCCGGAGGACGATGTAATGAATCGCGACGCGATTTGTGTGTTCCATTGTCATTAAGAGGCTCTGAACGTTACAATTAACTGTCATTTTTGCGTCGGATTCGAAAATCTAGACTCACAGGAGAACGACCATAAGGTGTCCGAGGCATCACTAGACCCATGGAGACAAGTCGGCTGGAGGACGATGTATTGAATCGCGACGCGATTTGTGTATTCCATCGTCATTAACAGGCTCTGAACCTTACAATTAACTGTCAGTTTTGCGTCGGATTCGAAAATCTAGACTCACAGGAGATCGACCATAAGGTGCCCGAGGCAGCAATTGACCCTTGGAGACAGGTCGGCCGGAGGACGATGTATTGAATCGCGACGCGATTTGTGTGTTCCATCGTCATGAACAGGCTCTGAACGTTACAATTAACTGTCAGTTTTGCGTCGGATTCGAAAATCTAGACTCACAGGAGAACACGACCATACGGTGTCCGAGGCAGCACTATACCCTTGGAGACAAGTCGGCTGGAGGACGATGTATTGAATCGCGACGCAATTTGTGTGTTCCACCGTCATTAACAGGCTCTGAACGTTACAATTAACTGTCAGTTTTGCGTTGGATTCGAAAGTCTAGACTCACAGGAGATCGACCATAAGGTGCATGAGGCAGCAATAGACCCTTGGAGACAGGTCGGCCGGAGGACGATGTATTGAATCGCGACGCGATTTGTGTGTTCCATTGTCATTAAGAGGCTCTGAACCTTACAATTAACTGTAAGTTTTGCGTCGGATTCGAAAATCTAGACTCACAGGAGATCGACCATAAGGTGCCCGAGGCAGCACTAGACCCTTGGAGACAAGTCGGCTGGAGGACGATGTATTGAATCGCGACGCAAATTGTGTGTTCCATCGTCATTAACAGGCTCTGAACCTTACAATTAACTGTCAGTTTTGCGTTGGATTCAAAAGTCTAGACTCACACGAAAACGACCATAAGGTGCCCGAGGCAGCAAAAGACCGTTGGAGACAGGTCGGCCGGAGGACGATGTATTGAATCGCGACGTAATTTGTGTGTTCCATCGTCATTAACAGGCTCTGAACGTTACAATTAACTCTCAGTTTTGCGTCGGATTCGAAAATCTAGACTCACAGGAGATCGACCATAAGGTGCCCGAGGCAGCAATAGACCCTTGGAGACAGTTCGGCTGGAGGACGATGTATTGAATCGCGACGCAATTTGTGTGTTCCATCGTCATTAACAGGCTCTGAACGTTACAATTAACTGTCAGTTTTGCGTCGGATTCGAAAATCTAGACTCACAGGAGATCGACCATAAGGTGCCCGAGGCAGCAATTGACCCTTGGAGACAGGTCGGCCGGACGACGATGTATTGAATCGCGACGCGATTTGTGTGTTCCATCGTCATTAACAGGCTCTGAACGTTACAATTAACTGTCAGTTTTGCGTCGGATTCGAAAATCTAGACTCACAGGAGATCGACCATAAGGTGCCCGAGGCAGCAATAGACCCTTGGAGACAGGTCGGCCGGAGGACGATGTATTGAATCGCGACGGGATTTGTGTGTTCCATCGTCATTAACAGGTTCTGAACGTTACAATTAACTGTCAGTTTTGCGTCGGATTTGAAAATCTAGACTCACAGAAGAACGACCATAAGGTGCCCGAGGCAGCACTAGACCCTTGGAGACAAGTCGGTTGGAGGACGATGTATTGAAAGGCGACGCGATTTGTGTGCTCCATCGTCATTAACAGGCTCTGAACGTTACAATTAACTGTCAGTTTTGCGTCGGATTCGAAAATCTAGACTCACAGGAGAATGACCATAAGGTGCCCGAGGCAGCAAAAGACCCTTGGAGACAGGTCGGCCGGAGCACGATGTATTGAATCGCGACGCAATTTGTGTGTTCCATTGTCATTAAGAGGCTCTGAACCTTACAATTAACTGTCAGTTTTGCGTCGGATTCGAAAATCTAGACTCACAGGAAAACGACCATAAGGTGTCCGAGGCAGCACTAGACCCTTGGAGACAAGTCGGCTGGAGGACGATGTATTGAATCGCGACGCAATTTGTGTGTTCCATCGTCATTAACAGTCTCTGAACGTTACAATTAACTGCGTCAGATTCGAAAATCTAGACTCACAGGAGATCGACCATAAGGTGCCCGAGGCAGCACTAGACCCTTGGAGACAAGTCGGCCGGAGGACGATGTATTGAATCGCGACGGGATTTGTGTGTTCCATTGTCATTAACAGGCTCTGAACGTTACAATTAACTGTCAGTTTTGCGTCGGATTCGAAAATCTAGACTCACAGGAGATCGACCATAACGTGCCCGAGGCAGCAATAGACCCTTGGAGACAGGTCGGCCGGAGGACGATGTATTGAATCGCGACGGGATTTGTGTGTTCCATCGTCATTAACAGGCTCTGAACGTTACAATTAACTGTCAGTTTTGCGTCGGATTCGAAAATCTAGACTCACAGGAGATCGACCATAACGTGCCCGAGGCAGCAATAGACCCTTGGAGACAGGTCGGCCGGAGGACGATGTAATGAATCGCGACGCGATTTGTGTGTTCCATTGTCATTAAGAGGCTCTGAACGTTACAATTAACTGTCATTTTTGCGTCGGATTCGAAAATCTAGACTCACAGGAGAACGACCATAAGGTGTCCGAGGCATCACTAGACCCATGGAGACAAGTCGGCTGGAGGACGATGTATTGAATCGCGACGCGATTTGTGTATTCCATCGTCATTAACAGGCTCTGAACCTCACAATTAACTGTCAGTTTTGCGTCGGATTCGAAAATCTAGACTCACAGGAGATCGACCATAAGGTGCCCGAGGCAGCAATTGACCCTTGGAGACAGGTCGGCCGGAGGACGATGTATTGAATCGCGACGCGATTTGTGTGTTCCATCGTCATGAACAGGCTCTGAACGTTACAATTAACTGTCAGTTTTGCGTCGGATTCGAAAATCTAGACTCACAGGAGAACACGACCATACGGTGTCCGAGGCAGCACTATACCCTTGGAGACAAGTCGGCTGGAGGACGATGTATTGAATCGCGACGCAATTTGTGTGTTCCACCGTCATTAACAGGCTCTGAACGTTACAATTAACTGTCAGTTTTGCGTTGGATTCGAAAGTCTAGACTCACAGGAGATCGACCATAAGGTGCATGAGGCAGCAATAGACCCTTGGAGACAGGTCGGCCGGAGGACGATGTATTGAATCGCGACGCGATTTGTGTGTTCCATTGTCATTAAGAGGCTCTGAACCTTACAATTAACTGTAAGTTTTGCGTCGGATTCGAAAATCTAGACTCACAGGAGATCGACCATAAGGTGCCCGAGGCAGCACTAGACCCTTGGAGACAAGTCGGCTGGAGGACGATGTATTGAATCGCGACGCAAATTGTGTGTTCCATCGTCATTAACAGGCTCTGAACCTTACAATTAACTGTCAGTTTTGCGTTGGATTCAAAAGTCTAGACTCACACGAAAACGACCATAAGGTGCCCGAGGCAGCAAAAGACCGTTGGAGACAGGTCGGCCGGAGGACGATGTATTGAATCGCGACGTAATTTGTGTGTTCCATCGTCATTAACAGGCTCTGAACGTTACAATTAACTGTCAGTTTTGCGTCGGATTCGAAAATCTAGACTCACAGGAGATCGACCATAAGGTGCCCGAGGCAGCAATTGACCCTTGGAGACAGGTCGGCCGGACGACGATGTATTGAATCGCGACGCGATTTGTGTGTTCCATCGTCATTAACAGGCTCTGAACGTTACAATTAACTGTCAGTTTTGCGTCGGATTCGAAAATCTAGACTCACAGGAAATCGACCATAAGGTGCCCGAGGCAGCAATAGACCCTTGGAGACAGGTCGGCCGGAGGACGATGTATTGAATCGCGACGGGATTTGTGTGTTCCATCGTCATTAACAGGTTCTGAACGTTACAATTAACTGTCAGTTTTGCGTCGGATTTGAAAATCTAGACTCACAGAAGAACGACCATAAGGTGCCCGAGGCAGCACTAGACCCTTGGAGACAAGTCGGTTGGAGGACGATGTATTGAAAGGCGACGCGATTTGTGTGCTCCATCGTCATTAACAGGCTCTGAACGTTACAATTAACTGTCAGTTTTGCGTCGGATTCGAAAATCTAGACTCACAGGAGAATGACCATAAGGTGCCCGAGGCAGCAAAAGACCCTTGGAGACAGGTCGGCCGGAGGACGATGTATTGAATCGCGACGCAATTTGTGTGTTCCATTGTCATTAAGAGGCTCTGAACCTTACAATTAACTGTCAGTTTTGCGTCGGATTCGAAAATCTAGACTCACAGGAAAACGACCATAAGGTGTCCGAGGCAGCACTAGACCCTTGGAGACAAGTCGGCTGGAGGACGATGTATTGAATCGCGACGCAATTTGGGTGTTCCATCGTCATTAACAGTCTCTGAACGTTACAATTAACTGCGTCAGATTCGAAAATCTAGACTCACAGGAGATCGACCATAAGGTGCCCGAGGCAGCACTAGACCCTTGGAGACAAGTCGGCCGGAGGACGATGTATTGAATCGCGACGGGATTTGTGTGTTCCATTGTCATTAACAGGCTCTGAACGTTACAATTAACTGTCAGTTTTGCGTCGGATTCGAAAATCTAGACTCACAGGAGATCGACCATAACGTGCCCGAGGCAGCAATAGACCCTTGGAGACAGGTCGGCCGGAGGACGATGTATTGAATCGCGACGGGATTTGTGTGTTCCATCGTCATTAACAGGCTCTGAACGTTACAATTAACTGTCAGTTTTGCGTCGGATTCGAAAATCTAGACTCACAGGAGATCGACCATAACGTGCCCGAGGCAGCAATAGACCCTTGGAGACAGGTCGGCCGGAGGACGATGTAATGAATCGCGACGCGATTTGTGTGTTCCATTGTCATTAAGAGGCTCTGAACGTTACAATTAACTGTCATTTTTGCGTCGGATTCGAAAATCTAGACTCACAGGAGAACGACCATAAGGTGTCCGAGGCATCACTAGACCCATGGAGACAAGTCGGCTGGAGGACGATGTATTGAATCGCGACGCGATTTGTGTATTCCATCGTCATTAACAGGCTCTGAACCTTACAATTAACTGTCAGTTTTGCGTCGGATTCGGAAATCTAGACTCACAGGAGATCGACCATAAGGTGCCCGAGGCAGCAATTGACCCTTGGAGACAGGTCGGCCGGAGGACGATGTATTGAATCGCGACGCGATTTGTGTGTTCCATCGTCATGAACAGGCTCTGAACGTTACAATTAACTGTCAGTTTTGCGTCGGATTCGAAAATCTAGACTCACAGGAGAACACGACCATACGGTGTCCGAGGCAGCACTATACCCTTGGAGACAAGTCGGCTGGAGGACGATGTATTGAATCGCGACGCAATTTGTGTGTTCCACCGTCATTAACAGGCTCTGAACGTTACAATTAACTGTCAGTTTTGCGTTGGATTCGAAAGTCTAGACTCACAGGAGATCGACCATAAGGTGCATGAGGCAGCAATAGACCCTTGGAGACAGGTCGGCCGGAGGACGATGTATTGAATCGCGACGCGATTTGTGTGTTCCATTGTCATTAAGAGGCTCTGAACCTTACAATTAACTGTAAGTTTTGCGTCGGATTCGAAAATCTAGACTCACAGGAGATCGACCATAAGGTGCCCGAGGCAGCACTAGACCCTTGGAGACAAGTCGGCTGGAGGACGATGTATTGAATCGCGACGCAAATTGTGTGTTCCATCGTCATTAACAGGCTCTGAACCTTACAATTAACTGTCAGTTTTGCGTTGGATTCAAAAGTCTAGACTCACACGAGAACGACCATAAGGTGCCCGAGGCAGCAATAGACCCTTGGAGACAGGTCGGCCGGAGGACGATGTATTGAATCGCGACGCAATTTGTGTGTTCCATCGTCATTAACAGGCTCTGAACGTTACAGTTAACTGTCAGTTTTGCGTCGGATTCGAAAATCTAGACTCACAGGAGATCGACCATAAGGTGCCCGAGGCAGCAATAGAGCCTTGGAGACAGTTCGGCCGGAGGACGATGTATTGAATCGCGGCGCAATTTGTGTGTTCCATCGTCATTAACAGGCTCTGAACGTTACAATTAACTGTCAGTTTTGCGTCGGATTCGAAAATCTAGACTCACAGGAGATCGACCATAACGTGCCCGAGGCAGCAATAGACCCTTGGAGACAAGTCGGCTGGAGGACGATGTACTGAATCGCGACGCGATTTGTGTGTTCCATCGTCATTAACAGGCTGTGAACGTTACAATTAACTGTCAGTTTTGCGTCGGATTCGAAAATCTAGACTCACAGGTGATCGACCATAAGGTGCCCGAGGCAGCAATTGACCCTTGGAGACAGGTCGGCCGGAGGACGATGTATTGAATCGCGACGCGATTTGTGTGTTCCATTGTCATTAAGAGGCTCTGAACCTTGCAATTAACTGTCAGTTTTGCGTCGGATTCGAAAATCTAGACTCACAGGAGAACGACTATACGGTGTCGGAGGCAGAACTAGACCCTTGGAGACAAGTCGGCTGGAGGACGATGTATTGAATCGCGACGCAATTTGTGTGTTCCACCGTCATTAACAGGCTCTGAACGTTACAATTAACTGTCAGTTTTGCGTCGGATTCGAAAATCTAGACTCACACGAGAACGACCATAAGGTGCCCGAGGCAGCAATAGACCCTTGGAGACAGGTCGGCCGGAGGACGATGTATTGAATCGCGACGCAATTTGTGTGTTCCATCGTCATTAACAGGCTCTGAACGTTACAATTAACTCTCAGTTTTGCGTCGGATTCGAAAATCTAGACTCACAGGAGATCGACCATAAGGTGCCCGAAGCAGCAATAGACCCTTGGAGACAGTTCGGCTGGAGGACGATGTATTGAATCGCGACGCGATTTGTGTGTTCCATCGTCAATAACAGGCTCTGAACCTTACAATTAACTGTCAGTTTTGCGTCGGATTCGAAAATCTAGACTCACAGGAGATCGACCATAAGGTGCCCGAGGCAGCAATTGACCATTGGAGACAGGTCGGCCGGAGGACGATGTATTGAATCGCGACGCGATTTGTGTGTTCCATCGTCATTAACAGGCTCTGAACGTTACAATTAACTGTCAGTTTTGCGTCGGATTCGAAAATCTAGACTCACAGGAGATCGACCATAAGGTGCCCGAGGCAGCAATAGACCCTTGGAGACAGGTCGGCCGGAGGACGATGTATTGAATCGCGACGGGATTTGTGTGTTCCATCGTCATTAACAGGTTCTGAACGTTACAATTAACTGTCAGTTTTGCGTCGGATTCGAAAATCTAGACTCACAGAAGAACGACCATAAGGTGCTCGAGGCAGCACTAGACCCTTGGAGACAAGTCGGTTGGAGGACGATGTATTGAAAGGCGACGCGATTTGTGTGCTCCATCGTCATTAACAGGCTCTGAACGTTACAATTAACTGTCAGTTTTGCGTCGGATTCGAAAATCTAGACTCACAGGAGAATGACCATAAGGTGCCCGAGGCAGCAAAAGACCCTTGGAGACAGGTCGGCCGGAGGACGATGTATTGAATCGCGACGCAATTTGTGTGTTCCATTGTCATTAAGAGGCTCTGAACCTTACAATTAACTGTCAGTTTTGCGTCGGATTCGAAAATCTAGACTCACAGGAAAACGACCATAAGGTGTCCGAGGCAGCACTAGACCCTTGGAGACAAGCCGGCTGGAGGACGATGTATTGAATCGCACGCAATTTGTGTGTTCCATCGTCATTAACAGTCTCTGAACGTTACAATTAACTGCGTCAGATTCGAAAATCTAGACTCACAGGAGATCGACCATAAGGTGCCCGAGGCAGCACTAGACCCTTGGAGACAAGTCGGCCGGAGGACGATGTATTGAATCGCGACGGGATTTGTGTGTTCCATTGTCATTAACAGGCTCTGAACGTTACAATTAACTGTCAGTTTTGCGTCGGATTCGAAAATCTAGACTCACAGGAGATCGACCATAACGTGCCCGAGGCAGCAATAGACCCTTGGAGACAGGTCGGCCGGAGGACGATGTATTGAATCGCGACGGGATTTGTGTGTTCCATCGTCATTAACAGGCTCTGAACGTTACAATTAACTGTCAGTTTTGCGTCGGATTCGAAAATCTAGACTCACAGGAGATCGACCATAACGTGCCCGAGGCAGCAATAGACCCTTGGAGACAGGTCGGCCGGAGGACGATGTAATGAATCGCGACGCGATTTGTGTGTTCCATTGTCATTAAGAGGCTCTGAACGTTACAATTAACTGTCATTTTTGCGTCGGATTCGAAAATCTAGACTCACAGGAGAACGACCATAAGGTGTCCGAGGCATCACTAGACCCATGGAGACAAGTCGGCTGGAGGACGATATATTGAATCGCGACGCGATTTGTGTATTCCATCGTCATTAACAGGCTCTGAACCTTACAATTAACTGTCAGTTTTGCGTCGGATTCGAAAATCTAGACTCACAGGAGATCGACCATAAGGTGCCCGAGGCAGCAATTGACCCTTGGAGACAGGTCGGCCGGAGGACGATGTATTGAATCGCGACGCGATTTGTGTGTTCCATCGTCATGAACAGGCTCTGAACGTTACAATTAACTGTCAGTTTTGCGTCGGATTCGAAAATCTAGACTCACAGGAGAACACGACCATACGGTGTCCGAGGCAGCACTATACCCTTGGAGACAAGTCGGCTGGAGGACGATGTATTGAATCGCGACGCAATTTGTGTGTTCCACCGTCATTAACAGGCTCTGAACGTTACAATTAACTGTCAGTTTTGCGTTGGATTCGAAAGTCTAGACTCACAGGAGATCGACCATAAGGTGCATGAGGCAGCAATAGACCCTTGGAGACAGGTCGGCCGGAGGACGATGTATTGAATCGCGACGCGATTTGTGTGTTCCATTGTCATTAAGAGGCTCTGAACCTTACAATTAACTGTAAGTTTTGCGTCGGATTCGAAAATCTATACTCACAGGAGATCGACCATAAGGTGCCCGAGGCAGCACTAGACCCTTGGAGACAAGTCGGCTGGAGGACGATGTATTGAATCGCGACGCAAATTGTGTGTTCCATCGTCATTAACAGGCTCTGAACCTTACAATTAACTGTCAGTTTTGCGTTGGATTCAAAAGTCTAGACTCACACGAGAACGACCATAAGGTGCCCGAGGCAGCAATAGACCCTTGGAGACAGGTCGGCCGGAGGACGATGTATTGAATCGCGACGCAATTTGTGTGTTCCATCGTCATTAACAGGCTCTGAACGTTACAATTAACTGTCAGTTTTGCGTCGGATTCGAAAATCTAGACTCACAGGAGATCGACCATAAGGTGCCCGAGGCAGCAATAGAGCCTTGGAGACAGTTCGGCCGGAGGACGATGTATTGAATCGCGGCGCAATTTGTGTGTTCCATCGTCATTAACAGGCTCTGAACGTTACAATTAACTGTCAGTTTTGCGTCGGATTCGAAAATCTAGACTCACAGGAGATCGACCATAAGGTGCCCGAGGCAGCACTAGACCCTTGGAGACAAGTCGGCTGGAGGACGATGTACTGAATCGCGACGCGATTTGTGTGTTCCATCGTCATTAACAGGCTGTGAACGTTACAATTAACTGTCAGTTTTGCGTCGGATTCGAAAATCTAGACTCACAGGTGATCGACCATAAGGTGCCCGAGGCAGCAATTGACCCTTGGAGACAGATCGGCCGGAGGACGATGTATTGAATCGCGACGCGATTTGTGTGTTCCATTGTCATTAAGAGTCTCTGAACCTTGCAATTAACTGTCAGTTTTGCGTCGGATTCGAAAATCTAGACTCACAGGAGAACGACTATACGGTGTCGGAGGCAGAACTAGACCCTTGGAGACAAGTCGGCTGGAGGACGATGTATTGAATCGCGACGCAATTTGTGTGTTCCACCGTCATTAACAGGCTCTGAACGTTACAATTAACTGTCAGTTTTGCGTCGGATTCGAAAATCTAGACTCACACGAGAACGACCATAAGGTGCCCGAGGCAGCAATAGACCCTTGGAGACAGGTCGGCCGGAGGACGATGTATTGAATCGCGACGCAATTTGTGTGTTCCATCGTCATTAACAGGCTCTGAACGTTACAATTAACTCTCAGTTTTGCGTCGGATTCGAAAATCTAGACTCACAGGAGATCGACCATAAGGTGCCCAAAGCAGCAATAGACCCTTGGAGACAGTTCGGCTGGAGGACGATGTATTGAATCGCGACGCGATTTGTGTGTTCCATCGTCATTAACAGGCTCTGAACCTTACAATTAACTGTCAGTTTTGCGTCGGATTCGAAAATCTAGACTCACAGGAGATCGACCATAAGGTGCCCGAGGCAGCAATAGACCCTTGGAGACAGGTCGGCCGGAGGACGATGTATTGAATCGCGACGGGATTTGTGTGTTCCATCGTCATTAACAGGTTCTGAACGTTACAATTAACTGTCAGTTTTGCGTCGGATTCGAAAATCTAGACTCACAGAAGAACGACCATAAGGTGCCCGAGGCAGCACTAGACCCTTGGAGACAAGTCGGTTGGAGGACGATGTATTGAAAGGCTACGCGATTTGTGTGCTCCATCGTCATTAACAGGCTCTGAACGTTACAATTAACTATCAGTTTTGCGTCGGATTCGAAAATCTAGACTCACAGGAGAATGACCATAAGGTGCCCGAGGCAGCAAAAGACCCTTGGAGACAGGTCGGCCGGAGGACGATGTATTGAATCGCGACGCAATTTGTGTGTTCCATTGTCATTAACAGGCTCTGAACCTTACAATTAACTGTCAGTTTTGCGTCGGATTCGAAAATCTAGACTCACAGGAAAACGACCATAAGGTGTCCGAGGCAGCACTAGACCCTTGGAGACAAGTCGGCTGGAGGACGATGTATTGAATCGCGACGCAATTTGTGTGTTCCATCGTCATTAACAGTCTCTGAACGTTACAATTAACTGCGTCAGATTCGAAAATCTAGACTCACAGGAGATCGACCATAAGGTGCCCGAGGCAGCACTAGACCTTTGAAGACACGTCGGCCGGAGGACGATGTATTGAATCGCGACGGGATTTGTGTGTTCCATTGTCATTAACAGGCTCTGAACGTTACAATTAACTGTCAGTTTTGCGACGGATTCGAAAATCTAGACTCACAGGAGATCGACCATAACGTGCCCGAGGCAGCAATAGACCCTTGGAGACAGGTCGGCCGGAGGACGATGTATTGAATCGCGACGCGATTTGTGTGTTCCATTGTCATTAAGAGGCTCTGAACGTTACAATTAACTGTCAGTTTTGCGTCGGATTCGAAAATCTAGACTCACAGGAGATCGACCATAAGGTGCCCGAGGCCGCAATTGACCCTTGGAGACAGGTCGGCCGGAGGACGATGTATTGAATCGCGACGCGATTTGTGTGTTCCATCGTCATTAACAGGCTCTGAACGTTACAATTAACTGTCAGTTTTGCGTCGGATTCGAAAATCTAGACTCACAGGAAATCGACCATAAGGTGCCCGAGGCAGCACTAGACCCTTGCAGACAAGTCGGCTGGAGGACGATGTATTGAATCGCGACGCGATTTGTGTGTTCCATCGTCATTTACAGGCTCTGAACGTTACAATTAACTGTCAGGTTTGCGTCGGATTCGAAAATCTAGACTCACAGGAGAACGACCATAAGGTGCACGAGGCAGCAATAGACCCTTGGAGACAGGTCGGCCGGAGGACGATGTATTGAATCGCGACGCAATTTGTGTGTTCCATTGTCATTAAGAGGCTCTGAACCTTACGATTAACTGTCAATTTTGCGTCGCATTCGAAAATCTAGACTCACAGGAGATCGACCATAACGTGCCCGAGGCAGCAATAGACCCTTGGAGACAGGTCGGCCGGAGGACGATGTATTGAATCGCGACGCGATTTGTGTGTTCCATTGTCATTAAGAGGCTCTGAACCTTACAATTAACTGTCAGTTTTGCGTCGGATTCGAAAATCTAGACTCACAGGAGATCGACCATAAGGTGCCCGAGGCAGCAATTGACCATTGGAGACAGGTCGGCCGGAGGACGATGTATTGAATCGCGACGCGATTTGTGTGTTCCATCGTCATTAACAGGCTCTGAACGTTACAATTAACTGTCAGTTTTGCGTCGGATTCGAAAATCTAGACTCACAGGAGATCGACCATAAGGTGCCCGAGGCAGCAATAGACCCTTGGAGACAGGTCGGCCGGAGGACGATGTATTGAATCGCGACGGGATTTGTGTGTTCCATCGTCATTAACAGGTTCTGAACGTTACAATTAACTGTCAGTTTTGCGTCGGATTCGAAAATCTAGACTCACAGAAGAACGACCATAAGGTGCTCGAGGCAGCACTAGACCCTTGGAGACAAGTCGGTTGGAGGACGATGTATTGAAAGGCGACGCGATTTGTGTGCTCCATCGTCATTAACAGGCTCTGAACGTTACAATTAACTGTCAGTTTTGCGTCGGATTCGAAAATCTAGACTCACAGGAGAATGACCATAAGGTGCCCGAGGCAGCAAAAGACCCTTGGAGACAGGTCGGCCGGAGGACGATGTATTGAATCGCGACGCAATTTGTGTGTTCCATTGTCATTAAGAGGCTCTGAACCTTACAATTAACTGTCAGTTTTGCGTCGGATTCGAAAATCTAGACTCACAGGAAAACGACCATAAGGTGTCCGAGGCAGCACTAGACCCTTGGAGACAAGCCGGCTGGAGGACGATGTATTGAATCGCGACGCAATTTGTGTGTTCCATCGTCATTAACAGTCTCTGAACGTTACAATTAACTGCGTCAGATTCGAAAATCTAGACTCACAGGAGATCGACCATAAGGTGCCCGAGGCAGCACTAGACCCTTGGAGACAAGTCGGCCGGAGGACGATGTATTGAATCGCGACGGGATTTGTGTGTTCCATTGTCATTAACAGGCTCTGAACGTTACAATTAACTGTCAGTTTTGCGTCGGATTCGAAAATCTAGACTCACAGGAGATCGACCATAACGTGCCCGAGGCAGCAATAGACCCTTGGAGACAGGTCGGCCGGAGGACGATGTATTGAATCGCGACGGGATTTGTGTGTTCCATCGTCATTAACAGGCTCTGAACGTTACAATTAACTGTCAGTTTTGCGTCGGATTCGAAAATCTAGACTCACAGGAGATCGACCATAACGTGCCCGAGGCAGCAATAGACCCTTGGAGACAGGTCGGCCGGAGGACGATGTAATGAATCGCGACGCGATTTGTGTGTTCCATTGTCATTAAGAGGCTCTGAACGTTACAATTAACTGTCATTTTTGCGTCGGATTCGAAAATCTAGACTCACAGGAGAACGACCATAAGGTGTCCGAGGCATCACTAGACCCATGGAGACAAGTCGGCTGGAGGACGATATATTGAATCGCGACGCGATTTGTGTATTCCATCGTCATTAACAGGCTCTGAACCTTACAATTAACTGTCAGTTTTGCGTCGGATTCGAAAATCTAGACTCACAGGAGATCGACCATAAGGTGCCCGAGGCAGCAATTGACCCTTGGAGACAGGTCGGCCGGAGGACGATGTATTGAATCGCGACGCGATTTGTGTGTTCCATCGTCATGAACAGGCTCTGAACGTTACAATTAACTGTCAGTTTTGCGTCGGATTCGAAAATCTAGACTCACAGGAGAACACGACCATACGGTGTCCGAGGCAGCACTATACCCTTGGAGACAAGTCGGCTGGAGGACGATGTATTGAATCGCGACGCAATTTGTGTGTTCCACCGTCATTAACAGGCTCTGAACGTTACAATTAACTGTCAGTTTTGCGTTGGATTCGAAAGTCTAGACTCACAGGAGATCGACCATAAGGTGCATGAGGCAGCAATAGACCCTTGGAGACAGGTCGGCCGGAGGACGATGTATTGAATCGCGACGCGATTTGTGTGTTCCATTGTCATTAAGAGGCTCTGAACCTTACAATTAACTGTAAGTTTTGCGTCGGATTCGAAAATCTAGACTCACAGGAGATCGACCATAAGGTGCCCGAGGCAGCACTAGACCCTTGGAGACAAGTCGGCTGGAGGACGATGTATTGAATCGCGACGCAAATTGTGTGTTCCATCGTCATTAACAGGCTCTGAACCTTACAATTAACTGTCAGTTTTGCGTTGGATTCAAAAGTCTAGACTCACACGAGAACGACCATAAGGTGCCCGAGGCAGCAATAGACCCTTGGAGACAGGTCGGCCGGAGGACGATGTATTGAATCGCGACGCAATTTGTGTGTTCCATCGTCATTAACAGGCTCTGAACGTTACAATTAACTGTCAGTTTTGCGTCGGATTCGAAAATCTAGACTCACAGGAGATCGACCATAAGGTGCCCGAGGCAGCAATAGAGCCTTGGAGACAGTTCGGCCGGAGGACGATGTATTGAATCGCGGCGCAATTTGTGTGTTCCATCGTCATTAACAGGCTCTGAACGTTACAATTAACTGTCAGTTTTGCGTCGGATTCGAAAATCTAGACTCACAGGAGATCGACCATAAGGTGCCCGAGGCAGCACTAGACCCTTGGAGACAAGTCGGCTGGAGGACGATGTACTGAATCGCGACGCGATTTGTGTGTTCCATCGTCATTAACAGGCTGTGAACGTTACAATTAACTGTCAGTTTTGCGTCGGATTCGAAAATCTAGACTCACAGGTGATCGACCATAAGGTGCCCGAGGCAGCAATTGACCCTTGGAGACAGATCGGCCGGAGGACGATGTATTGAATCGCGACGCGATTTGTGTGTTCCATTGTCATTAAGAGTCTCTGAACCTTGCAATTAACTGTCAGTTTTGCGTCGGATTCGAAAATCTAGACTCACAGGAGAACGACTATACGGTGTCGGAGGCAGAACTAGACCCTTGGAGACAAGTCGGCTGGAGGACGATGTATTGAATCGCGACGCAATTTGTGTGTTCCACCGTCATTAACAGGCTCTGAACGTTACAATTAACTGTCAGTTTTGCGTCGGATTCGAAAATCTAGACTCACACGAGAACGACCATAAGGTGCCCGAGGCAGCAATAGACCCTTGGAGACAGGTCGGCCGGAGGACGATGTATTGAATCGCGACGCAATTTGTGTGTTCCATCGTCATTAACAGGCTCTGAACGTTACAATTAACTCTCAGTTTTGCGTCGGATTCGAAAATCTAGACTCACAGGAGATCGACCATAAGGTGCCCAAAGCAGCAATAGACCCTTGGAGACAGTTCGGCTGGAGGACGATGTATTGAATCGCGACGCGATTTGTGTGTTCCATCGTCATTAACAGGCTCTGAACCTTACAATTAACTGTCAGTTTTGCGTCGGATTCGAAAATCTAGACTCACAGGAGATCGACCATAAGGTGCCCGAGGCAGCAATAGACCCTTGGAGACAGGTCGGCCGGAGGACGATGTATTGAATCGCGACGGGATTTGTGTGTTCCATCGTCATTAACAGGTTCTGAACGTTACAATTAACTGTCAGTTTTGCGTCGGATTCGAAAATCTAGACTCACAGAAGAACGACCATAAGGTGCCCGAGGCAGCACTAGACCCTTGGAGACAAGTCGGTTGGAGGACGATGTATTGAAAGGCTACGCGATTTGTGTGCTCCATCGTCATTAACAGGCTCTGAACGTTACAATTAACTATCAGTTTTGCGTCGGATTCGAAAATCTAGACTCACAGGAGAATGACCATAAGGTGCCCGAGGCAGCAAAAGACCCTTGGAGACAGGTCGGCCGGAGGACGATGTATTGAATCGCGACGCAATTTGTGTGTTCCATTGTCATTAACAGGCTCTGAACCTTACAATTAACTGTCAGTTTTGCGTCGGATTCGAAAATCTAGACTCACAGGAAAACGACCATAAGGTGTCCGAGGCAGCACTAGACCCTTGGAGACAAGTCGGCTGGAGGACGATGTATTGAATCGCGACGCAATTTGTGTGTTCCATCGTCATTAACAGTCTCTGAACGTTACAATTAACTGCGTCAGATTCGAAAATCTAGACTCACAGGAGATCGACCATAAGGTGCCCGAGGCAGCACTAGACCTTTGAAGACACGTCGGCCGGAGGACGATGTATTGAATCGCGACGGGATTTGTGTGTTCCATTGTCATTAACAGGCTCTGAACGTTACAATTAACTGTCAGTTTTGCGACGGATTCGAAAATCTAGACTCACAGGAGATCGACCATAACGTGCCCGAGGCAGCAATAGACCCTTGGAGACAGGTCGGCCGGAGGACGATGTATTGAATCGCGACGCGATTTGTGTGTTCCATTGTCATTAAGAGGCTCTGAACGTTACAATTAACTGTCAGTTTTGCGTCGGATTCGAAAATCTAGACTCACAGGAGATCGACCATAAGGTGCCCGAGGCCGCAATTGACCCTTGGAGACAGGTCGGCCGGAGGACGATGTATTGAATCGCGACGCGATTTGTGTGTTCCATCGTCATTAACAGGCTCTGAACGTTACAATTAACTGTCAGTTTTGCGTCGGATTCGAAAATCTAGACTCACAGGAAATCGACCATAAGGTGCCCGAGGCAGCACTAGACCCTTGCAGACAAGTCGGCTGGAGGACGATGTATTGAATCGCGACGCGATTTGTGTGTTCCATCGTCATTTACAGGCTCTGAACGTTACAATTAACTGTCAGGTTTGCGTCGGATTCGAAAATCTAGACTCACAGGAGAACGACCATAAGGTGCACGAGGCAGCAATAGACCCTTGGAGACAGGTCGGCCGGAGGACGATGTATTGAATCGCGACGCAATTTGTGTGTTCCATTGTCATTAAGAGGCTCTGAACCTTACGATTAACTGTCAATTTTGCGTCGCATTCGAAAATCTAGACTCACAGGAGAACGACAATAAGGTGCCCGAGGCAGCACTAGACCCTTGGAGACAAGTCGGCTGGAGGACGATGTATTGAATCGCGACGCGATTTGTGTGTTCCATCGTCATTTACAGGCTCTGAACGTTACAATTAACTGTCAGGTTTGCGTCGGATTCGAAAATCTAGACTCACAGGAAATCGACCATAAGGTGCCCGAGGCAGCACTAGACCCTTGCAGACAAGTCGGCTGGAGGACGATGTATTGACTCGCGACGCGATTTGTGTGTTCCATCGTCATTTACAGGCTCTGAACGTTACAATTACCTGTCAGGTTTGCGTCGGATTCGAAAATCTAGACTCACTGAGGAACGACCATAAGGTGCCCGAGGCATCACTAGACCCATGGAGACAAGTCGGCTGGAGGACGATGTATTGAATCGCGACGCGATTTGTGTGTTCCATCGTCATTAACAGGCAGTGAACGTTACAATTAACTGTCAGTTTTGCGTCGGATTCGAAAATCTAGACTCACAGGAGATCGACCATAAGGTGCCCGAGGCAGCAATTGACCCTTGGAGACAGGTCGGCCGGAGGACGATGTATTGAATCGCGACGCGATTTGTGTGTTCCATCGTCATTAACAGGCTCTGAACGTTACAATTAACTGTCAGTTTTGCGTCGGATTCTAAAATCTAGACTCACAGGAGAACACGACCATACGGTGTCCGAGGCAGCACTATAGCCTTGGAGACAAGTCGGCTGGAGGACGATGTATTGAATCGCGACGCAATTTGTGTGTTCCACCGTCATTAACAGGCTCTGAACGTTACAATTAACTGTCAGTTTTGCGTCGGATTCGAAAATCTAGACTCACAGGAGATCGACCATAAGGTGCCCGAGGCAGCAATAGACCCTTGGAGACAGGTCGGCCGGAGGACGATGTATTGAATCGCGACGCGATTTGTGTGTTCCATTGTCATTAAGAGGCTCTGAACCTTACAATTAACTGCGTCGGATTCGAAAATCTAGACTCACAGAAGAACGACCATAAGGTGCCCGAGGCAGCACTAGACCCTTGGAGACAAGTCGGCTGGAGGACGATGTATTGAATCGCGACGCAAATTGTGTGTTCCATCGTCATTAACAGGCTCTGAACGTTACAATTAACTGTCAGTTTTGCGTCGGATTCAAAAGTCTAAACTCACACGAGAACGACCATAAGGTGCCCGAGGCAGCAATAGACCCTTGGAGACAGGTCGGCCGGAGGACGATGTATTGAATCGCGACGCAATTTGTGTGTTCCATCGTCATTAACAGGCTCTGAACGTTACAATTAACTGTCAGTTTTGCGTCGGATTCGAAAATCTAGACTCACAGGAGATCGACCATAAGGTGCCCGAGGCAGAAATAGACCCTTGGAGACAGTTCGGCCGGAGGACGATGTATTGAATCGCGGCGCAATTTGTGTGTTCCATCGTCATTAACAGGCTCTGAACGTTACAATTAACTGTCAGTTTCGCGTCGGATTCGAAAATCTAGACTCACAGGAGATCGACCATAAGGTGCCCGAGGCAGCACTAGATCCTTGGAGACAAGTCGGCTGGAGGACGATGTACTGAATCGCGACGCGATTTGTGTGTTCCATCGTCATTAACAGGCTCTGAACGTTACAATTAACTGTCAGTTTTGCGTCGGATTCGAAAATCTAGACTCACAGGAGATCGACCATAAGGTGCCCGAGGCAGCAATTGACCCTTGGAGACAGGTCGGCGGGAGGACGATGTATTGAATCGCGACGCGATTTGTGTGTTCCATTGTCATTAAGAGGCTCTGAACCTTGCAATTAACTGTCAGTTTTGCGTCGGATTCGAAAATCTAGACTCACAGGAGATCGACCATAAGGTGCCCGAGGCAGCACTAGATCTTTGGAGACAAGTCGGCTGGAGGACGATGTACTGAATCGCGACGCGATTTGTGTGTTCCATCGTCATTAACAGGCTCTGAACGTTATAATTAACTGTCAGTTTTGCGTCGGATTCGAAAATCTAGACTCACAGGAGATCGACCATAAGGTGCCCGAGGCAGCAATTGACCCTTGGAGACAGGTCGGCCGGAGGACGATGTATTGAATCGCGACGCGATTTGTGTGTTCCATTGTCATTAAGAGGCTCTGAACCTTGCAATTAACTGTCAGTTTTGCGTCGGATTCGAAAATCTAGACTCACAGGAGAACGACCATACGGTGTCCGAGGCAGAACTGGACCCTTGGAGACAAGTCGGCTGGAGGACGATGTATTGAATCGCGACGCAATTTGTGTGTTCCACCGTCATTAACAGGCTCTGAACGTTATAATTAACTGTCAGTTTTGCGTTGGATTCGAAAATCTAGACTCACAGGAAATCGACCATAAGGTGCCCGAGGCAGCAATAGACCCTTGGAGACAGGTCGGCCGGAGGACGATGTATTGAATCGCGACGCGATTTGTGTGTTCCATTGTCATTAAGAGGCTCTGAACGTTACAATTAACTGTCAGTTTTGCGTCTGATTCGAAAATCTAGACTCACACGAGAACGACCATAAGGTGCCCGAGGCAGCAATAGACCCTTGGAGACAGGTCGGCCGGAGGACGATGTATTGAATCGCGACGCAATTTGTGTGTTCCATCGTCATTAACAGGCTCTGAACGTTACAATTAACTGTCAGTTTTGCGTCGGATTCGAAAATCTAGACTCACAGGAGATCGACCATAAGGTGCCCGAGGCAGCAATAGACCCTTGGAGACAGGTCGGCCGGAGGACGATGTATTCAATCGCGACGCTATTTGTGTGTTCCATCGTCATTAACAGGCAGTGAACGTTACAATTAACTGTCAGTTTTGCGTCGGATTCGAAAATCTAGACTCACAGGAGATCGACCATAAGGTGCCCGAGGCAGCAATAGACCCTTGGAGACAGGTCGGCCGGAGGACGATGTATTGAATCGCGACGCGATTTGTGTGTTCCATCGTCATTAACAGGCTCTGAACGTTCTCTGAACGTTGCAATTAACTGTCAGTTTTGCGTCGGATTCTAAAATCTAGACTCACAGGAGAACACGACCATACGGTGTCCGAGGCAGCACTATAGCCTTGGTGACAAGTCGGCTGGAGGACGATGTATTGAATCGCGACGCAATTTGTGTGTTCCACCGTCATTAACAGGCTCTGAACGTTACAATTAACTGTCAGTTTTGCGTCGGATTCGAAAGTCTAGACTCACAGGAGATCGACCATAAGGTGCCCGAGGCAGCAATAGACCCTTGGAGACAGGTCGGCCGGAGGACGATGTATTGAATCGCGACGCGATTTGTGTGTTCCATTGTCATTAAGAGGCTCTGAACCTTACAATTAACTGTAAGTTTTGCGTCGGATTCGAAAATCTAGACTCACAGAAGAACGATCATAAGGTGCTCGAGGCAGCACTAGACCCTTGGAGACAAGTCGGCTGGAGGACGATGTATTGAATCGCGACGCAAATTGTGTGTTCCATCGTCATTAACAGGCTCTGAACCTTACAATTAACTGACAGTTTTGCGTCGGATTCAAAAGTCTAAACTCACACGAGAACGACCATAAGGTGCCCGAGGCAGCAATAGACCCTTGGAGACAGGTCGGCCGGAGGACGATGTATTGAATCGCGACGCAATTTGTGTGTTCCATCGTCATTAACAGGCTCTGAACCTTACAATTAACTGTCAGTTTTGCGTCGGATTCGAAAATCTAGACTCACTGAGGAACGACCATAAGGTGCCCGAGGCAGCAATAGACCCTTGGAGACAAATCGGCTGGAGGACGATGTATTGAATCGCGACGCGATTGTGAGTTCCATTGTCATTAAGAGGCTCTGAACCTTACAATTAACTGTAAGTTTTGCGTCGGATTCGAAAATCTAAACTCACAGGAGATCGACCATAAGGTGCCCGAGGCAGCACTAGACCCTTGGAGACAGGTCGGCCGGAGGACGATGTATTGAATCGCGACGGGATTTGTGTGTTCTATCGTCATTAACAGGCTCTGAACGTTACAATTAACTGTCAGTTTTGCGTCGGATTCGAAAATCTAGACTCACAGGAGATCGACCATAACGTGCCCGAGGCAGCAATAGACCCTAGGAGACAGGTCGGCCGGAGGACGATGTATTGAATCGCGACGCGATTTGTGTGTTCCATTGTCATTAAGAGGCTCTGAACGTTACAATTAACTGTCAGTTTTGCGTCGGATTCGAAAATCTAGACTCACAGGAGAACGACCATAAGGTGTCCGAGGCATCACTAGACCCATGGAGACAAGTCGCTGGAGGACGATGTATTGAATCGCGAAGCGATTTGTGTGTTCCATCGTCATTAACAGGCAGTGAACGTTACAATTAACTGTCAGTTTTGCGTCGGATTCGAAAATCTAGACTCACAGGAGATCGACCATAAGGTGCCCGAGGCAGCAATTGACCCTTGGAGACAGGTCGGCCGGAGGACGATGTATTGAATCGCGACGCGATTTGTGTGTTTCATCGTCATTAACAGGCTCTGAACGTTACAATTAACTGTCAGTTTTGCGTCGGATTCTAAAATCTAGACTCACAGGAGAACACGACCATACGGTGTCCGAGGCAGCACTATAGCCTTGGTGACAAGTCGGCTGGAGGACGATGTATTGAATCGCGACGCAATTTGTGTGTTCCATCGTCATTAACAGGCTCTGAACCTTACAATTAACTGACAGTTTTGCGTCGATTTCAAAAGTCTAAACTCACACGAGAACGACCATAAGGTGCCCGAGGCAGCAATAGACCCTTGGAGACAGGTCGGCCGGAGGACGATGTATTGAATCGCGACGCAATTTGTGTGTTCCATCGTCATTAACAGGCTCTGAACGTTACAATTAACTGTCAGTTTTGCGTCGGATTCGAAAATCTAGACTCACAGGAGATCGACCATAAGGTGCCCGAGGCAGCAATAGACCCTTGGAGACAGTTCGGCCGGAGGACGATGTATTGAATCGCGGCGCAATTTGTGTGTTCCATCGTCATTAACAGGCTCTGAACCTTACAATTAACTGTCAGTTTTGCGTCGGATTCGAAAATCTAGACTCACAGGAGATCGACCATAAGGTGCCCGAGGCAGCACTAGATCCTTGGAGACATGTCGGCTGGAGGACGATGTACTGAATCGGGACGCGATTTGTGTGTTCCATCGTCATTAACAGGCTCTGAACGTTACAATTAACTGTCAGTTTTGCGTCGGATTCGAAAATCTAGACTCACAGGAGATCGACCTTAAGGTGCCCGAGGCAGCAATTGACCCTTGGAGACAGGTCCGCCGGAGGACGATGTATTGAATCGCGACGCGATTTGTGTGTTCCATTGTCATTAAGAGGCTCTGAACCTTGCAATTAACTGTCAGTTTTGCGTCGGATTCGAAAATCTAGACTCACAGGAGATCGACCATAAGGTGACCGAGGCAGCACTAGATCCTTGGAGACAAGTCGGCTGGAGGACGATGTACTGAATCGCGACGCGATTTGTGTGTTCCATCGTCATTAACAGGCTCTGAACGTTACAATTAACTGTCAGTTTTGCGTCGGATTCGGAAATCTAGACTCACAGGAGAACGACCATAAGGTGTCCGAGGCATCACTAGACCAATGGAGACAAGTCGGCTGGAGGACGATGTATTGAATCGCGACGCGATTTGTGTGTTCCATCGTCATTAACAGGCTCTGAACGTTACAATTAACTGTCAGTTTTGCGTCGGATTCGAAAATCTAGACTCACAGGAGATCGACCATAAGGTGCCCGAGGCAGCAATAGACCCTTGGAGACAGGTCAGCCGGAGGACGATGTATTGAATCGCGACGCGATTTGTGTGTTCCATCGTCATTAACAGGCTCTGAACGTTACAATTAACTGTCAGTTTTGCGTCGGATTCGAAAACCTAGACTCACAGGAGATCGACCATAAGGTGCCCGAGGCAGCAATAGACCCTTGGAGACAGGTCGGCCGGAGGACGATGTATTGAATCGCGACGGGATTTGTGTGGTCCATCGTCATTAACAGGTTCTGAACGTTACAATTAACTGTCAGTTTTGCGTCGGATTCGAAAATCTAGACTCACAGGAGATCGACCATAAGGTGCCCGAGGCAGCAATAGACCCTTGGAGACAGGTCGGCCGGAGGACGATGTATTGAATCGCGACGCGATTTGTGTGTTCCATTGTCATTAAGAGGCTCTGAACCTTACAATTAACTGTAAGTTTTGCGTCGGATTCGAAAATCTAGACTCACAGAAGAACGATCATAAGGTGCTCGAGGCAGCACTAGACCCTTGGAGACAAGTCGGCTGGAGGACGATGTATTGAATCGCGACGCAAATTGTGTGTTCCATCGTCATTAACAGGCTCTGAACCTTACAATTAACTGACAGTTTTGCGTCGGATTCAAAAGTCTAAACTCACACGAGAACGACCATAAGGTGCCCGAGGCAGCAATAGACCCTTGGAGACAGGTCGGCCGGAGGACGATGTATTGAATCGCGACGCAATTTGTGTGTTCCATCGTCATTAACAGGCTCTGAACCTTACAATTAACTGTCAGTTTTGCGTCGGATTCGAAAATCTAGACTCACTGAGGAACGACCATAAGGTGCCCGAGGCAGCAATAGACCCTTGGAGACAAATCGGCTGGAGGACGATGTATTGAATCGCGACGCGATTGTGAGTTCCATTGTCATTAAGAGGCTCTGAACCTTACAATTAACTGTAAGTTTTGCGTCGGATTCGAAAATCTAAACTCACAGGAGATCGACCATAAGGTGCCCGAGGCAGCACTAGACCCTTGGAGACAGGTCGGCCGGAGGACGATGTATTGAATCGCGACGGGATTTGTGTGTTCTATCGTCATTAACAGGCTCTGAACGTTACAATTAACTGTCAGTTTTGCGTCGGATTCGAAAATCTAGACTCACAGGAGATCGACCATAACGTGCCCGAGGCAGCAATAGACCCTAGGAGACAGGTCGGCCGGAGGACGATGTATTGAATCGCGACGCGATTTGTGTGTTCCATTGTCATTAAGAGGCTCTGAACGTTACAATTAACTGTCAGTTTTGCGTCGGATTCGAAAATCTAGACTCACAGGAGAACGACCATAAGGTGTCCGAGGCATCACTAGACCCATGGAGACAAGTCGCTGGAGGACGATGTATTGAATCGCGAAGCGATTTGTGTGTTCCATCGTCATTAACAGGCAGTGAACGTTACAATTAACTGTAAGTTTTGCGTCGGATTCGAAAATCTAGACTCACAGGAGATCGACCATAAGGTGCCCGAGGCAGCAATTGACCCTTGGAGACAGGTCGGCCGGAGGACGATGTATTGAATCTCGACGCGATTTGTGTGTTCCATCGTCATTAACAGGCTCTGAACGTTACAATTAACTGTCAGTTTTGCGTCGGATTCTAAAATCTAGACTCACAGGAGAACTCGACCATACGGTGTCCGAGGCAGCACTATAGCCTTGGTGACAAGTCGGCTGGAGGACGATGTATTGAATCGCGACGCAATTTGTGTGTTCCACCGTCATTAACAGGCCCTGAACGTTACAATTAACTGTCAGTTTTGGGTCGGATTCGAAAGTCTAGACTCACAGGAGATCGACCATAAGGTGCCCGAGGCAGCAATAGACCCTTGGAGACAGGTCGGCCGGAGGACGATGTATTGAATCGCGACGCGATTTGTGTGTTCCATTGTCATTAAGAGGCTCTGAACCTTACAATTAACTGTAAGTTTTGCGTCGGATTCGAAAATCTAGACTCACAGAAGAACGACCATAAGGTGCTCGAGGCAGCACTAGACCCTTGGAGACAAGTCGGCTGGAGGACGATGTATTGAATCGCGACGCAAATTGTGTGTTCCATCGTCATTAACAGGCTCTGAACCTTACAATTAACTGACAGTTTTGCGTCGATTTCAAAAGTCTAAACTCACACGAGAACGACCATAAGGTGCCCGAGGCAGCAATAGACCCTTGGAGACAGGTCGGCCGGAGGACGATGTATTGAATCGCGACGCAATTTGTGTGTTCCATCGTCATTAACAGGCTCTGAACGTTACAATTAACTGTCAGTTTTGCGTCGGATTCGAAAATCTAGACTCACAGGAGATCGACCATAAGGTGCCCGAGGCAGCAATAGACCCTTGGAGACAGTTCGGCCGGAGGACGATGTATTGAATCGCGGCGCAATTTGTGTGTTCCATCCTCATTAACAGGCTCTGAACCTTACAATTAACTGTCAGTTTTGCGTCGGATTCGAAAATCTAGACTCACAGGAGATCGACCATAAGGTGCCCGAGGCAGCACTAGATCCTTGGAGACATGTCGGCTGGAGGACGATGTACTGAATCGGGACGCGATTTGTGTGTTCCATCGTCATTAACAGGCTCTGAACGTTACAATTAACTGTCAGTTTTGCGTCGGATTCGAAAATCTAGACTCACAGGAGATCGACCTTAAGGTGCCCGAGGCAGCAATTGACCCTTGGAGACAGGTCCGCCGGAGGACGATGTATTGAATCGCGACGCGATTTGTGTGTTCCATTGTCATTAAGAGGCTCTGAACCTTGCAATTAACTGTCAGTTTTGCGTCGGATTCGAAAATCTAGACTCACAGGAGATCGACCATAAGGTGACCGAGGCAGCACTAGATCCTTGGAGACAAGTCGGCTGGAGGACGATGTACTGAATCGCGACGCGATTTGTGTGTTCCATCGTCATTAACAGGCTCTGAACGTTACAATTAACTGTCAGTTTTGCGTCGGATTCGAAAATCTAGACTCACAGGAGATCGACCATAAGGTGCCCGAGGCAGCAATTGACCCTTGGAGACAGGTCGGCCGGAGGACGATGTATTGAATCGCGACGCGATTTGTGTGTTCCATTGTCATTAACAGGCTCTGAACCTTGCAATTAACTGTCAGTTTTGCGTCGGATTCGAAAATCTAAACTCACAGGAGAACGACCATACGGTGTCCGAGGCAGAACTGGACCCTTGGAGACAAGTCGGCTGGAGGACGATGTATTGAATCGCGACGCAATTTGTGTGTTCCACCGTCATTAACAGGCTCTGAACGGAACAATTAACTGTCAGTTTTGCGTTGGATTCGAAAATCTAGACTCACAGGAAATCGACCATAAGGTGCCCGAGGCAGCAATAGACCCTTGGAGACAGGTCGGCCGGAGGACGATGTATTGAATCGCGACGCGATTTGTGTGTTCCATTGTCATTAAGAGGCTCTGAACGTTACAATTAACTGTCAGTTTTGCGTCGGATTCGAAAATCTAGACTCACAGGAGATCGACCATAAGGTGCCCGAGGCAGCAAAAGACCTTTGGAGACAGGTCGGCCGGAGGACGATGTATTGAATCGCGACGCAATTTGTGTGTTCCATCGTCATTAAAAGGCTCTGAACGTTACAATTAACTGTCAGTTTTGCGTCAGATTCGAAAATCTAGACTCACAGGAGATCGACCATAAGGTGCCCGAGGCAGCAATAGACCCTTGGAGGCAGGTCGGCCGGAGGACGATGTATTGAATCGCGACGCGATTTGTGTGTGCCATTGTCATTAAGAGGCTCTGAACCTTACAATTAACTGTCAGTTTTGCGTCGGATTCGAAAATCTAGACTCACAGGAAAACGACCATAAGGTGTCCGAGGCAGCACTAGACCCTTGGAGACAAGTCGGCTGGAGGACGATGTATTGAATCGCGACGCAATTTGTGTTCCATCGTCATTAACAGTCTCTGAACGTTACAATTAACTGCGTCGGATTCGAAAATCTAGACTCACAGGAGATCGACCATAAGGTGCCCGAGGCAGCACTAGACCCTTGGAGACAGGTCGGCCGGAGGACGATGTATTGAATCGCGACGGGATTTGTGTGTTCCATCGTCATTAACAGGCTCTGAACGTTACAATTAACTGTCAGTTTTGCGTCGGATTCGAAAATCTAGACTCACAGGAGATCGACCATAACGTGCCCGAGGCAGCAATAGACCCTTGGAGACAGGTCGGCCGGAGGACGATGTATTGAATCGCGACGCGATTTGTGTGTTCCATTGTCATTAACAGGCTCTGAACGTTACAATTAACTGTCAGTTTTGCGTCGGATTCGGAAATCTAGACTCACAGGAGAACGACCATAAGGTGTCCGAGGCATCACTAGACCAATGGAGACAAGTCGGCTGGAGGACGATGTATTGAATCGCGACGCGATTTGTGTGTTCCATCGTCATTAACAGGCTCTGAACGTTACAATTAACTGTCAGTTTTGCGTCGGATTCGAAAATCTAGACTCACAGGAGATCGACCATAAGGTGCCCGAGGCAGCAATAGACCCTTGGAGACAGGTCAGCCGGAGGACGATGTATTGAATCGCGACGCGATTTGTGTGTTCCATCGTCATTAACAGGCTCTGAACGTTACAATTAACTGTCAGTTTTGCGTCGGATTCGAAAACCTAGACTCACAGGAGATCGACCATAAGGTGCCCGAGGCAGCAATAGACCCTTGGAGACAGGTCGGCCGGAGGACGATGTATTGAATCGCGACGGGATTTGTGTGGTCCATCGTCATTAACAGGTTCTGAACGTTACAATAAACTGTCAGTTTTGCGTCGGATTCGAAAATCTAGACTCACAGGAGATCGACCATAAGGTGCCCGAGGCAGCAATAGACCCTTGGAGACAGGTCGGCCGGAGGACGATGTATTGAATCGCGACGCAATTTGTGTGTTCCATTGTCATTAAGAGGCTCTGTACCTTACAATTAACTGTCAGTTTTGCGTCGGATTCGAAAATCTAGACTCACAGAAGAACGACCATAAGGAGCCCGAGGCAGCACTAGACCCTTGGAGACAAGTCGGTTGGAGGACGATGTATTGAATCGCGACGCGATTTGTGTGTTCCATCGTCATTAACAGGCTCTGAACGTTACAATTAACTGTCAGTTTTGCGTCGGATTCGAAAATCTAGACTCACAGGAGAATGACCATAAGGTGCCCGTGGCAGCAAAAGACCCTTGGAGACAGGTCGGCCGGAGGACGATGTATTGAATCGCGACGCAATTTGTGTGTTCCATCGTCATTTAAAGGCTCTGAACGTTACAATTAACTGTCAGTTTTGCGTCAGATTCGAAAATCTAGACTCACAGGAGATCGACCATAAGGTGCCCGAGGCAGCAATAGACCCTTGGAGGCAGGTCGGCCGGAGGACGATGTATTGAATCGCGACGCGATTTGTGTGTGCCATTGTCATTAAGAGGCTCTGAACCTTACAATTAACTGTCAGTTTTGCGTCGGATTCGAAAATCTAGACTCACAGGAAAACGACCATAAGGTGTCCGAGGCAGCACTAGACCCTTGGAGACAAGTCGGCTGGAGGACGATGTATTGAATCGCGACGCAATTTGTGTGTTCCATCGTCATTAACAGTCTCTGAACGTTACAATTAACTGCGTCGGATTCGAAAATCTAGACTCACAGGAGATCGACCATAAGGTGCCCGAGGCAGCACTAGACCCTTGGAGACAGGTCGGCCGGAGGACGATGTATTGAATCGCGACGGGATTTGTGTGTTCCATCGTCATTAACAGGCTCTGAACGTTACAATTAACTGTCAGTTTTGCGTCGGATTCGAAAATCTAGACTCACAGGAGAACGACCATAAGGTGTCCGAGGCATCACTAGACCCATGGAGACAAGTCGGCTGGAGGACGATGTATTGAATCGTGACGCGATTTGTGTGTTCCATCGTCATTAACAGGCTCTGAACGTTACAATTAACTGTCAGTTTTGCGTCGGATTCGAAAATCTAGACTCACATGAGATCGACCATAAGGTGCCCGAGGCAGCAATTGACCCTTGGAGACAGGTCGGTCGGAGGACGATGCATTGAATCGCGACGCGATTTGTGTGTTCCATCGTCATTAACAGGCTCTGAACGTTACAATTAACTGTCAGTTTTGCGTCGGATTCGAAAATCTAGACTCACAGGAGAACACGACCATACGGTGTCCGAGGCAGCACTATAGCCTTGGAGACAAGTCGGCTGGAGGACGATGTATTGAATCGCGACGCAATTTGTGTGTTCCACCGTCATTAACAGGCTCTGAACGTTACAATTAACTGTCAGTTTTGCGTCGGATTCGAAAGTCTAGACTCACAGGAGATCGACCATAAGGTGCCCGAGGCAGCAATAGACCCTTGGAGACAGGTCGGCCGGAGGACAATGTATTGAATCGCGACGCGATTTGTGTGTTCCATTGTCATTAAGAGGCTCTGGACCTTACAATTAACTGTAAGTTTTGCGTCGGATTCGAAAATCTAGACTCACAGAAGAACGACCATAAGGTGCCCGAGGCAGCACTAGACCCTTGGAGACAAGTCGGCTGGAGGACGATGTATTGAATCGCGACGCAAATTGTGTGTTCCATGGTCATTAACAGGCTCTGAACCTTACAATTAACTGTCAGTTTTGCGTCGGATTCAAAAGTCTAGACTCACACGAGAACGACCATAAGGTGCCCGAGGCAGCAATAGACCCTTGGAGACAGGTCGGCCGGAGGACGATGTATTGAATCGCGACGCAATTTGTGTGTTCCATCGTCATTAACAGGCTCTGAACGTTACAATTAACTGTCAGTTTTGCGTCGGATTCGAAAATCTAGACTCACAGGAGATCGACCATAAGGTGCCCGAGGCAGCAATTGACCCTTGGAGACAGGTCGGCCGGAGGACGATGTATTGAATCGCGACGCGATTTGTGTGTTCCATTGTCATTAAGAGACTCTGAACCTTGCAATTAACTGTCAGTTTTGCGTCGGATTCGAAAATCTAGACTCACAGGAGAACGACCATACGGTGCCCGAGGCAGCAAAAGACCCTTGGAGACACGTCGGCCGGAGGACGATGTATTTAATCGCGACGCAATTTGTGTGTTCCATCGTCATTTAAAGGCTCTGAACGTTACAATTAACTGTCAGTTTTGCGTCAGATTCGAAAATCTAGACTCACAGGAGATCGACCATAAGGTGCCCGAGGCAGCAATAGACCCTTGGAGGCAGGTCGGCCGGAGGACGATGTATTGAATCGCGACGCGATTTGTGTGTGCCATTGTCATTAAGAGGCTCTGAACCTTACAATTAACTCTCAGTTTTGCGTCGGATTCGAAAATCTAGACTCACAGGAAAACGACCATAAGGTGTCCGAGGCAGCACTAGACCCTTGGAGACAAGTCGGCTGGAGGACGATGTATTGAATCGCGACGCAATTTGTGTGTTCCATCGTCATTAACAGTCTCTGAACGTTACAATTAACTGCGTCGGATTCGAAAATCTAGACTCACAGGAGATCGACCATAAGGTGCCCGAGGCAGCACTAGACCCTTGGAGACAGGTCGGCCGGAGGACGATGTATTGAATCGCGACGGGATTTGTGTGTTCCATCGTCATTAACAGGCTCTGAACGTTACAATTAACTGTCAGTTTTGCGTCGGATTCGAAAATCTAGACTCACAGGAGAACGACCATAAGGTGTCCGAGGCATCACTAGACCCATGGAGACAAGTCGGCTGGAGGACGATGTATTGAATCGTGACGCGATTTGTGTGTTCCATCGTCATTAACAGGCTCTGAACGTTACAATTAACTGTCAGTTTTGCGTCGGATTCGAAAATCTAGACTCACATGAGATCGACCATAAGGTGCCCGAGGCAGCAATTGACCCTTGGAGACAGGTCGGTCGGAGGACGATGCATTGAATCGCGACGCGATTTGTGTGTTCCATCGTCATTAACAGGCTCTGAACGTTACAATTAACTGTCAGTTTTGCGTCGGATTCGAAAATCTAGACTCACAGGAGAACACGACCATACGGTGTCCGAGGCAGCACTATAGCCTTGGAGACAAGTCGGCTGGAGGACGATGTATTGAATCGCGACGCAATTTGTGTGTTCCACCGTCATTAACAGGCTCTGAACGTTACAATTAACTGTCAGTTTTGCGTCGGATTCGAAAGTCTAGACTCACAGGAGATCGACCATAAGGTGCCCGAGGCAGCAATAGACCCTTGGAGACAGGTCGGCCGGAGGACAATGTATTGAATCGCGACGCGATTTGTGTGTTCCATTGTCATTAAGAGGCTCTGGACCTTACAATTAACTGTAAGTTTTGCGTCGGATTCGAAAATCTAGACTCACAGAGGAACGACCATAAGGTGCCCGAGGCAGCACTAGACCCTTGGAGACAAGTCGGCTGGAGGACGATGTATTGAATCGCGACGCAAATTGTGTGTTCCATGGTCATTAACAGGCTCTGAACCTTACAATTAACTGTCAGTTTTGCGTCGGATTCAAAAGTCTAGACTCACACGAGAACGACCATAAGGTGCCCGAGGCAGCAATAGACCCTTGGAGACAGGTCGGCCGGAGGACGATGTATTGAATCGCGACGCAATTTGTGTGTTCCATCGTCATTAACAGGCTCTGAACGTTACAATTAACTGTCAGTTTTGCGTCGGATTCGAAAATCTAGACTCACAGGAGATCGACCATAAGGTGCCCGAGGCAGCAATTGACCCTTGGAGACAGGTCGGCCGGAGGACGATGTATTGAATCGCGACGCGATTTGTGTGTTCCATTGTCATTAAGAGACTCTGAACCTTGCAATTAACTGTCAGTTTTGCGTCGGATTCGAAAATCTAGACTCACAGGAGAACGACCATACGGTGTCCGAGGCAGAATTAGACCCTTGGAGACAGGTCGGCCGGAGAACGATGTATTGAATCGCGACGCAATTTGTGTGTTCCATTGTCATTAAGAGGCTCTGTACCTTACAATTAACTGTCAGTTTTGTGTCGGATTCGAAAATCTAGACTCACAGAAGAACGACCATAAGGTGCCCGAGGCAGCACTAGACCCTTGGAGACAAGTCGGTTGGAGGACGATGTATTGAATCGCGACGCGATTTGTGTGTTCCATCGTCATTAACAGCCTCTGAACGTTACAATTAACTGTCAGTTTTGCGTCGGATTCGAAAATCTAGACTCACAGGAGAATGACCATAAGGTGCCCGAGGCAGCAAAAGACCCTTGGAGACAGGTCGGCCGGAGGACGATGTATTGAATCGCGACGCAATTTGTGTGTTCCATCGTCATTAAAAGGCTCTGAACGTTACAATTAACTGTCAGTTTTGCGTCAGATTCGAAAATCTAGACTCACAGGAGATCGACCATAAGGTGCCCGAGGCAGCAATAGACCCTTGGAGGCACGTCGGCCGGAGGACGATGTATTGAATCGCGACGCGATTTGTGTGTGCCATTGTCATTAAGAGGCTCTGAACCTTACAATTAACTGTCAGTTTTGCGTCGGATTCGAAAATCTAGACTCACAGGAAAACGACCATAAGGTGTCCGAGGCAGCACTAGACCCTTGGAGACAAGTCGGCTGGAGGACGATGTATTGAATCGCGACGCAATTTGTGTTCCATCGTCATTAACAGTCTCTGAACGTTACAATTAACTGCGTCGGATTCGACAATCTAGACTCACAGGAGATCGACCATAAGGTGCCCGAGACAGCACTAGACCCTTGGAGACAGGTCGGCCGGAGGACGATGTATTGAATCGCGACGGGATTTGTGTGTTCCATCGTCATTAACAGGCTCTGAACGTTACAATTAACTGTCAGTTTTGCGTCGGATTCGAAAATCTAGACTCACAGGAAATCGACCATAACGTGCCCGAGGCAGCAATAGACCCTTGGAGACAGGTCGGCCGGAGGACGATGTATTGAAACGCGACGCGATTTGTGTGTTCCATTGTCATTAACAGGCTCTGAACGTTACAATTAACTGTCAGTTTTGCGTCGGATTCGAAAATCTAGACCCACAGGAGAACGACCATAAGGTGTCCGAGGCATCACTAGACCCATGGAGACAAGTCGGCTGGAGGACGATGTATTGAATCGCGACGCGATTTGTGTGTTCCATCGTCATTAACAGGCTCTGAACGTTACAATTAACTGTCAGTTTTGCGTCGGATTCGAAAATCTAGACTCACAGGAGATCGACCATAAGGTGCCCGAGGCAGCAATAGACCCTTGGAGACAGGTCGGCCGGAGGACGATGTATTGAATCGCGACGCGATTTGTGTGTTCCATCGTCATTAACAGGCTCTGAACGTTACAATTGTCAGTTTTGCGTCGGATTCGAAAATCTAGACTCACAGGAGATCGACCATAAGGTGCCCGAGGCAGCAATAGACCCTTGGAGACAGGTCGGCCGGAGGACGATGTATTGAATCGCGACGGGATTTGTGTGTTCCATCGTCATTAACAGGTTCTGAACGTTACAATTAACTGTCAGTTTTGCGTCGGATTCGAAAATCTAGACTCACAGGAGATCGACCATAAGGTGCCCGAGGCAGCAATAGACCCTTGGAGACAGGTCGGCCGGAGGACGATGTATTGAATCGCGACGCAATTTGTGTGTTCCATTGTCATTAAGAGGCTCTGTACCTTACAATTAACTGTCAGTTTTGCGTCGGATTCGAAAATCTAGACTCACAGAAGAACGACCATAAGGTGCCCGAGGCAGCACTAGACCCTTGGAGACAAGTCGGTTGGAGGACGATGTATTGAATCGCGACGCGATTTGTGTGTTCCATCGTCATTAACAGGCTCTGAACGTTACAATTAACTGTCAGTTTTGCGTCGGATTCGAAAATCTAGACTCACAGGAGAATGACCATAAGGTGCCCGAGGGAGCAAAAGACCCTTGGAGACAGGTCGGCCGGAGGACGATGTATTGAATCGCGACGCAATTTGTGTGTTCCATCGTCATTTAAAGGCTCTGAACGTTACAATTAACTGTCAGTTTTGCGTCAGATTCGAAAATCTAGACTCACAGGAGATCGACCATAAGGTGCCCGAGGCAGCAATAGACCCTTGGAGGCAGGTCGGCCGGAGGACGATGTATTGAATCGCGACGCGATTTGTGTGTGCCATTGTCATTAAGAGGCTCTGAACCTTACAATTACCTGTCAGTTTTGCGTCGGATTCGAAAATCTAGACTCACAGGAAAACGACCATAAGGTGTCCGAGGCAGCACTAGACCCTTGGAGACAAGTCGGCTGGAGGACGATGTATTGAATCGCGACGCAATTTGTGTGTTCCATCGTCATTAACAGTCTCTGAACGTTACAATTAACTGCGTCGGATTCGAAAATCTAGACTCACAGGAGATCGACCATAAGGTGCCCGAGGCAGCACTAGACCCTTGGAGACAGGTCGGCCGGAGGACGATGTATTGAATCGCGACGGGATTTGTGTGTTCCATCGTCATTAACAGGCTCTGAACGTTACAATTAACTGTCAGTTTTGCGTCGGATTCGAAAATCTAGACTCACAGGAGAACGACCATAAGGTGTCCGAGGCATCACTAGACCCATGGAGACATGTCGGCTGGAGGACGATGTATTGAATCGTGACGCGATTTGTGTGTTCCATCGTCATTAACAGGCTCTGAACGTTACAATTAACTGTCAGTTTTGCGTCGGATTCGAAAATCTAGACTCACAGGAGATCGACCATAAGGTGCCCGAGGCAGCAATTGACCCTTGGAGACAGGTCGGTCGGAGGACGATGCATTGAATCGCGACGCGATTTGTGTGTTCCATCGTCATTAACAGGCTCTGAACGTTACAATTAACTGTCAGTTTTGCGTCGGATTCGAAAATCTAGACTCACAGGAGAACACGACCATACGGTGTCCGAGGCAGCACTATAGCCTTGGAGACAAGTCGGCTGGAGGACGATGTATTGAATCGCGACGCAATTTGTGTGTTCCACCGTCATTACCAGGCTCTGAACGTTACAATTAACTGTCAGTTTTGCGTCGGATTCGAAAATCTAGACTCACAGGAGAATGACCATAAGGTGCCCGAGGCAGCAAAAGACCCTTGGAGACAGGTCGGCCGGAGGACGATGTATTGAATCGCGACGCAATTTGTGTGTTCCATCGTCATTTAAAGGCTCTGAACGTTACAATTAACTGTCAGTTTTGCGTCAGATTCGAAAATCTAGACTCACAGGAGATCGACCATAAGGTGCCCGAGGCAGCAATAGACCCTTGGAGGCAGGTCGGCCGGAGGACGATATATTGAATCGCGACGCAATTTGTGTGTTCCATCGTCATTAACAGTCTCTGAACGTTACAATTAACTGCGTCGGATTCGAAAATCTAGACTCACAGGAGATCGACCATAAGGTGCCCGAGGCAGCACTAGACCCTTGGAGACAGATCGGCCGGAGGACGATGTATTGAATCGCGACGGGATTTGTGTGTTCCATCGTCATTAACAGGCTCTGAACGTTACAACTAACTGTCAGTTTTGCGTCGGATTCGAAAATCTAGACTCACAGGAGATCGACCATAACGTGCCCGAGGCAGCAATAGACCCTTGGAGACAGGTCGGCCGGAGGACGATGTATTGAATCGCGACGCGATTTGTGTGTTCCATTGTCATTAACAGGCTCTGAACGTTACAATTAACTGTCAGTTTTGCGTCGGATTCGAAAATCTAGACTCACAGGAGAACGACCATAAGGTGTCCGAGGCATCTCTAGACCCATGGAGACAAGTCGGCTGGAGGACGATGTATTGAATCGCGACGCGATTTGTGTGTTCCATCGTCATTAACAGGCTCTGAACGTTACAATTAACTGTCAGTTTTGCGTCGGATTCGAAAATCTAGACTCACAGGAGAACACGACCATACGGTGTCCGAGGCAGCACTATAGCCTTGGAGACAAGTCGGCTGGAGGACGATGTATTGAATCGCGACGCAATTTGTGTGTTCCACCGTCATTAACAGGCTCTGAACGTTACAATTAACTGTCAGTTTTGCGTCGGATTCGAAAGACTAGACTCACAGGAGATCGACCATAAGGTGCCCGAGGCAGCAATAGACCCTTGGAGACAGGTCGGCCGGAGGACAATGTATTGAATCGCGACGCAAATTGTGTGTTCCATGGTCATTAACAGGCTCTGAACCTTACAATTAACTGTCAGTTTTGCGTCGGATTCAAAAGTCTAGACTCACACGAGAACGACCATAAGGTGCCCGAGGCAGCAATAGACCCTTCGAGACAGGTCGGCCGGAGGACGATGTATTGAATCGCGACGCAATTTGTGTGTTCCATCGTCATTAACAGGCTCTGAACGTTACAATTAACTGTCAGTTTTGCGTCGGATTCGAAAATCTAGACTCACACGAGATCGACCATAAGGTGCCCGAAGCAGCAATAGCCCCTTGGAGACAGTTCGGCCGGAGGACGATGTATTGAATCGCGTCGCAATTTGTGTGTTCCATCGTCATTAATAGGCTCTGAACCTTACAATTAACTGTCAGTTTTGCGTCGGATTCGAAAATCTAGACTCACAGGAGATCGACCATAAGGTGCCCGAGGCAGCACTAGACCCTTGGAGACAAGTCGGCTGGAGGACGATGTATTGAATCGCGACGCAATTTGTGTGTTCCATCGTCATTGACAGTCTCTGAACGTTACAATTAACTGCGTCGGATTCGAAAATCTAGACTCACAGGAGATCGACCATAAGGTGCCCGAGGCAGCACTAGACCCTTGGAGACAGGTCGGCCGGAGGACGATGTATTGAATCGCGACGCGATTTGTGTGTTCCATCGTCATTAACAGGCTCTGAACGTTACAATTAACTGTCAGTTTTGCGTCGGATTCGAAAATCTAGACTCACAGGAGAACGACCATAAGGTGTCCGAGGCATCACTAGACCCATGGAGACAAGTCGGCTGGAGGACGATGTATTGAATCGTGACGCGATTTGTGTGTTCCATCGTCATTAACAGGCTCTGAACGTTACAATTAACTGTCAGTTTTGCGTCGGATTCGAAAATCTAGACTCACAAGAGATCGACCATAAGGTGCCCGAGGCAGCAATTGACCCTTGGAGACAGGTCGGTCGGAGGACGATGCATTGAATCGCGACGCGATTTGTGTGTTCCATCGTCATTAACAGGCTCTGAACGTTACAATTAACTGTCAGTTTTGCGTCGGATTCGAAAATCTAGACTCACAGGAGAACACGACCATACGGTGTCCGAGGCAGCACTATAGCCTTGGAGACAAGTCGGCTGGAGGACGATGTATTGAATCGCGACGCAATTTGTGTGTTCCACCGTCATTAACAGGCTCTGAACGTTACAATTAACTGTCAGTTTTGCGTCGGATTCGAAAGTCTAGACTCACAGGAGATCGACCATAAGGTGCCCGAGGCAGCAATAGACCCTTGGAGACAGGTCGGCCGGAGGACAATGTATTGAATCGCGACGCGATTTGTGTGTTCTATTGTCATTAAGAGGCTCTGGACCTTACAATTAACTGTAAGTTTTGCGTCGGATTCGAAAATCTAGACTCACAGAAGAACGACCATAAGGTGCCCGAGGCAGCACTAGACCCTTGGAGACAAGTCGGCTGGAGGACGATGTATTGAATCGCGACGCAAATTGTGTGTTCCATGGTCATTAACAGGCTCTGAACCTTACAATTAACTGTCAGTTTTGCGTCGGATTCAAAAGTCTAGACTCACACGAGAACGACCATAAGGTGCCCGAGGCAGCAATAGACCCTTGGAGACAGGTCGGCCGGAGGACGATGTATTGAATCGCGACGGGATTTGTGTGTTCCATCGTCATTAACAGGCTCTGAACGTTACAATTAACTGTCAGTTTTGCGTCGGATTCGAAAATCTAGACTCACAGGAGATCGACCATAAGGTGCCCGAGGCAGCAATTGACCCTTGGAGACAGGTCGGCCGGAGGACGATGTATTGAATCGCGACGCGATTTGTGTGTTCCATTGTCATTAAGAGACTCTGAACCTTGCAATTAACTGTCAGTTTTGCGTCGGATTCGAAAATCTAGACTCACAGGAGAACGACCATACGGTGTCCGAGGCATCACTAGACCCTTGGAGACAGGTCGGCCGGAGAACGATGTATTGAATCGCGACGCAATTTGTGTGTTCCATTGTCATTAAGAGGCTCTGTACCTTACAATTAACTGTCAGTTTTGCGTCGGATTCGAAAATCTAGACTCACAGAAGAACGACCATAAGGTGCCCGAGGCAGCACTAGACCCTTGGAGACAAGTCGGTTGGAGGACGATGTATTGAATCGCGACACGATTTGTGTGTTCCATCGTCATTAACAGGCTCTGAACGTTACAATTAACTGTCAGTTTTGCGTCGGATTCGAAAATCTAGACTCACAGGAGAATGACCATAAGGTGCCCGAGGCAGCAAAAGACCCTTGGAGACAGGTCGGCCGGAGGACGATGTATTGAATCGCGACGCAATTTGTGTGTTCCATCGTCATTAAAAGGCTCTGAACGTTACAATTAACTGTCAGTTTTGCGTCAGATTCGAAAATCTAGACTCACAGGAGATCGACCATAAGGTGCCCGAGGCAGCAATAGACCCTTGGAGGCACGTCGGCCGGAGGACGATGTATTGAATCGCGACGCGATTTGTGTGTGCCATTGTCATTAAGAGGCTCTGAACCTTACAATTAACTGTCAGTTTTGCGTCGGATTCGAAAATCTAGACTCACAGGAAAACGACCATAAGGTGTCCGAGGCAGCACTAGACCCTTGGAGACAAGTCGGCTGGAGGACGATGAATTGAATCGCGACGCAATTTGTGTTCCATCGTCATTAACAGTCTCTGAACGTTACAATTAACTGCGTCGGATTCGAAAATCTAGACTCACAGGAGATCGACCATAAGGTGCCCGAGGCAGCACTAGACCCTTGGAGACAGGTCGGCCGGAGGACGATGTATTGAATCGCGACGGGATTTGTGTGTTCCATCGTCATTAACAGGCTCTGAACGTTACAATTAACTGTCAGTTTTGCGTCGGATTCGAAAATCTAGACTCACAGGAGATCGACCATAAGGTGCCCGAGGCAGCAATAGACCCTTGGAGACAGGTCGGCCGGAGGACGATGTATTGAATCGCGACGCGATTTGTGTGTTCCATTGTCATTAACAGGCTCTGAACGTTACAATTAACTGTCAGTTTTGCGTCGGATTCGAAAATCTAGACTCACAGGAGAACGACCATAAGGTGTCCGAGGCATCACTAGACCCATGGAGACAAGTCGGCTGGAGGACGATGTATTGAATCGCGACGCGATTTGTGTGTTCCATCGTCATTAACAGGCTCTGAACGTTACAATTAACTGTCAGTTTTGCGTCGGATTCGAAAATCTAGACTCACAGGAGATCGACCATAAGGTGCCCGAGGCAGCAATAGACCCTTGGAGACAGGTCGGCCGGAGGACGATGTATTGAATCGCGACGCGATTTGTGTGTTCCATCGTCATTAACAGGCTCTGAACGTTACAATTAACTGTCAGTTTTGCGTCGGATTCGAAAATCTAGACTCACAGGAGATCGACCATAAGGTGCCCGAGGCAGCAATAGACCCTTGGAGACAGGTCGGCCGGAGGACGATGTATTGAATCGCGACGGGATTTGTGTGTTCCATCGTCATTAACAGGTTCTGAACGTTACAATTAACTGTCAGTTTTGCGTCGGATTCGAAAATCTAGACTCACAGGAGATCGACCATAAGGTGCCCGAGGCAGCAATAGACCCTTGGAGACAGGTCGGCCGGAGGACGATGTATTGAATCGCGACGCAATTTGTGTGTTCCATTGTCATTAAGAGGCTCTGTACCTTACAATTAACTGTCAGTTTTGCGTCGGATTCGAAAATCTAGACTCACACGAGAACGACCATAAGGTGCCCGAGGCAGCACTAGACCCTTGGAGACAAGTCGGTTGGAGGACGATGTATTGAATCGCGACGCGATTTGTGTGTTCCATCGTCATTAACAGGCTCTGAACGTTACAATTAACTGTCAGTTTTGCGTCGGATTCGAAAATCTATACTCACAGGAGAATGACCATAAGGTGCCCGAGGCAGCAAAAGACCCTTGGAGACAGGTCGGCCGGAGGACGATGTATTGAATCGCGACGCAATTTGTGTGTTCCATCGTCATTTAAAGGCTCTGAACGTTACAATTAACTGTCAGTTTTGCGTCAGATTCGAAAATCTAGACTCACAGGAGATCGACCATAAGGTGCCCGAGGCAGCAATAGACCCTTGGAGGCAGGTCGGCCGGAGGACGATGTATTGAATCGCGACGCGATTTGTGTGTGCCATTGTCATTAAGAGGCTCTGAACCTTACAATTAACTGTCAGTTTTGCGTCGGATTCGAAAATCTAGACTCACAGGAAAACGACCATAAGGTGTCCGAGGCAGCACTAGACCCTTGGAGACAAGTCGGCTGGAGGACGATGTATTGAATCGCGACGCAATTTGTGTGTTCCATCGTCATTAACAGTCTCTGAACGTTACAATTAACTGCGTCGGATTCGAAAATCTAGACTCACAGGAGATCGACCATAAGGTGCCCGAGGCAGCACTAGACCCTTGGAGACAGGTCGGCCGGAGGACGATGTATTGAATCGCGACGGGATTTGTGTGTTCCATCGTCATTAACAGGCTCTGAACGTTACAATTAACTGTCAGTTTTGCGTCGGATTCGAAAATCTAGACTCACAGGAGAACGACCATAAGGTGTCCGAGGCATCACTAGACCCATGGAGACAAGTCGGCTGGAGGACGATGTATTGAATCGTGACGCGATTTGTGTGTTCCATCGTCATTAACAGGCTCTGAACGTTACAATTAACTGTCAGTTTTGCGTCGGATTCGAAAATCTAGACTCACAGGAGATCGACCATAAGGTGCCCGAGGCAGCAATTGACCCTTGGAGACAGGTCGGTCGGAGGACGATGCATTGAATCGCGACGCGATTTGTGTGTTCCATCGTCATTAACAGGCTCTGAACGTTACAATTAACTGTCAGTTTTGCGTCGGATTCGAAAATCTAGACTCACAGGAGAACACGACCATACGGTGTCCGAGGCAGCACTATAGCCTTGGAGACAAGTCGGCTGGAGGACGATGTATTGAATCGCGACGCAATTTGTGTGTTCCACCGTCATTAACAGGCTCTGAACGTTACAATTAACTGTCAGTTTTGCGTCGGATTCGAAAATCTAGACTCACAGGAGATCGACCATAAGGTGCCCGAGGCAGCAATAGACCCTTGGAGACAGGTCGGCCGGAGGACGATGTATTGAATCGCGACGGGATTTGTGTGTTCCATCGTCATTAACAGGTTCTGAACGTTACAATTAACTGTCAGTTTTGCGTCGGATTCGAAAATCTAGACTCACAGGAGATCGACCATAAGGTGCCCGAGGCAGCAATAGACCCTTGGAGACAGGTCGGCCGGAGGACGATGTATTGAATCGCGACGCAATTTGTGTGTTCCATTGTCATTAAGAGGCTCTGTACCTTACAATTAACTGTCAGTTTTGCGTCGGATTCGAAAATCTAGACTCACACGAGAACGACCATAAGGTGCCCGAGGCAGCACTAGACCCTTGGAGACAAGTCGGTTGGAGGACGATGTATTGAATCGCGACGCGATTTGTGTGTTCCATCGTCATTAACAGGCTCTGAACGTTACAATTAACTGTCAGTTTTGCGTCGGATTCGAAAATCTATACTCACAGGAGAATGACCAAAAGGTGCCCGAGGCAGCAAAAGACCCTTGGAGACAGGTCGGCCGGAGGACGATGTATTGAATCGCGACGCAATTTGTGTGTTCCATCGTCATTTAAAGGCTCTGAACGTTACAATTAACTGTCAGTTTTGCGTCAGATTCGAAAATCTAGACTCACAGGAGATCGACCATAAGGTGCCCGAGGCAGCAATAGACCCTTGGAGGCAGGTCGGCCGGAGGACGATGTATTGAATCGCGACGCGATTTGTGTGTGCCATTGTCATTAAGAGGCTCTGAACCTTACAATTAACTGTCAGTTTTGCGTCGGATTCGAAAATCTAGACTCACAGGAAAACGACCATAAGGTGTCCGAGGCAGCACTAGACCCTTGGAGACAAGTCGGCTGGAGGACGATGTATTGAATCGCGACGCAATTTGTGTGTTCCATCGTCATTAACAGTCTCTGAACGTTACAATTAACTGCGTCGGATTCTAAAATCTAGACTCACAGGAGATCGACCATAAGGTGCCCGAGGCAGCACTAGACCCTTGGAGACAGGTCGGCCGGAGGACGATGTATTGAATCGCGACGGGATTTGTGTGTTCCATCGTCATTAACAGGCTCTGAACGTTACAATTAACTGTCAGTTTTGCGTCGGATTCGAAAATCTAGACTCACAGGAGAACGACCATAAGGTGTCCGAGGCATCACTAGACCCATGGAGACAAGTCGGCTGGAGGACGATGTATTGAATCGTGACGCGATTTGTGTGTTCCATCGTCATTAACAGGCTCTGAACGTTACAATTAACTGTCAGTTTTGCGTCGGATTCGAAAATCTAGACTCACAGGAGATCGACCATAAGGTGCCCGAGGCAGCAATTGACCCTTGGAGACAGGTCGGTCGGAGGACGATGCATTGAATCGCGACGCGATTTGTGTGTTCCATCGTCATTAACAGGCTCTGAACGTTACAATTAACTGTCAGTTTTGCGTCGGATTCGAAAATCTGGACTCACAGGAGAACACGACCATACGGTGTCCGAGGCAGCACTATAGCCTTGGAGACAAGTCGGCTGGAGGACGATGTATTGAATCGCGACGCAATTTGTGTGTTCCACCGTCATTAACAGGCTCTGAACGTTACAATTAACTGTCAGTTTTGCGTCGGATTCGAAAGTCTAGACTCACAGGAGATCGACCATAAGGTGCCCGAGGCAGCAATAGACCCTTGGAGACAGGTCGGCCGGAGGACGATGTATTGAATCGCGACGCAATTTGTGTGTTCCATCGTCATTAACAGGCTCTGAACGTTACAATTAACTGTCAGTTTTGCGTCGGATTCGAAAATCTAGACTCACAGGAGATCGACCATAAGGTGCCCGAGGCAGCAATTGACCCTTGGAGACAGGTCGGCCGGAGGACGATGTATTGAATCGCGACGCGATTTGTGTGTTCCATTGTCATTAAGAGACTCTGAACCTTGCAATTAACTGTCAGTTTTGCGTCGGATTCGAAAATCTAGACTCACAGGAGAACGACCATACGGTGTCCGAGGCAGAACTAGACCCTTGGAGACAGGTCGGCCGGAGAACGATGTATTGAATCGCGACGCAATTTGTGTGTTCCATTGTCATTAAGAGGCTCTGTACCTTACAATTAACTGTCAGTTTTGCGTCGGATTCGAAAATCTAGACTCACAGAAGAACGACCATAAGGTGCCCGAGGCAGCACTAGACCCTTGGAGACAAGTCGGTTGGAGGACGATGTATTGAATCGCGACGCGATTTGTGTGTTCCATCGTCATTAACAGGCTCTGAACGTTACAATTAACTGTCAGTTTTGCGTCGGATTCGAAAATCTAGACTCACAGGAGAATGACCATAAGGTGCCCGAGGCAGCAAAAGACCCTTGGAGACAGGTCGGCCGGAGGACGATGTATTGAATCGCGACGCAATTTGTGTGTTCCATCGTCATTAAAAGGCTCTGAACGTTACAATTAACTGTCAGTTTTGCGTCAGATTCGAAAATCTAGACTCACAGGAGATCGACCATAAGGTGCCCGAGGCAGCAATAGACCCTTGGAGGCAGGTCGGCCGGAGGACGATGTATTGAATCGCGACGCGATTTGTGTGTGCCATTGTCATTAAGAGGCTCTGAACCTTACAATTAACTGTCAGTTTTGCGTCGGATTCGAAAATCTAGACTCACAGGAAAACGACCATAAGGTGTCCGAGGCAGCACTAGACCCTTGGAGACAAGTCGGCTGGAGGACGATGTATTGAATCGCGACGCAATTTGTGTGTTCCATCGTCATTAACAGTCTCTGAACGTTACAATTAACTGCGTCGGATTCGAAAATCTAGACTCACAGGAGATCGACCATAAGGTGCCCGAGGCAGCACTAGACCCTTGGAGACAGGACGGCCGGAGGACGATGTATTGAATCGCGACGGGATTTGTGTGTTCCATCGTCATTAACAGGCTCTGAACGTTACAACTAACTGTCAGTTTTGCGTCGGATTCGAAAATCTAGACTCACAGGAGATCGACCATAACGTGCCCGAGGCAGCAATAGACCCTTGGAGACAGGTCGGCCGGAGGACGATGTATTGAATCGCGACGCGATTTGTGTGTTCCATTGTCATTAAGAGGCTCTGAACGTTACAATTAACTGTCAGTTTTGCGTCGGATTCGAAAATCTAGACTCACAGGAGAACGACCATAAGGTGTCCGAGGCATCACTAGACCCATGGAGACAAGTCGGCTGGAGGACGATGTATTGAATCGCGACGCGATTTGTGTGTTCCATCGTCATTAACAGGCTCTGAACGTTACAATTAACTGTCAGTATTGCGTCGGATTCGTAAATCTAGACTCACAGGAGATCGACCATAAGGTGCCCGAGGCAGCAATAGACCCTTGGAGACAGGTCGGCCGGAGGACGATGTATTGAATCGCGACGGGATTTGTGTGTTCCATCGTCATTAACAGGTTCTGAACGTTACAATTAACTGTCAGTTTTGCGTCGGATTCGAAAATCTAGACTCACAGGAGATCGACCATAACGTGCCCGAGGCAGCAATAGACCCTTGGAGACAGGTCGGCCGGAGCACGATGTATTGAATCGCGACGCAATTTGTGTGTTCCATCGTCATTAAAAGGCTCTGAACGTTACAATTAACTGTCAGTTTTGCGTCAGATTCGAAAATCTAGACTCACAGGAGATCGACCATAAGGTGCCCGAGGCAGCAATTGACCCTTGGAGACAGGTCGGTCGGAGGACGATGCATTGAACCGCGACGCGATTTGTGTGTTCCATCGTCATTAACAGGCTCTGAACGTTACAATTAACTGTCAGTTTTGCGTCGGATTCGAAAATCTAGACTCACAGGAGAACACGACCATACGGTGTCCGAGGCAGCACTATAGCCTTGGAGACAAGTAGGCTGGAGGACGATGTATTGAATCGCGACGCAATTTGTGTGTTCCACCGTCATTAACAGGCTCTGAACGTTACAATTAACTGTCAGTTTTGCGTCGGATTCGAAAGTCTAGACTCACAGGAGATCGACCATAAGGTGCCCGAGGCAGCAATAGACCCTTGGAGACAGGTCGGCCGGAGGACAATGTATTGAATCGCGACGCGATTTGTGTTTTCCATTGTCATTAACAGGCTCTGGACCTTACAATTAACTGTAAGTTTTGCGTCGGATTCGAAAATCTAGACTCACAGAAGAACGACCATAAGGTGCCCGAGGCAGCACTAGACCCTTGGAGACAAGTCGGCTGGAGGACGATGTATTGAATCGCGACGCAATTTGTGTGTTCCATCGTCATTAACAGGCTCTGAACGTTACAATTAACTGTCAGTTTTGCGTCGGATTCGAAAATCTAGACTCACAGGAGATCGACCATAAGGTGCCCGAAGCAGCAATAGACCCTTGGAGACAGTTCGGCCGGAGGACGATGTATTGAATCGCGTCGCAATTTGTGTGTTCCATCGTCATTAATAGGCTCTGAACCTTACAATTAACTGTCAGTTTTTCGTCGGATTCGAAAATCTAGACTCACAGGATATCGACCATAAGGTGCCCGAGGCAGCACTAGACCCTTGGTGACAAGTCGGCTGGAGGACGATGTACTGAATCGCGACGCGATTTGTGTGTTCCATCGTCATTAACTAGCTCTGAACGTTACAATTAACTCTCAGTTTTGCGTCGGATTCGAAAATCTAGACTCACAGGAGATCGACCATAAGGTGCCCGAGGCAGCAATTGACCCTTGGAGACAGGTCGGCCGGAGGACGATGTATTGAATCGCGACGCGATTTGTGTGTTCCATTGTCATTAAGAGACTCTGAACCTTGCAATTAACTGTCAGTTTTGCGTCGGATTCGAAAATCTAGACTCACAGGAGAACGACCATACGGTGTCCGAGGCAGCACTAGACCCTTGGAGACAAGTCGGCTGGAGGACGATGTATTGAATCGCGATGCAATTTGTGTGTTCCACCGTCATTAACAGGCTCTGAACGTTACAATTAACTGTCAGTTTTGCGTCGGATTCGAAAATCTAGACTCACAGGAGATCGACCATAAAGTGCACGAGGCAGCAATAGACCCTTGGAGACAGGTCGGCCGGAGGACGATGTATTGAATCGTGACGCGATTTGTGTGTTCCATTGTCATTAAGAGGCTCTGAACGTTACAATTAACTGTCAGTTTTGCGTCGGATTCGAAAATCTAGACTCACAGGAGAACGACCATAAGGTGTCCGAGGCATCACTAGACCCATGGAGACAAGTCGGCTGGAGGACGATGTATTGAATCGCGACGCGATTTGTGTGTTCCATCGTCATTAACAGGCTCTGAACGTTACAATTAACTGTCAGTTTTGCGTCGGATTCGAAAATCTAGACTCACAGGAGATAGACCATAAGGTGCCCGAGGCAGCAATTGACCCTTGGAGACAGGTCGGTCGGAGGACGATGCATTGAACCGCGACGCGATTTGGGTGTTCCATCGTCATTAACAGGCTCTGAACGTTACAATTAACTGTCAGTTTTGCGTCGGATTCGAAAATCTAGACTCACAGGAGAACACGACCATACGGTGTCCGAGGCAGCACTATAGCCTTGGAGACAAGTCGGCTGGAGGACGATGTATTGAATCGCGACGCAATTTGTGTGTTCCACCGTCATTAACAGGCTCTGAACGTTACAATTAACTGTCAGTTTTGCGTCGGATTCGAAAGTCTAGACTCACAGGAGATCGACCATAAGGTGCCCGAGGCAGCAATAGACCCTTGGAGACAGGTCGGCCGGAGGACAATGTATTGAATCGCGACGCGATTTGTGTTTTCCATTGTCATTAAGAGGCTCTGGACCTTACAATTAACTGTAAGTTTTGCGTCGGATTCGAAAATCTAGACTCACAGAAGATCGACCATAAGGTGCCCGAGGCAGCACTAGACCCTTGGAGACAAGTCGGCTGGAGGACGATGTATTGAATCGCGACGCAAATTGTGTGTTCCATGGTCATTAACAGGCTCTGAACCTTACAATTAACTGTCAGTTTTGCGTCGGATTCAAAAGTCTAGACTCACACGAGAACGACCATAAGGTGCCTGAGGCAGCAATAGACCCTTCGAGACAGGTCGGCCGGAGGACGATGTATTGAATCGCGACGCAATTTGTGTGTTCCATCGTCATTAACAGGCTCTGAACGTTACAATTAACTGTCAGTTTTGCGTCGGATTCGAAAATCTAGACTCACAGGAGATCGACCATAAGGTGCCCGAAGCAGCAATAGACCCTTGGAGACAGTTCGGCCGGAGGACGATGTATTGAATCGCGTCGCAATTAGTGTGTTCCATCGTCATTAATAGGCTCTGAACCTTACAATTAACTGTCAGTTTTTCGTCGGATTCGAAAATCTAGACTCACAGGATATCGACCATAAGGTGCCCGAGGCAGCACTAGACCCTTGGTGACAAGTCGGCTGGAGGACGATGTACTGAATCGCGACGCGATTTGTGTGTTCCATCGTCATTAACTGGCTCTGAACGTTACAATTAACTCTCAGTTTTGCGTCGGATTCGAAAATCTAGACTCACAGGAGATCGACCATAAGGTGCCCGAGGCAGCAATTGACCCTTGGAGACAGGTCGGCCGGAGGACGATGTATTGAATCGCGACGCGATTTGTGTGTTCCATTGTCATTAAGAGACTCTGAACCTTGCAATTAACTGTCAGTTTTGCGTCGGATTCGAAAATCTAGACTCACAGGAGATCGACCATAAGGTGACCGAGGCAGCAATAGACCCTTGGAGACAGGTCGGCCGGAGGACGATGTATTGAATCGCGACGCGATTTGTGTGTTCCATCGTCATTAACAGGCTCTGAACGTTACAATTAACTGTCAGTTTTGCGTCGGATTCGAAAATCTAGACTCACAGGAGATCGACCATAAGGAAACCGAGGCAGCAATAGACCCTTGGAGTCAGGTCGGCCGGAGGACGATATATTGAATCGCGACGCAATTTGTGTGTTCCACTGTCATTAAGAGGCTCTGAACCATACGATTACCTGTCAGTTTTGCGTCGGATTCGAAAATCTAGACTCACAGGAGATCGACGATAAGGTGCGCGAGGCAGCAATAGACCCTTGGAGACAGGTCGGCCGGAGGACGATGTATTGAATCGCTACGGGATTTGTGTGTTCCATCGTCATTAACAGGCTCTGAACGTTACAATTAACTGTCAGTTTTGCGTCGGATTCGAAAATCTAGACTCACAGGAGATCGACCAAAAGGTGCCCGAGGCAGCAATAGACCCTTGGAGACAGGTCGGCCGGAGGACGATGTATTGAATCGCGACGCAATTTGTGTGTTCCATCGTCATTAAGAGGCCCTGAACGTTACAATTAACTGTCAGTTTTGCGTCGGATTCGAAAATCTAGACTCACAGAAGGACGACCATAAGGTGCCCGGGGCAGCACTAGACACTTGGAGACAAATCGGCTGGAGGACGATGTATTGAATCGCGACGCGATTTGTGTGTTCCATCGTCATTAACAGGCGCTGAACGTTACAATTAACTGTCAGTTTCGCGTCGGATTCGAAAATCTAGACTCACAGGAGAACTACCATAAGGTGTCCGAGGCAGCACTAGACCCTTGGAGACAGGTCGGCCGGAGGACGATGTATTGAATCGCGACGCAATTTGTGTGTTCCATTGTCATTAAGAGGCCCTGAACGTTACAATTAACTGTCAGTTTTGCGTCGGATTCGAAAATCTAGACACACAGAAGAACTACCATAAGGTGCCCAAGGCAGCACTAGACACTTGGAGACAAATCGGCTGGAGGACGATGTATTGAATCGCGACGCGATTTGTGTGTTCCATCGTCATTAACAGGCGCTGAACGTTACAATTAACTGTCAGTTTCGCGTCGGATTCGAAAATCTAGACTCACAGGAGATCGACCATTAGGTGCCCGAGGCAGCAATAGACCCTTGGAGACAGGTCAGCCGGAGGACGATGTATTGAATCGCGACGCAATTTGTGTGTTCCATCGTCAATAAGAGGCCCTGAACGTTACAATTAACTGTCAGTTTTGCGTCGGATTCGAAAATCTAGACTCACAGAAGAACGACCATTAGGTGCCCGAGGCAGCACTAGACACTTGGAGACAAATCGGCTGGAGGACGATGTATTGAATCGCGACGCGATTTGTGTGTTCCATCGTCATTAACAGGCTCTGAACGTTACAATTAACTGTCAGTTTTGCGTCGGATTCGATAATCTAGACTCACAGGAGATCGACCATAAGGTGCCCGAGGCAGCAATAGACCCTTGGAGACAGGTCGTCCGGAGGACGATGTATTGAATCGCGAAGCAATTTGTGTGTTCCATCGTCATGAACAGGCTCTGAACGTTACAATTAACTGTCAGTTTTGCGTCGGATTCGAAAATCTAGACTCACAGGAGATCGACCATAAGGTGCCCGAGGCAGCAATAGACCCTTTGAGACAGGTCGGCCGGAGGACGATGTATTGAATCGCGACGCGATTTGTGTGTTCCATCGTCATTAACAGGCTCTGAACTTTACAATTAACTGTCAGTTTTGCGTCGGATTCGAAAATCTAGACTCACAGGAGATGGACCATAAGGTGTCCGAGGCAGCAATAGACCCTTGGAGACAGGTCGGCCGGAGGTCGATGTATTGAATCGCTACGGGATTTGTGTGTTCCATCGTAATTAACAGGCTCTGAACCTTACAATTAACTGTCATTTTTGCGTCGGATTCGAAAATGTAGACTCACAGGAGATCGACCATAAGGTGCCCGAGGCAGCAATAGACCCTTCGAGACAGGTCGGCCGGAGGACGATGTATTGAATCGCGACGCAATTTGTGTGTTCCATTGTCATTAAGAGGCTCTGAACCTTACAATTAACTGTCAGTTTTGCGTCGGATTCGAAAATCTAGACTCACAGAAGAACGACCATAAGGTGCCCGAGGCAAGACTAGACCCTTGGAGACAAGTCAGCTGGACGACGATGTATTGAATCGCGACGCGAATTGTGTGTTCCATCGTCATTAACAGGCGCTGAACGTTACAATTAACTGTCAGTTTTGCGTCGGATTCGAAAACCTAGACTCACAGGAGAACGACCATAAGGTGTCCGAGGCAGCACTAGACCCTTGGAGACAGGTCGGCCGGAGGACGATGTATTGAAGCGCGACGCAATTTGTGTGTTCCATCGTCATTAAGAGGCTCTGAACCTTAGAATTAACTGTAAGTTTTGCGTCGGATTCGAAAATCTAGACTCACAGAAGAACGACCATAAGGTGCCCGAGGCAGCACTAGACCCTTGGAGACAAGTCGGGTGGAGGACGATGTATTGAATCGCGACGCAATTTGTGTGTTCCATCGTCATTAACAGGCTCTGAACGTTACAATTAACTGTCAGTTTTGCGTCGGATTCGAAAGACTAGACTCACAGGAGAACGACCATAAGGTGCCCGAGGCAGCATAAGACCCTTGGAGACAGGTCGGCCGGAGGACGATATATTGAATCGCGACGCAATTTGTGTGTTCCATCGTCATGAACAGGCTCTGAACGTTACAATTAACTGTCAGTTGTGCGTCGGATTCGAAAATCTAGACTCACAGGAGATCGACCATAAGGTGCCCGAGGCAGCAATAGACCCTTGGAGACAGGTTGGCCGGAGGACGATGTATTGAATCGCGACGCGATTTGTGTGTTCCATCGTCATTAACAGGCTCTGAACGTTACAATTAACTGTCAGTTTTGCGTCGGATTCGAAAATCTAGACTCACAGGAGAACGACCATAAGGTGACCGAGACAGCTATAGACCCTTGGAGACAGGTCGGCCGGAGGACGATGTATTGAATCGCGACGCAATTTGTGTGTTCCATCGTCATTAACAGGCTCTGAACGTTACAATTAACTGTCAGTTTTGCGTCGGAATCGAAAATCTAGACTCACAGGAGATCGACCATAAGGTGCCCGAGGAAGCAATAGACCCTTGGAGACAAGTCAGCCGGAGGACGATGTATTGAATCGCGACGCAATTTGTGTCTTCCATCGTCATTAACAGGCTCTGAACCTTACAATTAACTGTCAGTTTTGCGTCGGATTCGAAAATCTAGACTCACAGGAGAACGAACATAAGGTGACCGAGGCAGCAATAGACCCTTGGAGACAGGTCGGCCGGAGGACGATGTATTGAATCGCGACGCGATTTGTGTGTTCCATCGTCATTAACAGGCTCTGAACGTTACAATTAACTGTCAGTTTTGCGTCGGATTCGAAAATCTAGACTCACAGGAGATCGACCATAAGGTGACCGAGGCAGCAATAGACCCTTGGAGTCAGGTCGGCCGGAGGACGATATATTGAATCGCGACGCAATTTGTGTGTTCCACTGTCATTAAGAGGCTCTGAACCATACGATTACCTGTCAGTTTTGCGTCGGATTCGAAAATCTAGACTCACAGGAGATCGACCATAAGGTGCCCGAGGCAGCAATAGACCCTTGGAGACAGGTCGGCCGGAGGACGATGTATTGAATCGCTACGGGATTTGTGTGTTCCATCGTCATTAACAGGCTCTGAACGTTACAATTAACTGTCAGTTTTGCGTCGGATTCGAAAATCTAGACTCACAGGAGATCGACCAAAAGGTGCCCGAGGCAGCAATAGACCCTTGGAGACAGGTTGGCCGGAGGACGATGTATTGAATCGCGATGCGATTTGTGTGTTCCATCGGCATTAACAGGCTCTGAACGTTACAATTAACTGTCAGTTTTGCGTCGGATTCGAAAATCTAGACTCACAGGAGAACGACCATAAGGTGACCGAGACAGCACTAGACCCTTGGAGACAAGTCGGCTGGAAGATGATGTATTGAATCGCGACGTGATTTGTTTGTTCCATCGTCATTAACAGGCTCTGAACGTTACAATTAACTGTCAGTTTTGCGTCGGATTCGAAAATCTAGACTCACAGGAGATCAACCATAAGGTGCCCGAGGCAGCAATAGACACTTGGAGACAGGTCGGCCGGAGGACGATGTATTGAATCGCGACGCAATTTGTGTGTTCCATTGTCATTAAGAGGCTCTGAACTTTACAATTAAATGTCAGTTTTGCGTCGGATTCGAAAATCTAGACTTACAGGAGACCGACCATATGGTGTCCGAGGCAGCACTAGACCCTTGGAGACAAGTCGGCTGGAGGACGATGTATTGAATCGCGACGCAATTTGTGTGGTCCATGGTCATTAACAGGCTCTGAACGTTACAATTAACTGCGTCGGATTCGAAAATCTAGACTCACAAGAGATCGACCATAAGGTGCCCGAGGCAGCGATAGACCCTTGGAGACAGGTCGGCCGGAGGACGATGTATTGAATCGCGACGCGATTTGCGTGTTCCATTGTCATTAAGAGGCTCTGAACCTTACAATTAACTGTCAGTTTTGCGTCGGATTCGAAAATCTAGACTCACAAGAGAACGACCATACGGTGTCCGAGGCAGCACTAGACCCTTGGAGACAAGTTGGCTGGAGGACGATGTATTGAATCGCGACGCAATTTGTGTGTTCCATCGTCATTAACAGGCTCTGAACGTTACAATTAACTGTCAGTTTTGCGTCGGATTCGAAAATCTAGACTCACAGGAGATCGACCATAAGGTGCCCGAGGCAGCAATAGATCCTTGGAGACAGGTCGGCCGGAGGACGACGTATTGAATCGCGACGCGATTTGTGTGTTCCATTGTCATTAAGAGGCTCTGAACGTTACAGTTAACTGTAAGTTTTGCGTCGGATTCGAAAATCTAGCCTCACAGAAGAACGACCATCAGGTGCCCGAGGCAGCACTAGACCCTTGGAGACAAGTCGGCTGGAGGACGATGTATTGAATCGCGACGCGATTTGTGTATTCCATCGTCATTAACAGGCTCTGAACCTTACAATTCACTGTCAGTTTTGCGTCGGATTCAAAAGTCTAGACTCACAGGAGAACGACCATACGGTGCCCGAGGCAGCAATAGACCCTTGGAGACAGGTCGGCCGGAGGACGATGTATTGAATCGCGACGAAATTTGTGTGTTCCATCGTCATGAACAGGCTCTGAACGTTGTAATTAACTGTCAGTTTTGCGTCGGATTCGAAAATCTAGACTCACAGGAGATCGACCATAAGGTGCCCGAGGCAGCAATAGACCCTTGGAGACAGGTCGACCGGAGGACGATGTATTGAATCGCGACGCGATTTGTGTGTTCCATCGTCATTAACAGGCTCTGAACCTTACAATTAACTGTCAGTTTTGGGTCGGATTCGAAAATCTAGACTCACAGGAGAACGACCATAAGGTGACCGAGGCAGCAATAGACCCTTGGAGACAGGTCGGCCGGAGGACGATGTATTGAATCGCGACGCGATTTGTGTGTTCCATCGTCATTAACAAGCTCTGAACGTTACAATTAACTGTCAGTTTTGCGTCGGATTCGAAAATCTAGACTCACAGGAGATCGACCATAAGGTGACAGAGGCAGCAATAGACCCTTGGAGACAGGTCGGCCGGAGGACGATGTATTGAATCGCGACGCGATTTGTGTGTTCCATTGTCATTAAGAGTCTCTGAACCTTACAATTAACTGTCAGTTTTGCGTCGGATTCGAAAATCTAGACTCACAGGAGAACGACCATTAGGTGCCCGAGGCAGCACTAGACCCTTGGAGACAAGTCGGCTGAAGGACGATGTATTGAATCGCGACGCGATTTGTGTGTTCCATCGTCATTAACAGGCTCTGAACGTTACAATTAACTGTCAGTTTTGCGTCGGATTCGAAAATCTAGACTCACAGAAGAACGACCATAAGGTGCCCCAGGCAGCTCTAGACCCTTGGAGACAAGTCGGCTGGAGGACGATGTATTGAATCGCGACGCGATTTGTGTGTTCCATCGTCATTAACAGGCGCTGAACGTTACAATTAACTGTCAGTTTCGCGTCGGATTCGAAAATCTAGACTCACAGGAGAACGACCATAAGGTGTCCGAGGCAGCACTAGACCCTTGGAGACAGGTCGGCCGGAGGACGATGTATTGAATCGTGACGCAATTTGTGTGTTCCATTGTCATTAAGAGGCTCTGAACCTTACAATTAACTGTCAGTTTTGCGTCGGATTCGAAAATCTAGACTCACAGGAGATCGACCATAAGGTGACCGAGGCAGCAATAGACCCTTGGAGACAGGTCGGCCGGAGGACGATGTATTGAATCGCGACGCGATTTGTGTGTTCCATCGTCATTAACAGGCTCTGAACCTTACAATTAACTGTCAGTTTTGCGTCGGATTCGAAAATCTAGACTCACAGGAGATCGACCATAAGGTGACCGAGGCAGCAATAGACCCTTGGAGTCAGGTCGGCCGGAGGACGATATATTGAATCGCGACGCAATTTGTGTGTTCCACTGTCATTAAGAGGCTCTGAACCATACGATTACCTGTCAGTTTTGCGTCGGATTCGAAAATCTAGACTCACAGGAGATCGACGATAAGGTGCGCGAGGCAGCAATAGACCCTTGGAGACAGGTCGGCCGGAGGACGATGTATTGAATCGCTACGGGATTTGTGTGTTCCATCGTCATTAACAGGCTCTGAACGTTACAATTAACTGTCAGTTTTGCGTCGGATTCGAAAATCTAGACTCACAGGAGATCGACCAAAAGGTGCCCGAGGGAGCAATAGACCCTTGGAGACAGGTCGGCCGGAGGACGATGTATTGAATCGCGACGCAATTTGTGTGTTCCATCGTCATTAAGAGGCCCTGAACGTTACAATTAACTGTCAGTTTTGCGTCGGATTCGAAAATCTAGACTCACAGAAGGACGACCATAAGGTGCCCGGGGCAGCACTAGACACTTGGAGACAAATCGGCTGGAGGACGATGTATTGAATCGCGACGCGATTTGTGTGTTCCATCGTCATTAACAGGCGCTGAACGTTACAATTAACTGTCAGTTTCGCGTCGGATTCGAAAATCTAGACTCACAGGAGAACTACCATAAGGTGTCCGAGGCAGCACTAGACCCTTGGAGACAGGTCGGCCGGAGGACGATGTATTGAATCGCGACGCAATTTGTGTGTTCCATTGTCATTAAGAGGCCCTGAACGTTACAATTAACTGTCAGTTTTGCGTCGGATTCGAAAATCTAGACTCACAGAAGAACTACCATAAGGTGCCCAAGGCAGCACTAGACACTTGGAGACAAATCGGCTGGAGGACGATGTATTGAATCGCGACGCGATTTGTGTGTTCCATCGTCATTAACAGGCGCTGAACGTTACAATTAACTGTCAGTTTCGCGTCGGATTCGAAAATCTAGACTCACAGGAGATCGACCATTAGGTGCCCGAGGCAGCAATAGACCCTTGGAGACAGGTCAGCCGGAGGACGATGTATTGAATCGCGACGCAATTTGTGTGTTCCATCGTCATTAAGAGGCCCTGAACGTTACAATTAACTGTCAGTTTTGCGTCGGATTCGAAAATCTAGACTCACAGAAGAACGACCATTAGGTGCCCGAGGCAGCACTAGACACTTGGAGACAAATCGGCTGGAGGACGATGTATTGAATCGCGACGCGATTTGTGTGTTCCATCGTCATTAACAGGCTCTGAACGTTACAATTAACTGTCAGTTTTGCGTCGGATTCGATAATCTAGACTCACAGGAGATCGACCATAAGGTGCCCGAGGCAGCAATAGACCCTTGGAGACAGGTCGTCCGGAGGACGATGTATTGAATCGCGACGCAATTTGTGTGTTCCATCGTCATGAACAGGCTCTGAACGTTACAATTAACTGTCAGTTTTGCGTCGGATTCGAAAATCTAGACTCACAGGAGATCGACCATAAGGTGCCCGAGGCAGCAATAGAGCCTTTGAGACAGGTCGGCCGGAGGACGATGTATTGAATCGCGACGCGATTTGTGTGTTCCATCGTCATTAACAGGCTCTGAACTTTACAATTAACTGTCAGTTTTGCGTCGGATTCGAAAATCTAGACTCACAGGAGATGGACCATAAGGTGTCCGAGGCAGCAATAGACCCTTGGAGACAGGTCGGCCGGAGGTCGATGTATTGAATCGCTACGGGATTTGTGTGTTCCATCGTCATTAACAGGCTCTGAACCTTACAATTAACTGTCATTTTTGCGTCGGATTCGAAAAAGTAGACTCACAGGAGATCGACCATAAGGTGCCCGAGGCAGCAATAGACCCTTCGAGACAGGTCGGCCGGAGGACGATGTATTGAATCGCGACGCAATTTGTGTGTTCCATTGTCATTAAGAGGCTCTGAACCTTACAATTAACTGTCAGTTTTGCGTCGGATTCGAAAATCTAGACTCACAGAAGAACGACCATAAGGTGCCCGAGGCAAGACAAGACCCTTGGAGACAAGTCAGCTGGACGACGATGTATTGAATCGCGACGCGAATTGTGTGTTCCATCGTCATTAACAGGCGCTGAACGTTACAATTAACTGTCAGTTTTGCGTCGGATTCGAAAATCTAGACTCACAGGAGAACGACCATAAGGTGTCCGAGGCAGCACTAGACCCTTGGAGACAGGTCGGCCGGAGGACGATGTATTGAATCGCGACGCAATTTGTGTGTTCCATCGTCATTAAGAGGCTCTGAAGCTTAGAATTAACTGTAAGTTTTGCGTCGGATTCGAAAATCTAGACTCACAGAAGAACGACCATAAGGTGCCCGAGGCAGCACTAGACCCTTGGAGACAAGTCGGCTGGAGGACGATGTATTGAATCGCGACGCAATTTGTGTGTTCCATCGTCATTAACAGGCTCTGAACGTTACAATTAACTGTCAGTTTTGCGTCGGATTCGAAAGACTAGACTCACAGGAGAACGACCATAAGGTGCCCGAGGCAGCATAAGACCCTTGGAGACAGGTCGGCCGGAGGACGATATATTGAATCGCGACGCAATTTGTGTGTTCCATCGTCATGAACAGGCTCTGAACGTTACAATTAACTGTCAGTTGTGCGTCGGATTCGAAAATCTAGACTCACAGGAGATCGACCATAAGGTGCCCGAGGCAGCAATAGACCCTTGGAGACAGGTTGGCCGGAGGACGATGTATTGAATCGCGACGCGATTTGTGTGTTCCATCGTCATTAACAGGCTCTGAACGTTACAATTAACTGTCAGTTTTGCGTCGGATTCGAAAATCTAGACTCACAGGAGAACGACCATAAGGTGACCGAGACAGCTATAGACCCTTGGAGACAGGTCGGCCGGAGGACGATGTATTGAATCGCGACGCAATTTGTGTGTTCCATCGTCATTAACAGGCTCTGAACGTTACAATTAACTGTCAGTTTTGCGTCGGAATCGAAAATCTAGACTCACAGGAGATCGACCATAAGGTGCCCGAGGAAGCAATAGACCCTTGGAGACAAGTCGGCCGGAGGACGATGTATTGAATCGCGACGCAATTTGTGTCTTCCATCGTCATTAACAGGCTCTGAACCTTACAATTAACTGTCAGTTTTGCGTCGGATTCGAAAATCTAGAATCACAGGAGAACGAACATAAGGTGACCGAGGCAGCAATAGACCCTTGGAGACAGGTCGGCCGGAGGACGATGTATTTAATCGCGACGCGATTTGTGTGTTCCATCGTCATTAACAGGCTCTGAACGTTACAATTAACTGTCAGTTTTGCGTCGGATTCGAAAATCTAGACTCACAGGAGATCGACCATAAGGTGACCGAGGCCGCAATAGACCCTTGGAGTCAGGTCGGCCGGAGGACGATGTATTGAATCGCGACGCAATTTGTGTGTTCCACTGTCATTAAGAGGCTCTGAACCATACGATTAACTGTCAGTTTTGCGTCGGATTCGAAAATCTAGACTCACAGGAGATCGACCATAAGGTGCCCGAGGCAGCAATAGACCCTTGGAGACAGGTCGGCCGGAGGACGATGTATTGAATCGCTACGGGATTTGTGTGTTCCATCGTCATTAACAGGCTCTGAACGTTACAATTACCTGTCAGTTTTGCGTCGGATTCGAAAATCTAGACTCACAGAAGAACTACCATAAGGTGCCCGAGGCAGCACTAGACACTTGGAGACAAATCGGCTGGAGGACGATGCATTGAATCGCGACGCGATTTGTGTGTTCCATCGTCATTAACAGGCGCTGAACGTTACAATTAACTGTCAGTTTCGCGTCGGATTCGAAAATCTAGACTCACAGGAGATCGACCATAAGGTGCCCGAGGCAGCAATAGACCCTTGGAGACAGGTCGGCCGGAGGACGATGTATTGAATCGCGACGCAATTTGTGTGTTCCATCGTCATTAAGAGGCCCTGAACGTTACAATTAACTGTCAGTTTTGCGTCGGATTCGAAAATCTAGACTCACAGAAGAACGACCATTAGGTGCCCGAGGCAGCACTAGACACTTGGAGACAAATCGGCTGGAGGACGATGTATTGAATCGCGACGCGATTTGTGTGTTCCATCGTCATTAACAGGCTCTGAACGTTACAATTAACTGTCAGTTTTGCGTCGGATTCGATAATCTAGACTCACAGGAGATCGACCATAAGGTGCCCGAGGCAGCAATAGACCCTTGGAGACAGGTCGTCCGGAGGACGATGTATTGAATCGCGACGCAATTTGTGTGTTCCATAGTCATGAACAGGCTCTGAACGTTACAATTAACTGTCAGTTTTGCGTCGGATTCGAAAATCTAGACTCACAGGAGATCGACCATAAGGTGCCCGAGGCAGCAATAGACCCTTTGAGACAGGTCGGCCGGAGGACGATGTATTGAATCGCGACGCGATTTGTGTGTTCCATCGTCATTAACAGGCTCTGAACGTTACAATTAACTGTCAGTTTTGCGTCGGATTCGAAAATCTAGACTCACAGGAGATGGACCATAAGGTGTCCGAGGCAGCAATAGACCCTTGGAGACAGGTCGGCCGGAGGACGATGTATTGAATCGCTACGGGATTTGTGTGTTCCATCGTCATTAACAGGCGCTGAACGTTACAATTAACTGTCAGTTTTGCGTCGGATTCGAAAATCTAGACTCACAGGAGAACGACCATAAGGTGTCCGAGGCAGCACTAGACCCTTGGAGACAGGTCGGCCGGAGGACGATGTATTGAATCGCGACGCAATTTGTGTGTTCCATCGTCATTAAGAGGCTCTGAACCTTAGAATTAACTGTAAGTTTTGCGTCGGATTCGAAAATCTAGACTCACAGAAGAACGACCATAAGGTGCCCGAGGCAGCACTAGACCCTTGGGGACAAGTCGGCTGGAGGACCATGTATTGAATCGCGACGCAATTTGTGTGTTCCATCGTCATTAACAGGCTCTGAACGTTACAATTAACTGTCAGTTTTGCGTCGGATTCGAAAGACTAGACTCACAGGAGAACGACCATAAGGTGCCCGAGGCAGCATAAGACCCTTGGAGACAGGTCGGCCGGAGGACGATATATTGAATCGCGACGCAATTTGTGTGTTCCATCGTCATGAACAGGCTCTGAACGTTACAATTAACTGTCAGTTGTGCGTCGGATTCGAAAATCTAGACTCACAGGAGATCGACCATAAGGTGCCCGAGGCAGCAATAGACCCTTGGAGACAGGTTGGCCGGAGGACGATGTATTGAATCGCGACGCGATTTGTGTGTTCCATCGTCATTAACAGGCTCTGAACGTTACAATTAACTGTCAGTTTTGCGTCGGATTCGAAAATCTAGACTCACAGGAGATCGACCATAAGGTGCCCGAGGCAGCAATAGAGCCTTTGAGACAGGTCGGCCGGAGGACGATGTATTGAATCGCGACGCGATTTGTGTGTTCCATCGTCATTAACAGGCTCTGAACTTTACAATTAACTGTCAGTTTTGCGTCGGATTCGAAAATCTAGACTCACAGGAGATGGACCATAAGGTGTCCGAGGCAGCAATAGACCCTTGGAGACAGGTCGGCCGGAGGTCGATGTATTGAATCGCTACGGGATTTGTGTGTTCCATCTTCATTAACAGGCTCTGAACCTTACAATTAACTGTCATTTTTGCGTCGGATTCGAAAAAGTAGACTCACAGGAGATCGACCATAAGGTGCCCGAGGCAGCAATAGACCCTTCGAGACAGGTCGGCCGGAGGACGATGTATTGAATCGCGACGCAATTTGTGTGTTCCATTGTCATTAAGAGGCTCTGAACCTTACAATTAACTGTCAGTTTTGCGTCGGATTCGAAAATCTAGACTCACAGAAGAACGACCATAAGGTGCCCGAGGCAAGACAAGACCCTTGGAGACAAGTCAGCTGGACGACGATGTATTGAATCGCGACGCGAATTGTGTGTTCCATCGTCATTAACAGGCGCTGAACGTTACAATTAACTGTCAGTTTTGCGTCGGATTCGAAAATCTAGACTCACAGGAGAACGACCATAAGGTGTCCGAGGCAGCACTAGACCCTTGGAGACAGGTCGGCCGGAGGACGATGTATTGAATCGCGACGCAATTTGTGTGTTCCATCGTCATTAAGAGGCTCTGAACCTTAGAATTAACTGTAAGTTTTGCGTCGGATTCGAAAATCTAGACTCACAGAAGAACGACCATAAGGTGCCCGAGGCAGCACTAGACCCTTGGAGACAAGTCGGCTGGAGGACGATGTATTGAATCGCGACGCAATTTGTGTGTTCCATCGTCATTAACAGGCTCTGAACGTTACAATTAACTGTCAGTTTTGCGTCGGATTCGAAAGACTAGACTCACAGGAGAACGACCATAAGGTGCCCGAGGCAGCATAAGACCCTTGGAGACAGGTCGGCCGGAGGACGATATATTGAATCGCGACGCAATTTGTGTGTTCCATCGTCATGAACAGGCTCTGAACGTTACAATTAACTGTCAGTTGTGCGTCGGATTCGAAAATCTAGACTCACAGGAGATCGACCATAAGGTGCCCGAGGCAGCAATAGACCCTTGGAGACAGGTTGGCCGGAGGACGATGTATTGAATCGCGACGCGATTTGTGTGTTCCATCGTCATTAACAGGCTCTGAACGTTACAATTAACTGTCAGTTTTGCGTCGGATTCGAAAATCTAGACTCACAGGAGAACGACCATAAGGTGACCGAGACAGCTATAGACCCTTGGAGACAGGTCGGCCGGAGGACGATGTATTGAATCGCGACGCAATTTGTGTGTTCCATCGTCATTAACAGGCTCTGAACGTTACAATTAACTGTCAGTTTTGCGTCGGAATCGAAAATCTAGACTCACAGGAGATCGACCATAAGGTGCCCGAGGAAGCAATAGACCCTTGGAGACAAGTCGGCCGGAGGACGATGTATTGAATCGCGACGCAATTTGTGTCTTCCATCGTCATTAACAGGCTCTGAACCTTACAATTAACTGTCAGTTTTGCGTCGGATTCGAAAATCTAGAATCACAGGAGAACGAACATAAGGTGACCGAGGCAGCAATAGACCCTTGGAGACAGGTCGGCCGGAGGACGATGTATTTAATCGCGACGCGATTTGTGTGTTCCATCGTCATTAACAGGCTCTGAACGTTACAATTAACTGTCAGTTTTGCGTCGGATTCGAAAATCTAGACTCACAGGAGATCGACCATAAGGTGACCGAGGCCGCAATAGACCCTTGGAGTCAGGTCGGCCGGAGGACGATGTATTGAATCGCGACGCAATTTGTGTGTTCCACTGTCATTAAGAGGCTCTGAACCATACGATTAACTGTCAGTTTTGCGTCGGATTCGAAAATCTAGACTCACAGGAGATCGACCATAAGGTGCCCGAGGCAGCAATAGACCCTTGGAGACAGGTCGGCCGGAGGACGATGTATTGAATCGCTACGGGATTTGTGTGTTCCATCGTCATTAACAGGCTCTGAACGTTACAATTACCTGTCAGTTTTGCGTCGGATTCGAAAATCTAGACTCACAGAAGAACTACCATAAGGTGCCCGAGGCAGCACTAGACACTTGGAGACAAATCGGCTGGAGGACGATGCATTGAATCGCGACGCGATTTGTGTGTTCCATCGTCATTAACAGGCGCTGAACGTTACAATTAACTGTCAGTTTCGCGTCGGATTCGAAAATCTAGACTCACAGGAGATCGACCATAAGGTGCCCGAGGCAGCAATAGACCCTTGGAGACAGGTCGGCCGGAGGACGATGTATTGAATCGCGACGCAATTTGTGTGTTCCATCGTCATTAAGAGGCCCTGAACGTTACAATTAACTGTCAGTTTTGCGTCGGATTCGAAAATCTAGACTCACAGAAGAACGACCATTAGGTGCCCGAGGCAGCACTAGACACTTGGAGACAAATCGGCTGGAGGACGATGTATTGAATCGCGACGCGATTTGTGTGTTCCATCGTCATTAACAGGCTCTGAACGTTACAATTAACTGTCAGTTTTGCGTCGGATTCGATAATCTAGACTCACAGGAGATCGACCATAAGGTGCCCGAGGCAGCAATAGACCCTTGGAGACAGGTCGTCCGGAGGACGATGTATTGAATCGCGACGCAATTTGTGTGTTCCATAGTCATGAACAGGCTCTGAACGTTACAATTAACTGTCAGTTTTGCGTCGGATTCGAAAATCTAGACTCACAGGAGATCGACCATAAGGTGCCCGAGGCAGCAATAGACCCTTTGAGACAGGTCGGCCGGAGGACGATGTATTGAATCGCGACGCGATTTGTGTGTTCCATCGTCATTAACAGGCTCTGAACGTTACAATTAACTGTCAGTTTTGCGTCGGATTCGAAAATCTAGACTCACAGGAGATGGACCATAAGGTGTCCGAGGCAGCAATAGACCCTTGGAGACAGGTCGGCCGGAGGACGATGTATTGAATCGCTACGGGATTTGTGTGTTCCATCGTCATTAACAGGCGCTGAACGTTACAATTAACTGTCAGTTTTGCGTCGGATTCGAAAATCTAGACTCACAGGAGAACGACCATAAGGTGTCCGAGGCAGCACTAGACCCTTGGAGACAGGTCGGCCGGAGGACGATGTATTGAATCGCGACGCAATTTGTGTGTTCCATCGTCATTAAGAGGCTCTGAACCTTAGAATTAACTGTAAGTTTTGCGTCGGATTCGAAAATCTAGACTCACAGAAGAACGACCATAAGGTGCCCGAGGCAGCACTAGACCCTTGGGGACAAGTCGGCTGGAGGACCATGTATTGAATCGCGACGCAATTTGTGTGTTCCATCGTCATTAACAGGCTCTGAACGTTACAATTAACTGTCAGTTTTGCGTCGGATTCGAAAGACTAGACTCACAGGAGAACGACCATAAGGTGCCCGAGGCAGCATAAGACCCTTGGAGACAGGTCGGCCGGAGGACGATATATTGAATCGCGACGCAATTTGTGTGTTCCATCGTCATGAACAGGCTCTGAACGTTACAATTAACTGTCAGTTGTGCGTCGGATTCGAAAATCTAGACTCACAGGAGATCGACCATAAGGTGCCCGAGGCAGCAATAGACCCTTGGAGACAGGTTGGCCGGAGGACGATGTATTGAATCGCGACGCGATTTGTGTGTTCCATCGTCATTAACAGGCTCTGAACGTTACAATTAACTGTCAGTTTTGCGTCGGATTCGAAAATCTAGACTCACAGGAGAACGACCATAAGGTGACCGAGACAGCTATAGACCCTTGGAGACAGGTCGGCCGGAGGACGATGTATTGAATCGCGACGCAATTTGTGTGTTCCATCGTCATGAACAGGCTCTGAACGTTACAATTAACTGTCAGTTTCGCGTCGGATTCGAAAATCTAGACTCACAGGAGATCGACCATAAGGTGCCCGAGGCAGCAATAGACCCTTGGAGACAGGTCGGCCGGAGGACGATGTATTGAATCGCGGCGCAATTTGTGTGTTCCATCGTCATTAACAGGCTCTGAACCTTACAATTAACTGTCAGTTTTGCGTCGGATTCGAAAATCTAGACTCACAGGAGATCGACCATAAGGTGCCCGAGGCAGCACTAGACCCTTGGAGACAAGTCGGCTGGAGGACGATGTACTGAATCGCGACGCGATTTGTGTGTTCCATCGTCATTAAAAGGCTCTGAACGTTACAATTAACTGTCAGTTTTGCGTCGGATTCGAAAATCTAGACTCACAGGAGATCGACCATAAGGTGCCCGAGGCAGCAATAGACCCTTGGAGACAGGTCGGCCGGAGGACGATGTATTGAATCGCGACGCGATTTGTGTGTTCCATTGTCATTAAGAGGCTCTGAACCTTGCAATTAACTGTCAGTTTTGCGTCGGATTCGAAAATCTAGACTCACAGGAGAACGACCATACGGTGTCCGAGGCAGCACTAGACCCTTGGAGACAAGTCGGCTGGAGGACGATGTATTGAATCGCGACGCAATTTGTGTGTTCCACCGTCATTAACAGGCTCTGAACGTTACAATTAACTGTCAGTTTTGCGTCGGATTCGAAAATCTAGACTCACAGGAGATCGACCATAAGGTGCCCGAGGCAGCAATAGACCCTTGGAGACATGACGGCCGGAGGACGATGTATTGAATCGCGACGCGATTTGTGTGTTCCACTGTCATTAAGAGGCTCTGAACCTTACAATTAACTGTAAGTATTGTGTCGGATTCGAAAATCTAGACTCACACGAGAACGACCATAAGGTGCCCGAGGCAGCAATAGACCCTTGGAGACAGGTCGGCCGGAGGACGATGTATTGAATCGCGACGCGATTTGTGTGTTCCATCGACATTAACAGGCACTGAACGTTACAATTAACTGTCAGTTTTGCGTCGGATTCGAAAATCTAGACTCACAGGAGATCGACCATAAGGTGCCCGAGGCAGCAGTAGACTCTTGGAGACAGGTCGGCCGGAGGACGATGTATTGAATCGCGACAGGATTTGTGTGGTCCATCGTCATTAACAGGTTCTGAACGTTACAATTAACTGTCAGTTTTGCGTCGGATTCGAAAATCTAGACTCACAGGAGATCGACCATAAGGTGCCCGAGGCAGCAATAGACCCTAGGAGACAGGTCGGCCGGAGGACGATGTATTGAATCGCGACGCAATTTGTGTGTTCCATTGTCATTAAGAGGCTCTGTACCTTACAATTAACTGTCAGTTTTGCGTCGGATTCGAAAATCTAGACTCACAGAAGAACGGCCATAAGGTGCCCGAGGCAGCACTAGACCCTTGGAGACAAGTCGGTTGGAGGACGATGTATTGAATCGCGACGCGATTTGTGTGTTCCATCGTCATTAACAGGCTCTGAACCTTACAATTAACTGTCAGTTTTGCGTCGGATTCTAAAATCTAGACTCACAGGAGAACGACCATAAGGTGCCCGAGGCAGCAATAGACCCTTGGAGACAGGTCGGCCGGAGGACGATAGATTGAATCGCGACGCAATTTGTGTGTGCCATCGTCATTAACCGGCTCTGAACGTTACAATTAACTGTCAGTTTTGCGTCGGATTCGAAAATCTAGACTCACAGGAGATCGACCATAAGGTGCCCGAGGCAGCAATAGACCCTTGGAGACAGGTCGGCCGGAGGACGATGTATTGAATCGCGGCGCAATTTGTGTGTTCCATCGTCATTAACAGGCTCTGAACCTTACAATTAACTATCAGTTTTGCGTCGGATTCGAAAATCTAGACTCACAGGAGATCGACCATAAGGTGCCCGAGGCAGCACTAGACCCTTGGAGACAAGTCGGCTGGAGGACGATGTATTGAATCGCGACGCGATTTGTGTGTTCCATTGTCATTAAGAGGCTCTGAACCTTGCAATTAACTGTCAGTTTTGCGTCGGATTCGAAAATCTAGACTCACAGGAGAACGACCATACGGTGTCCGAGGCAGCACTAGACCCTTGGAGACAAGTCGGCTGGAGGACGATGTATTGAATCGCGACGCAATTTGTGTGTTCCACCGTCATTAACAGGCTCTGAACGTTACAATTAACTGTCAGTTTTGCGTCGGATTCGAAAATCTAGACTCACAGGAGATCGACCATAAGGTGCCCGAGGCAGCAATAGACCCTTGGAGACAGGACGGCCGGAGGACGATGTATTGAATCGCGACGCGATTTGTGTGTTCCACTGTCATTAAGAGGCTCTGAACCTTACAATTAACTGTAAGTATTGTGTCGGATTCGAAAATCTAGACTCACAGAAGAACGACCATAAGGTGCCCGAGGCAGCACTAGACCCTTGGAGACAAGTCGGCTGGAGGACGATGTATTGAATCGCGACGCAATTTGTGTGTTCCATCGTCATTAACAGGCTCTGAACGTTACAATTAACTGTCAGTTTTGCGTCGGATTCGAAAGACTAGACTCACAGGAGAACGACCATAAGGTGCCCGAGGCAGCATAAGACCCTTGGAGACAGGTCGGCCGGAGGACGATATATTGAATCGCGACGCAATTTGTGTGTTCCATCGTCATGAACAGGCTCTGAACGTTACAATTAACTGTCAGTTGTGCGTCGGATTCGAAAATCTAGACTCACAGGAGATCGACCATAAGGTGCCCGAGGCAGCAATAGACCCTTGGAGACAGGTTGGCCGGAGGACGATGTATTGAATCGCGACGCGATTTGTGTGTTCCATCGTCATTAACAGGCTCTGAACGTTACAATTAACTGTCAGTTTTGCGTCGGATTCGAAAATCTAGACTCACAGGAGAACGACCATAAGGTGACCGAGACAGCTATAGACCCTTGGAGACAGGTCGGCCGGAGGACGATGTATTGAATCGCGACGCAATTTGTGTGTTCCATCGTCATTAACAGGCTCTGAACGTTACAATTAACTGTCAGTTTTGCGTCGGAATCGAAAATCTAGACTCACAGGAGATCGACCATAAGGTGCCCGAGGAAGCAATAGACCCTTGGAGACAAGTCGGCCGGAGGACGATGTATTGAATCGCGACGCAATTTGTGTCTTCCATCGTCATTAACAGGCTCTGAACCTTACAATTAACTGTCAGTTTTGCGTCGGATTCGAAAATCTAGAATCACAGGAGAACGAACATAAGGTGACCGAGGCAGCAATAGACCCTTGGAGACAGGTCGGCCGGAGGACGATGTATTTAATCGCGACGCGATTTGTGTGTTCCATCGTCATTAACAGGCTCTGAACGTTACAATTAACTGTCAGTTTTGCGTCGGATTCGAAAATCTAGACTCACAGGAGATCGACCATAAGGTGACCGAGGCCGCAATAGACCCTTGGAGTCAGGTCGGCCGGAGGACGATGTATTGAATCGCGACGCAATTTGTGTGTTCCACTGTCATTAAGAGGCTCTGAACCATACGATTAACTGTCAGTTTTGCGTCGGATTCGAAAATCTAGACTCACAGGAGATCGACCATAAGGTGCCCGAGGCAGCAATAGACCCTTGGAGACAGGTCGGCCGGAGGACGATGTATTGAATCGCTACGGGATTTGTGTGTTCCATCGTCATTAACAGGCTCTGAACGTTACAATTACCTGTCAGTTTTGCGTCGGATTCGAAAATCTAGACTCACAGAAGAACTACCATAAGGTGCCCGAGGCAGCACTAGACACTTGGAGACAAATCGGCTGGAGGACGATGCATTGAATCGCGACGCGATTTGTGTGTTCCATCGTCATTAACAGGCGCTGAACGTTACAATTAACTGTCAGTTTCGCGTCGGATTCGAAAATCTAGACTCACAGGAGATCGACCATAAGGTGCCCGAGGCAGCAATAGACCCTTGGAGACAGGTCGGCCGGAGGACGATGTATTGAATCGCGACGCAATTTGTGTGTTCCATCGTCATTAAGAGGCCCTGAACGTTACAATTAACTGTCAGTTTTGCGTCGGATTCGAAAATCTAGACTCACAGAAGAACGACCATTAGGTGCCCGAGGCAGCACTAGACACTTGGAGACAAATCGGCTGGAGGACGATGTATTGAATCGCGACGCGATTTGTGTGTTCCATCGTCATTAACAGGCTCTGAACGTTACAATTAACTGTCAGTTTTGCGTCGGATTCGATAATCTAGACTCACAGGAGATCGACCATAAGGTGCCCGAGGCAGCAATAGACCCTTGGAGACAGGTCGTCCGGAGGACGATGTATTGAATCGCGACGCAATTTGTGTGTTCCATAGTCATGAACAGGCTCTGAACGTTACAATTAACTGTCAGTTTTGCGTCGGATTCGAAAATCTAGACTCACAGGAGATCGACCATAAGGTGCCCGAGGCAGCAATAGACCCTTTGAGACAGGTCGGCCGGAGGACGATGTATTGAATCGCGACGCGATTTGTGTGTTCCATCGTCATTAACAGGCTCTGAACGTTACAATTAACTGTCAGTTTTGCGTCGGATTCGAAAATCTAGACTCACAGGAGATGGACCATAAGGTGTCCGAGGCAGCAATAGACCCTTGGAGACAGGTCGGCCGGAGGACGATGTATTGAATCGCTACGGGATTTGTGTGTTCCATCGTCATTAACAGGCGCTGAACGTTACAATTAACTGTCAGTTTTGCGTCGGATTCGAAAATCTAGACTCACAGGAGAACGACCATAAGGTGTCCGAGGCAGCACTAGACCCTTGGAGACAGGTCGGCCGGAGGACGATGTATTGAATCGCGACGCAATTTGTGTGTTCCATCGTCATTAAGAGGCTCTGAACCTTAGAATTAACTGTAAGTTTTGCGTCGGATTCGAAAATCTAGACTCACAGAAGAACGACCATAAGGTGCCCGAGGCAGCACTAGACCCTTGGGGACAAGTCGGCTGGAGGACCATGTATTGAATCGCGACGCAATTTGTGTGTTCCATCGTCATTAACAGGCTCTGAACGTTACAATTAACTGTCAGTTTTGCGTCGGATTCGAAAGACTAGACTCACAGGAGAACGACCATAAGGTGCCCGAGGCAGCATAAGACCCTTGGAGACAGGTCGGCCGGAGGACGATATATTGAATCGCGACGCAATTTGTGTGTTCCATCGTCATGAACAGGCTCTGAACGTTACAATTAACTGTCAGTTGTGCGTCGGATTCGAAAATCTAGACTCACAGGAGATCGACCATAAGGTGCCCGAGGCAGCAATAGACCCTTGGAGACAGGTTGGCCGGAGGACGATGTATTGAATCGCGACGCGATTTGTGTGTTCCATCGTCATTAACAGGCTCTGAACGTTACAATTAACTGTCAGTTTTGCGTCGGATTCGAAAATCTAGACTCACAGGAGAACGACCATAAGGTGACCGAGACAGCTATAGACCCTTGGAGACAGGTCGGCCGGAGGACGATGTATTGAATCGCGACGCAATTTGTGTGTTCCATCGTCATGAACAGGCTCTGAACGTTACAATTAACTGTCAGTTTCGCGTCGGATTCGAAAATCTAGACTCACAGGAGATCGACCATAAGGTGCCCGAGGCAGCAATAGACCCTTGGAGACAGGTCGGCCGGAGGACGATGTATTGAATCGCGGCGCAATTTGTGTGTTCCATCGTCATTAACAGGCTCTGAACCTTACAATTAACTGTCAGTTTTGCGTCGGATTCGAAAATCTAGACTCACAGGAGATCGACCATAAGGTGCCCGAGGCAGCACTAGACCCTTGGAGACAAGTCGGCTGGAGGACGATGTACTGAATCGCGACGCGATTTGTGTGTTCCATCGTCATTAAAAGGCTCTGAACGTTACAATTAACTGTCAGTTTTGCGTCGGATTCGAAAATCTAGACTCACAGGAGATCGACCATAAGGTGCCCGAGGCAGCAATAGACCCTTGGAGACAGGTCGGCCGGAGGACGATGTATTGAATCGCGACGCGATTTGTGTGTTCCATTGTCATTAAGAGGCTCTGAACCTTGCAATTAACTGTCAGTTTTGCGTCGGATTCGAAAATCTAGACTCACAGGAGAACGACCATACGGTGTCCGAGGCAGCACTAGACCCTTGGAGACAAGTCGGCTGGAGGACGATGTATTGAATCGCGACGCAATTTGTGTGTTCCACCGTCATTAACAGGCTCTGAACGTTACAATTAACTGTCAGTTTTGCGTCGGATTCGAAAATCTAGACTCACAGGAGATCGACCATAAGGTGCCCGAGGCAGCAATAGACCCTTGGAGACATGACGGCCGGAGGACGATGTATTGAATCGCGACGCGATTTGTGTGTTCCACTGTCATTAAGAGGCTCTGAACCTTACAATTAACTGTAAGTATTGTGTCGGATTCGAAAATCTAGACTCACACGAGAACGACCATAAGGTGCCCGAGGCAGCAATAGACCCTTGGAGACAGGTCGGCCGGAGGACGATGTATTGAATCGCGACGCGATTTGTGTGTTCCATCGACATTAACAGGCACTGAACGTTACAATTAACTGTCAGTTTTGCGTCGGATTCGAAAATCTAGACTCACAGGAGATCGACCATAAGGTGCCCGAGGCAGCAGTAGACTCTTGGAGACAGGTCGGCCGGAGGACGATGTATTGAATCGCGACAGGATTTGTGTGGTCCATCGTCATTAACAGGTTCTGAACGTTACAATTAACTGTCAGTTTTGCGTCGGATTCGAAAATCTAGACTCACAGGAGATCGACCATAAGGTGCCCGAGGCAGCAATAGACCCTAGGAGACAGGTCGGCCGGAGGACGATGTATTGAATCGCGACGCAATTTGTGTGTTCCATTGTCATTAAGAGGCTCTGTACCTTACAATTAACTGTCAGTTTTGCGTCGGATTCGAAAATCTAGACTCACAGAAGAACGGCCATAAGGTGCCCGAGGCAGCACTAGACCCTTGGAGACAAGTCGGTTGGAGGACGATGTATTGAATCGCGACGCGATTTGTGTGTTCCATCGTCATTAACAGGCTCTGAACCTTACAATTAACTGTCAGTTTTGCGTCGGATTCTAAAATCTAGACTCACAGGAGAACGACCATAAGGTGCCCGAGGCAGCAATAGACCCTTGGAGACAGGTCGGCCGGAGGACGATAGATTGAATCGCGACGCAATTTGTGTGTGCCATCGTCATTAACCGGCTCTGAACGTTACAATTAACTGTCAGTTTTGCGTCGGATTCGAAAATCTAGACTCACAGGAGATCGACCATAAGGTGCCCGAGGCAGCAATAGACCCTTGGAGACAGGTCGGCCGGAGGACGATGTATTGAATCGCGGCGCAATTTGTGTGTTCCATCGTCATTAACAGGCTCTGAACCTTACAATTAACTATCAGTTTTGCGTCGGATTCGAAAATCTAGACTCACAGGAGATCGACCATAAGGTGCCCGAGGCAGCACTAGACCCTTGGAGACAAGTCGGCTGGAGGACGATGTATTGAATCGCGACGCGATTTGTGTGTTCCATTGTCATTAAGAGGCTCTGAACCTTGCAATTAACTGTCAGTTTTGCGTCGGATTCGAAAATCTAGACTCACAGGAGAACGACCATACGGTGTCCGAGGCAGCACTAGACCCTTGGAGACAAGTCGGCTGGAGGACGATGTATTGAATCGCGACGCAATTTGTGTGTTCCACCGTCATTAACAGGCTCTGAACGTTACAATTAACTGTCAGTTTTGCGTCGGATTCGAAAATCTAGACTCACAGGAGATCGACCATAAGGTGCCCGAGGCAGCAATAGACCCTTGGAGACAGGACGGCCGGAGGACGATGTATTGAATCGCGACGCGATTTGTGTGTTCCACTGTCATTAAGAGGCTCTGAACCTTACAATTAACTGTAAGTATTGTGTCGGATTCGAAAATCTAGACTCACACGAGAACGACCATAAGGTGCCCGAGGCAGCAATAGACCCTTGGAGACAGGTCGGCCGGAGGACGATGTATTGAATCGCGACGCGATTTGTGTGTTCCATCGACATTAACAGGCACTGAACGTTACAATTAACTGTCAGTTTTGCGTCGGATTCGAAAATCTAGACTCACAGGAGATCGACCATAAGGTGCCCGAGGCAGCAGTAGACTCTTGGAGACAGGTCGGCCGGAGGACGATGTATTGAATCGCGACAGGATTTGTGTGGTCCATCGTCATTAACAGGTTCTGAACGTTACAATTAACTGTCAGTTTTGCGTCGGATTCGAAAATCTAGACTCACAGGAGATCGACCATAAGGTGCCCGAGGCAGCAATAGACCCTAGGAGACAGGTCGGCCGGAGGACGATGTATTGAATCGCGACGCAATTTGTGTGTTCCATTGTCATTAAGAGGCTCTGTACCTTACAATTAACTGTCAGTTTTGCGTCGGATTCGAAAATCTAGACTCACAGAAGAACGGCCATAAGGTGCCCGAGGCAGCACTAGACCCTTGGAGACAAGTCGGTTGGAGGACGATGTATTGAATCGCGACGCGATTTGTGTGTTCCATCGTCATTAACAGGCTCTGAACCTTACAATTAACTGTCAGTTTTGCGTCGGATTCTAAAATCTAGACTCACAGGAGAACGACCATAAGGTGCCCGAGGCAGCAATAGACCCTTGGAGACAGGTCGGCCGGAGGACGATAGATTGAATCGCGACGCAATTTGTGTGTCCCATCGTCATTAACCGGCTCTGAACGTTACAATTAACTGTCAGTTTTGCGTCGGATTCGAAAATCTAGACTCACAGGAGATCGACCATAAGGTGCCCGAGGCAGCAATAGACCCTTGGAGACAGGTCGGCCGGAGGACGATGTATTGAATCGCGGCGCAATTTGTGTGTTCCATCGTCATTAACAGGCTCTGAACGTTACAATTAACTGTCAGTTTTGCGTCGGATTCGAAAATCTAGACTCACAGGAGATCGACCATAAGGTGCCCGAGGCAGCACTAGACCCTTGGAGACAAGTCGGCTGGAGGACGATGTACTGAATCGCGACGCGATTTGTGTGTTCCATCGTCATTAACAGGCTCTGAACGTTACAATTAACTGTCATTTTTGCGTCGGATTCGAAAATCTAGACTCACAGGATATCGACCATAATGTGCCCGAGGCAGCAATAGACCCTTGGAGACAGGTCGGCCGGAGGACGATGTATTGAATCGCGACGCGATTTGTGTGTTCCATTGTCATTAAGAGGCTCTGAACCTTGCAATTAACTGTCAGTTTTGCGTCGGATTCGAAAATCTAGACTCACAGGAGAACGACCATACGGTGTCCGAGGCAGCACTAGACCCTTGGAGACAAGTCGGCTGGAGGACGATGTATTGAATCGCGACGCAATTTGTGTGTTCCACCGTCATTAACAGGCTCTGAACGTTACAATTAACTGTCAGTTTTGCGTCGGATTCGAAAATCTAGACTCACAGGAGATCGACCATAAGGTGCCCGAGGCAGCAATAGACCCTTGGAGACAGGTCGGCCGGAGGACGATGTATTGAATCGCGACGCGATTTGTGTGTTCCATTGTCATTAAGAGGCTCTGAACCTTACAATTAACTGTAAGTATTGTGTCGGATTCGAAAATCTAGACTCACACGAGAACGACCATAAGGTGCCCGAGGCAGCAATAGACCCTTGGAGACAGGTCGGCCGGAGGACGATGTATTGAATCGCGACGCGATTTGTGTGTTCCATCGACATTAACAGGCACTGAACGTTACAATTAACTGTCAGTTTTGCGTCGGATTCGAAAATCTAGACTCACAGGAGATCGACCATAAGGTGCCCGAGGCAGCAGTAGACTCTTGGAGACAGGTCGGTCGGAGGACGATGTATTGAATCGCGACAGGATTTGTGTGGTCCATCGTCATTAACAGGTTCTGAACGTTACAATTAACTGTCAGTTTTGCGTCGGATTCGAAAATCTAGACTCACAGGAGATCGACCATAAGGTGCCCGAGGCAGCAATAGACCCTTGGAGACAGGTCGGCCGGAGGACGATGTATTGAATCGCGACGCGATTTGTGTGTTCCATTGTCATTAAGAGGCTCTGTACCTTACAATTAACTGTCAGTTTTGCGTCGGATTCGAAAATCTAGACTCACAGAAGAACGGCCATAAGGTGCCCGAGGCACCACTAGACCCTTGGAGACAAGTCGGTTGGAGGACGATGTATTGAATCGCGACGCGATTTGTGTGTTCCATCGTCATTAACAGGCTCTGAACCTTACAATTAACTGTCAGTTTTGCGTCGGATTCTAAAATCTAGACTCACAGGAGATCGACCATAAGGTGCCCGAGGCAGCAATAGACCCTTGGAGACAGGTCGGCCGGAGGACGATAGATTGAATCGCGACGCAATTTGTGTGTTCCATCGTCATTAACCGGCTCTGAACGTTACAATTAACTGTCAGTTTTGCGTCGGATTCGAAAATCTAGACTCACAGGAGATCGACCATAAGGTGCCCGAGGCAGCAATAGACCCTTGGAGACAGTTCGGCCGGAGGACGATGTATTGAATCGCGGCGCAATTTGTGTGTTCCATCGTCATTAACAGGCTCTGAACCTTACAATTAACTGTCAGTTTTGCGTCGGATTCGAAAATCTAGACTCACAGGAGATCGACCATAAGGTGCCCGAGGCAGCACTAGACCCTTGGAGACAAGTCGGCTGGAGGACGATGTACTGAATCGCGACGCGATTTGTGTGTTCCATCGTCATTAACAGGCTCTGAACGTTACAATTAACTGTCAGTTTTGCGTCGGATTCGAAAATCTAGACTCACAGGAGATCGACCATAAGGTGCCCGAGGCAGCAATAGACCCTTGGAGACAGGTCGGCCGGAGGACGATGTATTGAATCGCGACGCGATTTGTGTGTTCCATTGTCATTAAGAGGCTCTGAACCTTGCAATTAACTGTCAGTTTTGCGTCGGATTCGAAAATCTAGACTCACAGGAGAACGACCATACGGTGTCCGAGGCAGCACTAGACCCTTGGAGACAAGTCGGCTGGAGGACGATGTATTGAATCGCGACGCAATTTGTGTGTTCCACCGTCATTAACAGGCTCTGAACGTTACAATTAACTGTCAGTTTTGCGTCGGATTCGAAAATCTAGACTCACAGGAGATCGACCATAAGGTGCCCGAGGCAGCAATAGACCCTTGGAGACAGGTCGGCCGGAGGACGATGTATTGAATCGCGACGCGATTTGTGTGTTCCATTGTCATTAAGAGGCTCTGATCCTTACAATTAACTGTAAGTATTGTGTCGGATTCGAAAATCTAGACTCACACGAGAACGACCATAAGGTGCCCGAGGCAGCAATAGACCCTTGGAGACAGGTCGGCCGGAGGACGATGTATTGAATCGCGACGCGATTTGTGTGTTCCATCGTCATTAACAGGCTCTGAACGTTACAATTAACTGTCAGTTTTGCGTCGGATTCGAAAATCTAGACTCACAGGAGATCGACCATAAGGTGCCCGAGGCAGCAATAGACCCTTGGAGACAGGTCGGCCGGAGGACGATGTATTGAATCGCGACAGGATTTGTGAGGTCCATCGTCATTAACAGGTTCTGAACGTTACAATTAACTGTCAGTTTTGCGTCGGATTCGAAAATCTAGACTCACAGGAGATCGACCATAAGGTGCCCGAGGCAGCAATAGACCCTTGGAGACAGGTCGGCCGGAGGACGATGTATTGAATCGCGACGCAATTTGTGTGTTCCATTGTCATTAAGAGGCTCTGTACCTTACAATTAACTGTCAGTTTTGCGTCGGATTCGAAAATCTAGACTCACAGAAGAACGGAAATAAGGTGCCCGAGGCAGCACTAGACCCTTGGAGACAAGTCGGTTGGAGGACGATGTATTGTTTCGCGACGCGATTTGTGTGTTCCATCGTCATTAACAGGCTCTGAACCTTACAATTAACTGTCAGTTTTGCGTCGGATTCTAAAATCTAGACTCACAGGAGAACGACCATAAGGTGCCCGAGGCAGCAAAAGACCCTTGGAGACAGGTCGGCCGGAGGACGATGTATTGAATCGCGACGCTATTTGTCTGTTCCTTCGTCATTAAAAGGCTCTGAACGTTACAATTAACTGTCACTTTTGCGTCAGATTCGAAAATCTAGACTCACAGGAGAGCGACCATAAGGTGCCCGAGGCAGCAATAGACCCTTGGAGGCAGGTCGGCCGGAGGACGATGTATTGAATCGCTACGGGATTTGTGTGTTCCATCGTCATTAACAGGCTCTGAACGTTACAATTACCTGTCAGTTTTGCGTCGGATTCGAAAATCTAGACTCACAGAAGAACTACCATAAGGTGCCCGAGGCAGCACTAGACACTTGGAGACAAATCGGCTGGAGGACGATGCATTGAATCGCGACGCGATTTGTGTGTTCCATCGTCATTAACAGGCGCTGAACGTTACAATTAACTGTCAGTTTCGCGTCGGATTCGAAAATCTAGACTCACAGGAGATCGACCATAAGGTGCCCGAGGCAGCAATAGACCCTTGGAGACAGGTCGGCCGGAGGACGATGTATTGAATCGCGACGCGATTTGTGTGTTGCATTGTCATTAAGAGGCTCTGAACCTTACAACTAACTGTCAGTTTTGCGTCGGATTCGAAAATCTAGACTCACAGGAGAACGACCATACGGTGTCCGAGGCAGCACTAGACCCTTGGAGACAAGTCGGCTGGAGGACGATGTATTGAATCGCGACGCAATTTGTGTGTTCCACCGTCATTAACAGGCTCTGAACGTTACAATTAACTGTCAGTTTTGCGTCGGATTCGAAAATCTAGACTCACAGGAGATCGACCATAAGGTGCCCGAGGCAGCAATAGACCCTTGGAGACAGGTCGGCCGGAGGACGATGTATTGAATCGCGACGCGATTTGTGTGTTCCACTGTCATTAAGAGGCTCTGAACCTTACAATTAACTGTAAGTATTGTGTCGGATTCGAAAATCTAGTCTCACACGAGAACGACCATAAGGTGCCCGAGGCAGCAATAGACCCTTGGAGACAGGTCGGCCGGAGGACGATGTATTGAATCGCGACGCGATTTGTGTGTTCCATCGACATTAACAGGCACTGAACGTTACAATTAACTGTCAGTTTTGCGTCGGATTCGAAAATCTAGACTCACAGGAGATCGACCATAAGGTGCCCGAGGCAGCAGTAGACTCTTGGAGACAGGTCGGCCGGAGGACGATGTATTGAATCGCGACAGGATTTGTGTGGTCCATCGTCATTAACAGGTTCTGAACGTTACAATTAACTGTCAGTTTTGCGTCGGATTCGAAAATCTAGACTCACAGGAGATCGACCATAAGGTGCCCGAGGCAGCAATAGACCCTAGGAGACAGGTCGGCCGGAGGACGATGTATTGAATCGCGACGCAATTTGTGTGTTCCATTGTCATTAAGAGGCTCTGTACCTTACAATTAACTGTCAGTTTTGCGTCGGATTCGAAAATCTAGACTCACAGAAGAACGGCCATAAGGTGCCCGAGGCAGCACTAGACCCTTGGAGACAAGTCGGTTGGAGGACGATGTATTGAATCGCGACGCGATTTGTGTGTTCCATCGTCATTAACAGGCTCTGAACCTTACAATTAACTGTCAGTTTTGCGTCGGATTCTAAAATCTAGACTCACAGGAGATCGACCATAAGGTGCCCGAGGCAGCAATAGACCCTTGGAGACAGGTCGGCCGGAGGACGATAGATTGAATCGCGACGCAATTTGTGTGTTCCATCGTCATTAACCGGCTCTGAACGTTACAATTAACTGTCAGTTTTGCGTCGGATTCGAAAATCTAGACTCACAGGAGATCGACCATAAGGTGCCCGAGGCAGCAATAGACCCTTGGAGACAGTTCGGCCGGAGGACGATGTATTGAATCGCGGCGCAATTTGTGTGTTCCATCGTCATTAACAGGCTCTGAACCTTACAATTAACTGTCAGTTTTGCGTCGGATTCGAAAATCTAGACTCACAGGAGATCGACCATAAGGTGCCCGAGGCAGCACTAGACCCTTGGAGACAAGTCGGCTGGAGGACGATGTACTGAATCGCGACGCGATTTGTGTGTTCCATCGTCATTAACAGGCTCTGAACGTTACAATTAACTGTCAGTTTTGCGTCGGATTCGAAAATCTAGACTCACAGGAGATCGACCATAAGGTGCCCGAGGCAGCAATAGACCCTTGGAGACAGGTCGGCCGGAGGACGATGTATTGAATCGCGACGCGAGTTGTGTGTTCCATTGTCATTAAGAGGCTCTGAACCTTGCAATTAACTGTCAGTTTTGCGTCGGATTCGAAAATCTAGACTCACAGGAGAACGACCATACGGTGTCCGAGGCAGCACTAGACCCTTGGAGACAAGTCGGCTGGAGGACGATGTATTGAATCGCGACGCAATTTGTGTGTTCCACCGTCATTAACAGGCTCTGAACGTTACAATTAACTGTCAGTTTTGCGTCGGATTCGAAAATCTAGACTCACAGGAGATCGACCATAAGGTGCCCGAGGCAGCAATAGACCCTTGGAGACAGGACGGCCGGAGGACGATGTATTGAATCGCGACGCGATTTGTGTGTTCCACTGTCATTAAGAGGCTCTGAACCTTACAATTAACTGTAAGTATTGTGTCGGATTCGAAAATCTAGACTCACACGAGAACGACCATAAGGTGCCCGAGGCAGCAATAGACCCTTGGAGACAGGTCGGCCGGAGGACGATGTATTGAATCGCGACGCGATTTGTGTGTTCCATCGACATTAACAGGTTCTGAACGTTACAATTAACTGTCAGTTTTGCGTCGGATTCGAAAATCTAGACTCACAGGAGATCGACCATAAGGTGCCCGAGGCAGCAATAGACCCTAGGAGACAGGTCGGCCGGAGGACGATGTATTGAATCGCGACGCAATTTGTGTGTTCCATTGTCATTAAGAGGCTCTGAACCTTGCAATTAACTGTCAGTTTTGCGTCGGATTCGAAAATCTAGACTCACAGGAGAACGACCATACGGTGTCCGAGGCAGCACTAGACCCTTGGAGACAAGTCGGCTGGAGGACGATGTATTGAATCGCGACGCAATTTGTGTGTTCCACCGTCATTAACAGGCTCTGAACGTTACAATTAACTGTCAGTTTTGCGTCGGATTCGAAAATCTGGACTCACAGGAGTTCGACCATAAGGTGCCCGAGGCAGCAATAGACCCTTGGAGACAGGTCGGCCGGAGGACGATGTATTGAATCGCGACGCGATTTGTGTGTTCCACTGTCATTAAGAGGCTCTGAACCTTACAATTAACTGTAAGTATTGTGTCGGATTCGAAAATCTAGACTCACACGAGAACGACCATAAGGTGCCCGAGGCAGCAATAGACCCTTGGAGACAGGTCGGCCGGAGGACGATGTATTGAATCGCGACGCGATTTTTGTGTTCCATCGACATTAACAGGCACTGAACGTTACAATTAACTGTCAGTTTTGCGTCGGATTCGAAAATCTAGACTCACAGGAGATCGACCATAAGGTGCCCGAGGCAGCAGTAGACTCTTGGAGACAGGTCGGCCGGAGGACGATGTATTGAATCGCGACAGGATTTGTGTGGTCCATCGTCATTAACAGGTTCTGAACGTTACAATTAACTGTCAGTTTTGCGTCGGATTCGAAAATCTAGACTCACAGGAGATCGACCATAAGGTGCCCGAGGCAGCAATAGACCCTAGGAGACAGGTCGGCCGGAGGACGATGTATTGAATCGCGACGCAATTTGTGTGTTCCATTGTCATTAAGAGGCTCTGTACCTTACAATTAACTGTCAGTTTTGCGTCGGATTCGAAAATCTAGACTCACAGAAGAACGGCCATAAGGTGCCCGAGGCAGCACTAGACCCTTGGAGACAAGTCGGTTGGAGGACGATGTACTGAATCGCGACGCGATTTGTGTGTTCCATCGTCATTAACAGGCTCTGAACCTTACAATTAACTGTCAGTTTTGCGTCGGATTCTAAAATCTAGACTCACAGGAGAACGACCATAAGGTGCCCGAGGCAGCAATAGACCCTTGGAGACAGGTCGGCCGGAGGACGATAGATTGAATCGCGACGCAATTTGTGTGTGCCATCGTCATTAACCGGCTCTGAACGTTACAATTAACTGTCAGTTTTGCGTCGGATTCGAAAATCTAGACTCACAGGAGATCGACCATAAGGTGCCCGAGGCAGCAATAGACCCTTGGAGACAGGTCGGCCGGAGGACGATGTATTGAATCGCGGCGCAATTTGTGTGTTCCATCGTCATTAACAGGCTCTGAACCTTACAATTAACTATCAGTTTTGCGTCGGATTCGAAAATCTAGACTCACAGGAGATCGACCATAAGGTGCCCGAGGCAGCACTAGACCCTTGGAGACAAGTCGGCTGGAGGACGATGTACTGAATCGCGACGCGATTTGTGTGTTCCATCGTCATTAACAGGCTCTGAACGTTACAATTAACTGTCAGTTTTGCGTCGGATTCGAAAATCTAGACTCACAGGAGATCGACCATAAGGTGCCCGAGGCAGCAATAGACCCTTGGAGACAGGTCGGCCGGAGGACGATGTATTGAATCGCGACGCGATTTGTGTGTTCCATTGTCATTAAGAGGCTCTGAACCTTGCAATTAACTGTCAGTTTTGCGTCGGATTCGAAAATCTAGACTCACAGGAGAACGACCATACGGTGTCCGAGGCAGCACTAGACCCTTGGAGACAAGTCGGCTGGAGGACGATGTATTGAATCGCGACGCAATTTGTGTGTTCCACCGTCATTAACAGGCTCTGAACGTTACAATTAACTGTCAGTTTTGCGTCGGATTCGAAAATCTAGACTCACAGGAGATCGACCATAAGGTGCCCGAGGCAGCAATAGACCCTTGGAGACAGGACGGCCGGAGGACGATGTATTGAATCGCGACGCGATTTGTGTGTTCCACTGTCATTAAGAGGCTCTGAACCTTACAATTAACTGTAAGTATTGTGTCGGATTCGAAAATCTAGACTCACACGAGAACGACCATAAGGTGCCCGAGGCAGCAATAGACCCTTGGAGACAGGTCGGCCGGAGGACGATGTATTGAATCGCGACGCGATTTGTGTGTTCCATCGACATTAACAGGCACTGAACGTTACAATTAACTGTCAGTTTTGCGTCGGATTCGAAAATCTAGACTCACAGGAGATCGACCATAAGGTGCCCGAGGCAGCAGTAGACTCTTGGAGACAGGTCGGCCGGAGGACGATGTATTGAATCGCGACAGGATTTGTGTGGTCCATCGTCATTAACAGGTTCTGAACGTTACAATTAACTGTCAGTTTTGCGTCGGATTCGAAAATCTAGACTCACAGGAGATCGACCATAAGGTGCCCGAGGCAGCAATAGACCCTAGGAGACAGGTCGGCCGGAGGACGATGTATTGAATCGCGACGCAATTTGTGTGTTCCATTGTCATTAAGAGGCTCTGTACCTTACAATTAACTGTCAGTTTTGCGTCGGATTCGAAAATCTAGACTCACAGAAGAACGGCCATAAGGTGCCCGAGGCAGCACTAGACCCTTGGAGACAAGTCGGTTTGAGGACGATGTATTGAATCGCGACGCGATTTGTGTGTTCCATCGTCATTAACAGGCTCTGAACCTTACAATTAACTGTCAGTTTTGCGTCGGATTCTAAAATCTAGACTCACAGGAGAACGACCATAAGGTGCCCGAGGCAGCAATAGACCCTTGGAGACAGGTCGGCCGGAGGACGATAGATTGAATCGCGACGCAATTTGTGTGTGCCATCGTCATTAACCGGCTCTGAACGTTACAATTAACTGTCAGTTTTGCGTCGGATTCGAAAATCTAGACTCACAGGAGATCGACCATAAGGTGCCCGAGGCAGCAATAGACCCTTGGAGACAGGTCGGCCGGAGGACGATGTATTGAATCGCGGCGCAATTTGTGTGTTCCATCGTCATTAACAGGCTCTGAACCTTACAATTAACTGTCAGTTTTGCGTCGGATTCGAAAATCTAGACTCACAGGAGATCGACCATAAGGTGCCCGAGGCAGCACTAGACCCTTGGAGACAAGTCGGCTGGAGGACGATGTACTGAATCGCGACGCGATTTGTGTGTTCCATCGTCATTAACAGGCTCTGAACGTTACAATTAACTGTCATTTTTGCGTCGGATTCGAAAATCTAGACTCACAGGATATCGACCATAATGTGCCCGAGGCAGCAATAGACCCTTGGAGACAGGTCGGCCGGAGGACGATGTATTGAATCGCGACGCGATTTGTGTGTTCCATTGTCATTAAGAGGCTCTGAACCTTGCAATTAACTGTCAGTTTTGCGTCGGATTCGAAAATCTAGACTCACAGGAGAACGACCATACGGTGTCCGAGGCAGCACTAGACCCTTGGAGACAAGTCGGCTGGAGGACGATGTATTGAATCGCGACGCAATTTCTGTGTTCCACCGTCATTAACAGGCTCTGAACGTTACAATTAACTGTCAGTTTTGCGTCGGATTCGAAAATCTAGACTCACAGGAGATCGACCATAAGGTGCCCGAGGCAGCAATAGACCCTTGGAGACAGGTCGGCCGGAGGACGATGTATTGAATCGCGACGCGATTTGTGTGTTCCATTGTCATTAAGAGGCTCTGAACCTTACAATTAACTGTAAGTATTGTGTCGGATTCGAAAATCTAGACTCACACGAGAACGACCATAAGGTGCCCGAGGCAGCAATAGACCCTTGGAGACAGGTCGGCCGGAGGACGATGTATTGAATCGCGACGCGATTTGTGTGTTCCATCGACATTAACAGGCACTGAACGTTACAATTAACTGTCAGTTTTGCGTCGGATTCGAAAATCTAGACTCACAGGAGATCGACCATAAGGTGCCCGAGGCAGCAGTAGACTCTTGGAGACAGGTCGGTCGGAGGACGATGTATTGATTCGCGACAGGATTTGTGTGGTCCATCGTCATTAACAGGTTCTGAACGTTACAATTAACTGTCAGTTTTGCGTCGGATTCGAAAATCTAGACTCACAGGAGATCGACCATAAGGTGCCCGAGGCAGCAATAGACCCTTGGAGACAGGTCGGCCGGAGGACGATGTATTGAATCGCGACGCAATTTGTGTGTTCCATTGTCATTAAGAGGCTCTGTACCTTACAATTAACTGTCAGTTTTGCGTCGGATTCGAAAATCTAGACTCACAGAAGAACGGCCATAAGGTGCCCGAGGCACCACTAGACCCTTGGAGACAAGTCGGTTGGAGGACGATGTATTGAATCGCGACGCGATTTGTGTGTTCCATCGTCATTAACAGGCTCTGAACCTTACAATTAACTGTCAGTTTTGCGTCGGATTCTAAAATCTAGACTCACAGGAGAACGACAATAAGGTGCCCGAGGCAGCAATAGACCCTTGGAGACAGGTCGGCCGGAGGACGATAGATTGAATCGCGACGCAATTTGTGTGTTCCATCGTCATTAACCGGCTCTGAACGTTACAATTAACTGTCAGTTTTGCGTCGGATTCGAAAATCTAGACTCACAGGAGATCGACCATAAGGTGCCCGAGGCAGCAATAGACCCTTGGAGACAGTTCGGCCGGAGGACGATGTATTGAATCGCGGCGCAATTTGTGTGTTCCATCGTCATTAACAGGCTCTGAACCTTACAATTAACTGTCAGTTTTGCGTCGGATTCGAAAATCTAGACTCACAGGAGATCGACCATAAGGTGCCCGAGGCAGCACTAGACCCTTGGAGACAAGTCGGCCGGAGGACGATGTACTGAATCGCGACGCGACTTGTGTGTTCCATCGTCATTAACAGGCTCTGAACGTTACAATTAACTGTCAGTTTTGCGTCGGATTCGAAAATCTAGACTCACAGGAGATCGACCATAAGGTGCCCGAGGCAGCAATAGACCCTTGGAGACAGGTCGGCCGGAGGACGATGTATTGAATCGCGACGCGATTTGTGTGTTCCATTGTCATTAAGAGGCTCTGAACCTTGCAATTAACTGTCAGTTTTGCGTCGGATTCGAAAATCTAGACTCACAGGAGAACGACCATACGGTGTCCGAGGCAGCACTAGACCCTTGGAGACAAGTCGGCTGGAGGACGATGTATTGAATCGCGACGCAATTTGTGTGTTCCACCGTCATTAACAGGCTCTGAACGTTACAATTAACTGTCAGTTTTGCGTCGGATTCGAAAATCTAGACTCACAGGAGATCGACCATAAGGTGCCCGAGGCAGCAATAGACCCTTGGAGACAGGTCGGCCGGAGGACGATGTATTGAATCGCGACGCGATTTGTGTGTTCCATTGTCATTAAGAGGCTCTGAACCTTACAATTAACTGTAAGTATTGTGTCGGATTCGAAAATCTAGACTCACACGAGAACGACCATAAGGTGCCCGAGGCAGCAATAGACCCTTGGAGACAGGTCGGCCGGAGGACGATGTATTGAATCGCGACGCGATTTGTGTGTTCCATCGTCATTAACAGGCTCTGAACGTTACAATTAACTGTCAGTTTTGCGTCGGATTCGAAAATCTAGACTCACAGGAGATCGACCATAAGGTGCCCGAGGCAGCAATAGACCCTTGGAGACAGGTCGGCCGGAGGACGATGTATTGAATCGCGACAGGATTTGTGAGGTCCATCGTCATTAACAGGTTCTGAACGTTACAATTAACTGTCAGTTTTGCGTCGGATTCGAAAATCTAGACTCACAGGAGATCGACCATAAGGTGCCCGAGGCAGCAATAGACCCTTGGAGACAGGTCGGCCGGAGGACGATGTATTGAATCGCGACGCAATTTGTGTGTTCCATTGTCATTAAGAGGCTCTGTACCTTACAATTAACTGTCAGTTTTGCGTCGGATTCGAAAATCTAGACTCACAGAAGAACGGAAATAAGGTGCCCGAGGCAGCACTAGACCCTTGGAGACAAGTCGGTTGGAGGACGATGTATTGAATCGCGACGCGATTTGTGTGTTCCATCGTCATTAACAGGCTCTGAACCTTACAATTAACTGTCAGTTTTGCGTCAGATTCTAAAATCTAGACTCACAGGAGAACGACCATAAGGTGCCCGAGGCAGCAAAAGACCCTTGGAGACAGGTCGGCCGGAGGACGATGTATTGAATCGCGACGCTATTTGTCTGTTCCTTCGTCATTAAAAGGCTCTGAACGTTACAATTAACTGTCACTTTTGCGTCAGATTCGAAAATCTAGACTCACAGGAGAGCGACCATAAGGTGCCCGAGGCAGCAATAGACCCTTGGAGGCAGGTCGGCCGGAGGACGATGTATTGAATCGCGACGCGATTTGTGTGTTCCATTGTCATTAAGAGGCTCTGAACCTTACAATTAACTGTCAGTTTTGCGTCGGATTCGAAAATCTAGACTCACAGGAAAACGAGCATAAGGTGTCCGAGGCAGCACTAGACCATTGGAGACAAGTCGGCTGGAGGACGATGTATTGAATCGCGACGCAATTTGTGTATTCCATCGTCATTAACAGTCTCTGAACGTTACAATTAACTGCGTCGGATTCGAAAATCTAGACTCACAGGAGATCGACCATAAGGTGCCCGAGGCAGCAATAGACCCTTGGAGACAGGTCGGCCGGAGGACGATGTATTGAATCGCGACGCGATTTGTGTGTTCCATTGTCATTAAGAGGCTCTGAACCTTACAACTAACTGTCAGTTTTGCGTCGGATTCGAAAATCTAGACTCACAGGAGAACGACCATACGGTGTCCGAGGCAGCACTAGACCCTTGGAGACAAGTCGGCTGGAGGACGATGTATTGAATCGCGACGCAATTTGTGTGTTCCACCGTCATTAACAGGCTCTGAACGTTACAATTAACTGTCAGTTTTGCGTCGGATTCGAAAATCTAGACTCACAGGAGATCGACCATAAGGTGCCCGAGGCAGCAATAGACCCTTGGAGACAGGTCGGCCGGAGGACGATGTATTGAATCGCGACGCGATTTGTGTGTTCCACTGTCATTAAGAGGCTCTGAACCTTACAATTAACTGTAAGTATTGTGTCGGATTCGAAAATCTAGACTCACACGAGAACGACCATAAGGTGCCCGAGGCAGCAATAGACCCTTGGAGACAGGTCGGCCGGAGGACGATGTATTGAATCGCGACGCGATTTGTGTGTTCCATCGACATTAACAGGCACTGAACGTTACAATTAACTGTCAGTTTTGCGTCGGATTCGAAAATCTAGACTCACAGGAGATCGACCATAAGGTGCCCGAGGCAGCAGTAGACTCTTGGAGACAGGTCGGCCGGAGGACGATGTATTGAATCGCGACAGGATTTGTGTGGTCCATCGTCATTAACAGCTTCTGAACGTTACAATTAACTGTCAGTTTTGCGTCGGATTCGAAAATCTAGACTCACAGGAGATCGACCATAAGGTGCCCGAGGCAGCAATAGACCCTAGGAGACAGGTCGGCCGGAGGACGATGTATTGAATCGCGACGCAATTTGTGTGTTCCATTGTCATTAAGAGGCTCTGTACCTTACAATTAACTGTCAGTTTTGCGTCGGATTCGAAAATCTAGACTCACAGAAGAACGGCCATAAGGTGCCCGAGGCAGCACTAGACCCTTGGAGACAAGTCGGTTTGAGGACGATGTATTGAATCGCGACGCGATTTGTGTGTTCCATCGTCATTAACAGGCTCTGAACCTTACAATTAACTGTCAGTTTTGCGTCGGATTCTAAAATCTAGACTCACAGGAGAACGACCATAAGGTGCCAGAGGCAGCAATAGACCCTTGGAGACAGGTCGGCCGGAGGACGATAGATTGAATCGCGACGCAATTTGTGTGTGCCATCGTCATTAACCGACTCTGAACGTTACAATTAACTGTCAGTTTTGCGTCGGATTCGAAAATCTAGACTCACAGGAGATCGACCATAAGGTGCCCGAGGCAGCAATAGACCCTTGGAGACAGGTCGGCCGGAGGACGATGTATTGAATCGCGGCGCAATTTGTGTGTTCCATCGTCATTAACAGGCTCTGAACGTTACAATTAACTGTCAGTTTTGCGTCGGATTCGAAAATCTAGACTCACAGGAGATCGACCATAAGGTGCCCGAGGCAGCACTAGACCCTTGGAGACAAGTCGGCTGGAGGACGATGTACTGAATCGCGACGGGATTTGTGTGTTCCATCGTCATTAACAGGCTCTGAACGTTACAATTAACTGTCAGTTTTGCGTCGGATTCGAAAATCTAGACTCACAGGAGATCGACCATAAGGTGCCCGAGGCAGCAATAGACCCTTGGAGACAGGTCGGCCGGAGGACGATGTATTGAATCGCGACGCGATTTGTGTGTTCCATTGTCATTAAGAGGCTCTGAACCTTGCAATTAACTGTCAGTTTTGCGTCGGATTCGAAAATCTAGACTCACAGGAAAACGACCATACGGTGTCCGAGGCAGCACTAGACCCTTGGAGACAAGTCGGCTGGAGGACGATGTATTGAATCGCGACGCAATTTGTGTGTTCCACCGTCATTAACAGGCTCTGAACGTTACAATTAACTGTCAGTTTTGCGTCGGATTCGAAAATCTAGACTCACAGGAGATCGACCATAAGGTGCCCGAGGCAGCAATAGACCCTTGGAGACAGGACGGCCGGAGGACGATGTATTGAATCGCGACGCGATTTGTGTGTTCCACTGTCATTAAGAGGCTCTGAACCTTACAATTAACTGTAAGTATTGTGTCGGATTCGAAAATCTAGACTCACACGAGAACGACCATAAGGTGCCCGAGGCAGCAATAGACCCTTGGAGACAGGTCGGCCGGAGGACGATGTATTGAATCGCGACGCGATTTGTGTGTTCCATCGACATTAACAGGCACTGAACGTTACAATTAACTGTCAGTTTTGAGTCGGATTCGAAAATCTAGACTCACAGGAGATCGACCATAAGGTGCCCGAGGCAGCAGTAGACTCTTGGAGACAGGTCGGCCGGAGGACGATGTATTGAATCGCGACAGGATCTGTGTGGTCCATCGTCATTAACAGGTTCTGAACGTTACAATTAACTGTCAGTTTTGCGTCGGATTCGAAAATCTAGACTCACAGGAGATCGACCATAAGGTGCCCGAGGCAGCAATAGACCCTTGGAGACAAGTCGGCTGGAGGACGATGTACTGAATCGCGACGCGATTTGTGTGTTCCATCGTCATTAACAGGCTCTGAACGTTACAATTAACTGTCATTTTTGCGTCGGATTCGAAAATCTAGACTCACAGGATATCGACCAATATGTGCCCGAGGCAGCAATAGACCCTTGGAGACAGGTCGGCCGGAGGACGATGTATTGAATCGCGACGCGATTTGTGTGTTCCATTGTCATTAAGAGGCTCTGAACCTTGCAATTAACTGTCAGTTTTGCGTCGGATTCGAAAATCTAGACTCACAGGAGAACGACCATACGGTGTCCGAGGCAGCACTAGACCCTTGGAGACAAGTCGGCTGGAGGACGATGTATTGAATCGCGACGCAATTTGTGTGTTCCACCGTCATTAACAGGCTCTGAACGTTACAATTAACTGTCAGTTTTGCGTCGGATTCGAAAATCTAGACTCACAGGAGATCGACCATAAGGTGCCCGAGGCAGCAATAGACCCTTGGAGACAGGTCGGCCGGAGGACGATGTATTGAATCGCGACGCGATTTGTGTGTTCCATTGTCATTAAGAGGCTCTGAACCTTACAATTAACTGTAAGTATTGTGTCGGATTCGAAAATCTAGACTCACACGAGAACGACCATAAGGTGCCCGAGGCAGCAATAGACCCTTGGAGACAGGTCGGCCGGAGGACGATGTATTGAATCGCGACGCGATTTGTGTGTTCCATCGACATTAACAGGCACTGAACGTTACAATTAACTGTCAGTTTTGCGTCGGATTCGAAAATCTAGACTCACAGGAGATCGACCATAAGGTGCCCGAGGCAGCAGTAGACTCTTGGAGACAGGTCGGTCGGAGGACGATGTATTGAATCGCGACAGGATTTGTGTGGTCCATCGTCATTAACAGGTTCTGAACGTTACAATTAACTGTCAGTTTTGCGTCGGATTCGAAAATCTAGACTCACAGGAGATCGACCATAAGGTGCCCGAGGCAGCAATAGACCCTTGGAGACAGGTCGGCCGGAGGACGATGTATTGAATCGCGACGCAATTTGTGTGTTCCATTGTCATTAAGAGGCTCTGTACCTTACAATTAACTGTCAGTTTTGCGTCGGATTCGAAAATCTAGACTCACAGAAGAACGGCCATAAGGTGCCCGAGGCACCACTAGACCCTTGGAGACAAGTCGGTTGGAGGACGATGTATTGAATCGCGACGCGATTTGTGTGTTCCATCGTCATTAACAGGCTCTGAACCTTACAATTAACTGTCAGTTTTGCGTCGGATTCTAAAATCTAGACTCACAGGAGAACGACCATAAGGTGCCCGAGGCAGCAATAGACCCTTGGAGACAGGTCGGCCGGAGGACGATAGATTGAATCGCGACGCAATTTGTGTGTTCCATCGTCATTAACCGGCTCTGAACGTTACAATTAACTGTCAGTTTTGCGTCGGATTCGAAAATCTAGACTCACAGGAGATCGACCATAAGGTGCCCGAGGCAGCAATAGACCCTTGGAGACAGTTCGGCCGGAGGACGATGTATTGAATCGCGGCGCAATTTGTGTGTTCCATCGTCATTAACAGGCTCTGAACCTTACAATTAACTGTCAGTTTTGCGTCGGATTCGAAAATCTAGACTCACAGGAGATCGACCATAAGGTGCCCGAGGCAGCACTAGACCCTTGGAGACAAGTCGGCTGGAGGACGATGTACTGAATCGCGACGCGATTTGTGTGTTCCATCGTCATTAACAGGCTCTGAACGTTACAATTAACTGTCAGTTTTGCGTCGGATTCGAAAATCTAGACTCACAGGAGATCGACCATAAGGTGCCCGAGGCAGCAATAGACCCTTGGAGACAGGTCGGCCGGAGGACGATGTATTGAATCGCGACGCGATTTGTGTGTTCCATTGTCATTAAGAGGCTCTGAACCTTGCAATTAACTGTCAGTTTTGCGTCGGATTCGAAAATCTAGACTCACAGGAGAACGACCATACGGTGTCCGAGGCAGCACTAGACCCTTGGAGACAAGTCGGCTGGAGGACGATGTATTGAATCGCGACGCAATTTGTGTGTTCCACCGTCATTAACAGGCTCTGAACGTTACAATTAACTGTCAGTTTTGCGTCGGATTCGAAAATCTAGACTCACAGGAGATCGACCATAAGGTGCCCGAGGCAGCAATAGACCCTTGGAGACAGGTCGGCCGGAGGACGATGTATTGAATCGCGACGCGATTTGTGTGTTCCATTGTCATTAAGAGGCTCTGAACCTTACAATTAACTGTAAGTATTGTGTCGGATTCGAAAATCTAGACTCACACGAGAACGACCATAAGGTGCCCGAGGCAGCAATAGACCCTTGGAGACAGGTCGGCCGGAGGACGATGTATTGAATCGCGACGCGATTTGTGTGTTCCATCGTCATTAACAGGCTCTGAACGTTACAATTAACTGTCAGTTTTGCGTCGGATTCGAAAATCTAGACTCACAGGAGATCGACCATAAGGTGCCCGAGGCAGCAATAGACCCTTGGAGACAGGTCGGCCGGAGGACGATGTATTGAATCGCGACAGGATTTGTGAGGTCCATCGTCATTAACAGGTTCTGAACGTTACAATTAACTGTCAGTTTTGCGTCGGATTCGAAAATCTAGACTCACAGGAGATCGACCATAAGGTGCCCGAGGCAGCAATAGACCCTTGGAGACAGGTCGGCCGGAGGACGATGTATTGAATCGCGACGCAATTTGTGTGTTCCATTGTCATTAAGAGGCTCTGTACCTTACAATTAACTGTCAGTTTTGCGTCGGATTCGAAAATCTAGACTCACAGGAGAACGAACATAAGGTGCCCGAGGCAGCACTAGACCCTTGGAGACAAGTCGGTTGGAGGACGATGTATTGAATCGCGACGCGATTTGTGTGTTCCATCGTCATTAACAGGCTCTGAACCTTACAATTAACTGTCAGTTTTGCGTCGGATTCTAAAATCTAGACTCACAGGAGAACGACCAGAAGGTGCCCGAGGCAGCAAAAGACCCTTGGAGACAGGTCGGCCGGAGGACGATGTATTGAATCGCGACGCTATTTGTCTGTTCCTTCGTCATTAAAAGGCTCTGAACGTTACAATTAACTGTCACTTTTGCGTCAGATTCGAAAATCTAGACTCACAGGAGAGCGACCATAAGTTGCCCGAGGCAGCAATAGACCCTTGGAGGCAGGTCGGCCGGAGGACGATGTATTGAATCGCGACGCGATTTGTGTGTTCCATTGTCATTAAGAGGCTCTGAACCTTACAATTAACTGTCAGTTTTGCGTCGGATTCGAAAATCTAGACTCACAGGAAAACGAGCATAAGGTGTCCGAGGCAGCACTAGACCATTGGAGACAAGTCGGCTGGAGGACGATGTATTGAATCGCGACGCAATTTGTGTGTTCCATCGTCATTAACAGTCTCTGAACGTTACAATTAACTGCGTCGGATTCGAAAATCTAGACTCACAGGAGATCGACCATAAGGTGCCCGAGGCAGCAATAGACCCTTGGAGACAGGTCGGCCGGAGGACGATGTATTGAATCGCGACGCGATTTGTGTGTTCCATTGTCATTAAGAGGCTCTGAACCTTACAACTAACTGTCAGTTTTGCGTCGGATTCGAAAATCTAGACTCACAGGAGATCGACCATAAGGTGCCCGATTCAGCAATAGACCCTTGGAGACAGGTCGGCCGGAGGACGATGTATTGAATCGCGACGGGATTTGTGTGTTCCATCGTCATTAACAGGCTCTGAACGTTACAATTAACTGTCAGTTTTGCGTCGGATTCGAAAATCTAGACTCACAGGAGATCGACCATAAGGTGCCCGAGGCAGCAATAGACCCTTGGAGACAGGTCGGCCGGAGGACGATGTATTGAATCGCGACGCAGTTTTAATGTTGCATCGTCATTAAGAGGCTCTGAACGTTACAATTAACTTTCAGTTTTGCGTCAGATTCGAAAATCTAGACTCACAGGAGATCGACCATAAGGTGCCCGATTCAGCAATAGACCCTTGGAGACAGGTCGGCCGGAGGACGATGTATTGAATCGCGACGGGATTTTGTGTTCCATCGTCATTAACAGGCTCTGAACGTTACAATTAACTGTCAGTTTTGCGTCGGTTTCGAAAATCTAGACTCACAGGAGATCGACCATAAGGTGCCCGAGGCAGCAATAGACCCTTGGAGACAGTTCGGCCGGAGGACGATGTATTGAATCGCGGCGCAATTTGTGTGTTCCATCGTCATTAACAGGCTCTGAACCTTACAATTAACTGTCAGTTTTGCGTCGGATTCGAAAATCTAGACTCACAGGAGATCGACCATAAGGTGCCCGAGGCAGCACTAGACCCTTGGAGACAAGTCGGCTGGAGGACGATGTACTGAATCGCGACGCGATTTGTGTGTTCCATCGTCATTAACAGGCTCTGAACGTTACAATTAACTGTCAGTTTTGCGTCGGATTCGAAAATCTAGACTCACAGGAGATCGACCATAAGGTGCCCGAGGCAGCAATAGACCCTTGGAGACAGGTCGGCCGGAGGACGATGTATTGAATCGCGACGCGATTTGTGTGTTCCATTGTCATTAAGAGGCTCTGAACCTTGCAATTAACTGTCAGTTTTGCGTCGGATTCGAAAATCTAGACTCACAGGAGAACGACCATACGGTGTCCGAGGCAGCACTAGACCCTTGGAGACAAGTCGGCTGGAGGACGATGTATTGAATCGCGACGCAATTTGTGTGTTCCACCGTCATTAACAGGCTCTGAACGTTACAATTAACTGTCAGTTTTGCGTCGGATTCGAAAATCTAGACTCACAGGAGATCGACCATAAGGTGCCCGAGGCAGCAATAGACCCTTGGAGACAGGTCGGCCGGAGGACGATGTATTGAATCGCGACGCGATTTGTGTGTTCCATTGTCATTAAGAGGCTCTGAACCTTACAATTAACTGTAAGTATTGTGTCGGATTCGAAAATCTAGACTCACACGAGAACGACCATAAGGTGCCCGAGGCAGCAATAGACCCTTGGAGACAGGTCGGCCGGAGGACGATGTATTGAATCGCGACGCGATTTGTGTGTTCCATCGTCATTAACAGGCTCTGAACGTTACAATTAACTGTCAGTTTTGCGTCGGATTCGAAAATCTAGACTCACAGGAGATCGACCATAAGGTGCCCGAGGCAGCAATAGACCCTTGGAGACAGGTCGGCCGGAGGACGATGTATTGAATCGCGACAGGATTTGTGAGGTCCATCGTCATTAACAGGTTCTGAACGTTACAATTAACTGTCAGTTTTGCGTCGGATTCGAAAATCTAGACTCACAGGAGATCGACCATAAGGTGCCCGAGGCAGCAATAGACCCTTGGAGACAGGTCGGCCGGAGGACGATGTATTGAATCGCGACGCAATTTGTGTGTTCCATTGTCATTAAGAGGCTCTGTACCTTACAATTAACTGTCAGTTTTGCGTCGGATTCGAAAATCTAGACTCACAGGAGAACGAACATAAGGTGCCCGAGGCAGCACTAGACCCTTGGAGACAAGTCGGTTGGAGGACGATGTATTGAATCGCGACGCGATTTGTGTGTTCCATCGTCATTAACAGGCTCTGAACCTTACAATTAACTGTCAGTTTTGCGTCGGATTCTAAAATCTAGACTCACAGGAGAACGACCAGAAGGTGCCCGAGGCAGCAAAAGACCCTTGGAGACAGGTCGGCCGGAGGACGATGTATTGAATCGCGACGCTATTTGTCTGTTCCTTCGTCATTAAAAGGCTCTGAACGTTACAATTAACTGTCACTTTTGCGTCAGATTCGAAAATCTAGACTCACAGGAGAGCGACCATAAGTTGCCCGAGGCAGCAATAGACCCTTGGAGGCAGGTCGGCCGGAGGACGATGTATTGAATCGCGACGCGATTTGTGTGTTCCATTGTCATTAAGAGGCTCTGAACCTTACAATTAACTGTCAGTTTTGCGTCGGATTCGAAAATCTAGACTCACAGGAAAACGAGCATAAGGTGTCCGAGGCAGCACTAGACCATTGGAGACAAGTCGGCTGGAGGACGATGTATTGAATCGCGACGCAATTTGTGTGTTCCATCGTCATTAACAGTCTCTGAACGTTACAATTAACTGCGTCGGATTCGAAAATCTAGACTCACAGGAGATCGACCATAAGGTGCCCGAGGCAGCAATAGACCCTTGGAGACAGGTCGGCCGGAGGACGATGTATTGAATCGCGACGCGATTTGTGTGTTCCATTGTCATTAAGAGGCTCTGAACCTTACAACTAACTGTCAGTTTTGCGTCGGATTCGAAAATCTAGACTCACAGGAGATCGACCATAAGGTGCCCGATTCAGCAATAGACCCTTGGAGACAGGTCGGCCGGAGGACGATGTATTGAATCGCGACGGGATTTGTGTGTTCCATCGTCATTAACAGGCTCTGAACGTTACAATTAACTGTCAGTTTTGCGTCGGATTCGAAAATCTAGACTCACAGGAGATCGACCATAAGGTGCCCGAGGCAGCAATAGACCCTTGGAGACAGGTCGGCCGGAGGAGGATGTATTGAATCGCGACGCAGTTTTAATGTTGCATCGTCATTAAGAGGCTCTGAACGTTACAATTAACTTTCAGTTTTGCGTCAGATTCGAAAATCTAGACTCACAGGAGATCGACCATAAGGTGCCCGATTCAGCAATAGACCCTTGGAGACAGGTCGGCCGGAGGACGATGTATTGAATCGCGACGGGATTTTGTGTTCCATCGTCATTAACAGGCTCTGAACGTTACAATTAACTGTCAGTTTTGCGTCGGTTTCGAAAATCTAGACTCACAGGAGATCGACCATAAGGTGCCCGAGGGAGCAATAGACCCTTGGAGACAGGTCGGCCGGAGGACGATGTATTGAATCGCGACGCTATTTGTGTGTTCCATCGTCATTAACAGGCTCTGAACGTTTCAATTAACTGTCAGGTTTGCGTCGGATTCGAAAATCTAGACTCACAGGAGATCGACCATAAGGTGCCCGAGGCAGCAATAGACCCTAGGAGACAGGTCGGCCGGAGGACGATGTATTGAATCGCGACGCAATTTGTGTGTTCTATTGTCATTAAGAGGCTCCGAACCTTACAATTAACTGTCAGTTTTGCGTCGGATTCGAAAATCTAGACTCACAGAGGAACGACCATAAGGTGCCCGAGGCAGCACCAGACCCTTGGAGAAAAATCGGCTGGAGGACAATGTATTGAATCGCGACGCGATTTGTGTGTTCCATCGTCATTAACAGGCTCTGAACCTTACAATTAACTGTCAGTTTTGCGTCGGATTCTAAAATCTAGACTCACAGGAGAACGACCATAAGGTGCCCGAGGCAGCAATAGACCCTTGGAGACAGGTCGGCCGGAGGACGATAGATTGAATCGCGACGCAATTTGTGTGTTCCATCGTCATTAACCGGCTCTGAACGTTACAATTAACTGTCAGTTTTGCGTCGGATTCGAAAATCTAGACTCACAGGAGATCGACCATAAGGTGCCCGAGGCAGCAATAGACCCTTGGAGACAGTTCGGCCGGAGGACGATGTATTGAATCGCGGCGCAATTTGTGTGTTCCATCGTCATTAACAGGCTCTGAACCTTACAATTAACTGTCAGTTTTGCGTCGGATTCGAAAATCTAGACTCACAGGAGATCGACCATAAGGTGCCCGAGGCAGCACTAGACCCTTGGAGACAAGTCGGCTGGAGGACGATGTACTGAATCGCGACGCGATTTGTGTGTTCCATCGTCATTAACAGGCTCTGAACGTTACAATTAACTGTCAGTTTTGCGTCGGATTCGAAAATCTAGACTCACAGGAGATCGACCGTAAGGTGCCCGAGGCAGCAATAGACCCTTGGAGACAGGTCGGCCGGAGGACGATGTATTGAATCGCGACGCGATTTGTGTGTTCCATTGTCATTAAGAGGCTCTGAACCTTGCAATTAACTGTCAGTTTTGCGTCGGATTCGAAAATCTAGACTCACACGAGAACGACCATACGGTGTCCGAGGCAGCACTAGACCCTTGGAGACAAGTCGGCTGGAGGACGATGTATTGAATCGCGACGCAATTTGTGTGTTCCACCGTCATTAACAGGCTCTGAACGTTACAATTAACTGTCAGTTTTGCGTCGGATTCGAAAATCTAGACTCACAGGAGATCGACCATAAGGTGCCCGAGGCAGCAATAGACCCTTGGAGACAGGTCGGCCGGAGGACGATGTATTGAATCGCGACGCGATTTGTGTGTTCCATTGTCATTAAGAGGCTCTGAACCTTACAATTAACTCTAAGTATTGTGTCGGATTCGAAAATCTAGACTCACACGAGAACGATCATAAGGTGCCCGAGGCAGCAATAGACCCTTGGAGACAGGTCGGCCGGAGGACGATGTATTGAATCGCGACGCGATTTGTGAGTTCCATCGACATTAACAGGCACTGAACGTTACAATTAACTGTCAGTTTTGCGTCGGATTCGAAAATCTAGACTCACAGGAGATCGACCATAAGGTGCCCGAGGCAGCAGTAGACTCTTGGAGACAGGTCGGCCGGAGGACGATGTATTGAATCGCGACAGGATTTGTGTGGTCCATCGTCATTAACAGGTTCTGAACGTTACAATTAACTGTCAGTTTTGCGTCGGATTCGAAAATCTAGACTCACAGGAAATCGACCATAAGGTGCCCGAGGCAGCAATAGACCCTTGGAGACAGGTCGGCCGGAGGACGATGTATTGAATCGCGACGCAATTTGTGTGTTCCATTGTCATTAAGAGGCTCTGTACCTTAGAATTAACTGTCAGTTTTGCGTCGGATTCGAAAATCTAGACTCACAGAAGAACGGCCATAAGGTGCCCGAGGCAGCACTAGACCCTTGGAGGCAAGTCGGTTGGAGGACGATGTATTGAATCGCGACGCGATTTGTGTGTTCCATCGTCATTAACAGGCTCTGAACCTTACAATTAACTGTCAGTTTTGCGTCGGATTCTAAAATCTAGACTCACAGGAGAACGACCATAAGGTGCCCGAGGCAGCAATAGACCCTTGGAGACAGGTCGGCCGGAGGACGATAGATTGAATCGCGACGCAATTTGTGTGTTCCATCGTCATTAACCGGCTCTGAACGTTACAATTAACTGTCAGTTTTGCGTCGGATTCGAAAATCTAGACTCACAGGAGATCGACCATAAGGTGCCCGAGGCAGCAATAGACCCTTGGAGAGAGTTCGGCCGGAGGACGATGTATTGAATCGCGGCGCAATTTGTGTGTTCCATCGTCATTAACAGGCTCTGAACCTTACAATTAACTGTCAGTTTTGCGTCGGATTCGAAAATCTAGACTCACAGGAGATCGACCATAAGGTGCCCGAGGCAGCACTAGACCCTTGGAGACAAGTCGGCTGGAGGACGATGTACTGAATCGCGACGCGATTTGTGTGTTCCATCGTCATTAACAGGCTCTGAACGTTACAATTAACTGTCAGTTTTGCGTCGGATTCGAAAATCTAGACTCACAGGAGATCGACCATAAGGTGCCCGAGGCAGCAATAGACCCTTGGAGACAGGTCGGCCGGAGGACGATGTATTGAATCGCGACGCGATTTGTGTGTTCCATTGTCATAAAGAGGCTCTGAACCTTGCAATTAACTGTCAGTTTTGCGTCGGATTCGAAAATCTAGACTCACAGGAGAACGACCATACGGTGTCCGAGGCATCACTAGACCCTTGGAGACAAGTCGGCTGGAGGACGATGTATTGAATCGCGACGCAATTTGTGTGTTCCACCGTCATTAACAGGCTCTGAACGTTACAATTAACTGTCAGTTTTGCGTCGGATTCGAAAATCTAGACTCACAGGAGATCGACCATAAGGTGCCCGAGGCAGCAATAGACCCTTGGAGACAGGTCGGCCGGAGGACGATGTATTGAATCGCGACGCGATTTGTGTGTTCCATTGTCATTAAAAGGCTCTGAACCTTACAATTAACTGTAAGTATTGTGTCGGATTCGAAAATCTAGACTCACACGAGAACGACCATAAGGTGCCCGAGGCAGCAATAGACCCTTGGAGACAGGTCGGCCGGAGGACGATGTATTGAATCGCGACGCGATTTGTGTGTTCCATCGTCATTAACAGGCTCTGAACGTTACAATTAACTGTCAGTTTTGCGTCGGATTCGAAAATCTAGACTCACAGGAGATCGACCATAAGGTGCCCGAGGCAGCAATAGACCCTTGGAGACAGGTCGGCCGGAGGACGATGTACTGAATCGCGACAGGATTTGTGTGGTCCATCGTCATTAACAGGTTCTGAACGTTACAATTAACTGTCAGTTTTGCGTCGGATTCGAAAATCTAGACTCACAGGAGATCGACCATAAGGTGCCCGAGGCAGCAATAGACCCTTGGAGACAGGTCGGCCGGAGGACGATGTATTGAATCGCGACGCAATTTGTGTGTTCCATTGTCATTAAGAGGCTCTGTACCTTACAATTAACTGTCAGTTTTGCGTCGGATTCGAAAATCTAGACTCACAGAAGAACGGAAATAAGGTGCCCGAGGCAGCACTAGACCCTTGGAGACAAGTCGGTTGGAGGACGATGTATTGAATCGCGACGCGATTTGTGTGTTCCATCGTCATTAACAGGCTCTGAACCTTACAATTAACTGTCAGTTTTGCGTCGGATTGTAAAATCTAGACTCACAGGAGAACGACCATAAGGTGCCCGAGGCAGCAAAAGACCCTTGGAGACAGGTCGGCCGGAGGACGATGTATTGAATCGCGACGCAATTTGTGTGTTCCATCGTCATTAAAAGGCTCTGAACGTTACAATTAACTGTCACTTTTGCGTCAGATTCGAAAATCTAGACTCACAGGAGAGCGACCATAAGGTGCCCGAGGCAGCAATAGACCCTTGGAGGCAGGTCGGCCGGAGGACGATGTATTGAATCGCGACGCGATTTGTGTGTTCCATTGTCATTAAGAGGCTCTGAACCTTACAATTAACTGTCAGTTTTGCGTCGGATTCGAAAATCTAGACTCACAGGAAAACGAGCATAAGGTGTCCGAGGCAGCACTAGACCCTTGGAGACAAGTCGGCTGGAGGACGATGTATTGAATCGCGACGCAATTTGTGTGTTCCATCGTCATTGACAGTCTCTGAACGTTACAATTAACTGCGTCGGATTCGAAAATCTAGACTCACAGGAGATCGACCATAAGGTGCCCGAGGCAGCAATAGACCCTTGGAGACAGGTCGGCCGGAGGACGATGTATTGAATCGCGACGCGATTTGTGTGTTCCATTGTCATTAAGAGGCTCTGAACCTTACAACTAACTGTCAGTTTTGCGTCGGATTCGAAAATCTAGACTCACAGGAGATCGACCATAAGGTGCCCGATTCAGCAATAGACCCTTGGAGACAGGTCGGCCGGAGGACGATGTATTGAATCGCGACGGGATTTGTGTGTTCCATCGTCATTAACAGGCTCTGAACGTTACAATTAACTGTCAGTTTTGCGTCGGATTCGAAAATCTAGACTCACAGAGGAACGACCATAAGGTGCCCGAGGCATTACTAGACCCTTGGAGAAAAATCGGCTGGAGGACGATGTCTTGAATCGCGACGCGATTTGTGAGTTCCATTGTCATTAAGAGGCTCTGAACCTTACAATTAACTGTAAGTTTTGCGTCGGATTCGAAAATCTAGACTCACAGGAGATCGACCATAAGGTGCCCGAGGCAGCACTAGACCCTTGGAGACAGGTCGGCCGGAGGACGATGTATTGAATCGCGACGGGATTTGTGTGTTCCATCGTCATTAACAGGCTCTGAACGTTACAATTAACTGTCAGTTTTGCGTCGGATTCGAAAATCTAGACTCACAGGAGATCGACCATAACGTGCCCGAGGCAGCAATAGACCCTTGGAGACAGTTCGGCCGGAGGACGATGTATTGAATCGCGGCGCAATTTGTGTGTTCCATCGTCATTAACAGGCTCTGAACCTTACAATTAACTGTCAGTTTTGCGTCGGATTCGAAAATCTAGACTCACAGGAGATCGACCATAAGGTGCCCGAGGCAGCACTAGACCCTTGGAGACAAGTCGGCTGGAGGACGATGTACTGAATCGCGACGCGATTTGTGTGTTCCATCGTCAATAACAGGCTCTGAACGTTACAATTAACTGTCAGTTTTGCGTCGGATTCGAAAATCTAGACTCACAGGAGATCGACCATAAGGTGCCCGAGGCAGCAATAGACCCTTGGAGACAGGTCGGCCGGAGGACGATGTATTGAATCGCGACGCGATTTGTGTGTTCCATTGTCATTAAGAGGCTCTGAACCTTGCAATTAACTGTCAGTTTTGCGTCGGATTCGAAAATCTAGACTCACAGGAGAACGACCATACGGTGTCCGAGGCAGCACTAGACCCTTGGAGACAAGTCGGCTGGAGGACGATATATTGAATCGCGTCGCAATTTGTGTGTTCCACCGTCATTAACAGGCTCTGAACGTTACAATTAACTGTCAGTTTTGCGTCGGATTCGAAAATCTAGACTCACAGGAGATCGACCATAAGGTGCCCGAGGCAGCAATAGACCCTTGGAGACAGGTCGGCCGGAGGACGATGTATTGAATCGCGACGCGATTTGTGTGTTCCATTGTCATTAAGAGGCTCTGAACCTTACAATTAACTGTAAGTATTGTGTCGGATTCGAAAATCTAGACTCACACGAGAACGACCATAAGGTGCCCGAGGCAGCAATAGACCCTTGGAGACAGGTCGGCCGGAGGACGATGTATTGAATCGCGACGCGATTTGTGTGTTCCATCGACATTAACAGGCACTGAACGTTACAATTAACTGTCAGTTTTGCGTCGGATTCGAAAATCTAGACTCACAGGAGATCGACCATAAGGTGCCCAAGGCAGTAGTAGACTCTTGGAGACAGGTCGGCCGGAGGACGATGTATTGAATCGCGACAGGATTTGTGTGGTCCATCGTCATTAACAGGTTCTGAACGTTACAATTAACTGTCAGTTTTGCGTCGGGTTCGAAAATCTAGACTCACAGGAGATCGACCATAAGGTGCCCGAGGCAGCAATAGACCCTTGGAGACAGGTCGGCCGGAGGACGATATATTGAATCGCGACGCAATTTGTGTGTTCCATTGTCATTAAGAGGCTCTGTACCTTACAATTAACTGTCAGTTTTGCGTCGGATTCGAAAATCTAGACTCACAGAAGAACGGAAATAAGGTGCCCGAGGCAGCACTAGACCCTTGGAGACAAGTCGGTTGGAGGACGATGTATTGAATCGCGACGCGATTTGTGTGTTCCATCGTCATTAACAGGCTCTGAACGTTACAATTAACTGTCAGTTTTGCGTCGGATTCTAAAATCTAGACTCACAGGAGAACGACCATAAGGTGCCCGAGGCAGCAAAAGACCCTTGGAGACAGGTCGGCCGGAGGACGATGTATTGAATCGCGACGCAATTTGTGTGTTCCATCGTCTTTAAAAGGCTCTGAACGTTACAATTAACTGTCACTTTTGCGTCAGATTCGAAAATCTAGACTCACAGGAGAGCGACCATAAGGTGCCCGAGGCAGCAATAGACCCTTGGAGGCAGGTCGGCCGGAGGACGATGTATTGAATCGCGACGCGATTTGTGTGTTCCATTGTCATTAAGAGGCTCTGAACCTTACAATTAACTGTCAGTTTTGCGTCGGATTCGAAAATCTAGACTCACAGGAAAACGAGCATAAGGTGTCCGAGGCAGCACTAGACCCTTGGAGACAAGTCGGCTGGAGGACGATGTATTGAATCGCGACGCAATTTGTGTGTTCCATCGTCATTAACAGTCTCTGAACGTTACAATTAACTGCGTCGGATTCGAAAATCTAGACTCACAGGAGATCGACCATAAGGTGCCCGAGGCAGCAATAGACCCTTGGAGACAGGTCGGCCGGAGGACGATGTATTGAATCGCGACGCGATTTGTGTGTTCCATTGTCATTAAGAGGCTCTGAACCTTACAACTAACTGTCAGTTTTGCGTCGGATTCGAAAATCTAGACTCACAGGAGATCGACCATAAGGTGCCCGATTCAGCAATAGACCCTTGGAGACAGGTCGGCCGGAGGACGATGTATTGAATCGCGACGGGATTTGTGTGTTCCATCGTCATTAACAGGCTCTGAACGTTACAATTAACTGTCAGTTTTGCGTCGGATTCGAAAATCTAGACTCACAGGAGATCGACCATAAGGTGCCCGAGGCAGCAATAGACCCTTGGAGACAGGTCGGCCGGAGGAGGATGTATTGAATCGCGACGCAATTTTAATGTTGCATCGTCATTAAGAGGCTCTGAACGTTACAATTAACTGTCAGTTTTGCGTCAGATTCGAAAATCTAGACTCACAGGAGATCGACCATAAGGTGCCCGATTCAGCAATAGACCCTTGGAGACAGGTCGGCCGGAGGACGATGTATTGAATCGCGACGGGATTTTGTGTTCCATCGTCATTAACAGGCTCTGAACGTTACAATTAACTGTCAGTTTTGCGTCGGATTCGAAAATCTAGACTCACAGGAGATCGACCATAAGGTGCCCGAGGGAGCAATAGACCCTTGGAGACAGGTCGGCCGGAGGACGATGTATTGAATCGCGACGCTATTTGTGTGTTCCATCGTCATTAACAGGCTCTGAACGTTTCAATTAACTGTCAGGTTTGCGTCGGATTCGAAAATCTAGACTCACAGGAGATCGACCATAAGGTGCCCGAGGCAGCAATAGACCCTTGGAGACAGGTCGGCCGGAGGACGATGTATTGAATCGCGACGCAATTTGTGTGTTCTATTGTCATTAAGAGGCTCCGAACCTTACAATTAACTGTCAGTTTTGCGTCGGATTCGAAAATCTAGACTCACAGAGGAACGACCATAAGGTGCCCGAGGCAGCACTAGACCCTTGGAGAAAAATCGGCTGGAGGACGATGTATTGAATCGCGACGCGATTTGTGAGTTCCATTGTCATTAAGAGGCTCTGAACCTTACAATTAACTGTAAGTTTTGCGTCGGATTCGAAAATCTAGACTCACAGGAGATCGACCATAAGGTGCCCGAGGCAGCAATAGACCCTTGGAGACAGGTCGGCCGGAGGACGATGTATTGAATCGCGACGCGATTTGTGTGTTCCATTGTCATTAAGAGGCTCTGAACCTTGCAATTAACTGTCAGTTTTGCGTCGGATTCGAAAATCTAGACTCACAGGAGAACGACCATACGGTGTCCGAGGCAGCACTAGACCCTTGGAGACAAGTCGGCTGGAGGACGATATATTGAATCGCGTCGCAATTTGTGTGTTCCACCGTCATTAACAGGCTCTGAACGTTACAATTAACTGTCAGTTTTGCGTCGGATTCGAAAATCTAGACTCACAGGAGATCGACCATAAGGTGCCCGAGGCAGCAATAGACCCTTGGAGACAGGTCGGCCGGAGGACGATGTATTGAATCGCGACGCGATTTGTGTGTTCCATTGTCATTAAGAGGCTCTGAACCTTACAATTAACTGTAAGTATTGTGTCGGATTCGAAAATCTAGACTCACACGAGAACGACCATAAGGTGCCCGAGGCAGCAATAGACCCTTGGAGACAGGTCGGCCGGAGGACGATGTATTGAATCGCGACGCGATTTGTGTGTTCCATCGACATTAACAGGCACTGAACGTTACAATTAACTGTCAGTTTTGCGTCGGATTCGAAAATCTAGACTCACAGGAGATCGACCATAAGGTGCCCAAGGCAGTAGTAGACTCTTGGAGACAGGTCGGCCGGAGGACGATGTATTGAATCGCGACAGGATTTGTGTGGTCCATCGTCATTAACAGGTTCTGAACGTTACAATTAACTGTCAGTTTTGCGTCGGGTTCGAAAATCTAGACTCACAGGAGATCGACCATAAGGTGCCCGAGGCAGCAATAGACCCTTGGAGACAGGTCGGCCGGAGGACGATGTATTGAATCGCGACGCAATTTGTGTGTTCCATTGTCATTAAGAGGCTCTGTACCTTACAATTAACTGTCAGTTTTGCGTCGGATTCGAAAATCTAGACTCACAGAAGAACGGAAATAAGGTGCCCGAGGCAGCACTAGACCCTTGGAGACAAGTCGGTTGGAGGACGATGTATTGAATCGCGACGCGATTTGTGTGTTCCATCGTCATTAACAGGCTCTGAACCTTACAATTAACTGTCAGTTTTGCGTCGGATTCTAAAATCTAGACTCACAGGAGAACGACCATAAGGTGCCCGAGGCAGCAAAAGACCCTTGGAGACAGGTCGGCCGGAGGACGATGTATTGAATCGCGACGCAATTTGTGTGTTCCATCGTCTTTAAAAGGCTCTGAACGTTACAATTAACTGTCACTTTTGCGTCAGATTCGAAAATCTAGACTCACAGGAGAGCGACCATAAGGTGCCCGAGGCAGCAATAGACCCTTGGAGGCAGGTCGGCCGGAGGACGATGTATTGAATCGCGACGCGATTTGTGTGTTCCATTGTCATTAAGAGGCTCTGAACCTTACAATTAACTGTCAGTTTTGCGTCGGATTCGAAAATCTAGACTCACAGGAAAACGAGCATAAGGTGTCCGAGGCAGCACTAGACCCTTGGAGACAAGTCGGCTGGAGGACGATGTATTGAATCGCGACGCAATTTGTGTGTTCCATCGTCATTAACAGTCTCTGAACGTTACAATTAACTGCGTCGGATTCGAAAATCTAGACTCACAGGAGATCGACCATAAGGTGCCCGAGGCAGCAATAGACCCTTGGAGACAGGTCGGCCGGAGGACGATGTATTGAATCGCGACGCGATTTGTGTGTTCCATTGTCATTAAGAGGCTCTGAACCTTACAACTAACTGTCAGTTTTGCGTCGGATTCGAAAATCTAGACTCACAGGAGATCGACCATAAGGTGCCCGATTCAGCAATAGACCCTTGGAGACAGGTCGGCCGGAGGACGATGTATTGAATCGCGACGGGATTTGTGTGTTCCATCGTCATTAACAGGCTCTGAACGTTACAATTAACTGTCAGTTTTGCGTCGGATTCGAAAATCTAGACTCACAGGAGATCGACCATAAGGTGCCCGAGGCAGCAATAGACCCTTGGAGACAGGTCGGCCGGAGGAGGATGTATTGAATCGCGACGCAATTTTAATGTTGCATCGTCATTAAGAGGCTCTGAACGTTACAATTAACTGTCAGTTTTGCGTCAGATTCGAAAATCTAGACTCACAGGAGATCGACCATAAGGTGCCCGATTCAGCAATAGACCCTTGGAGACAGGTCGGCCGGAGGACGATGTATTGAATCGCGACGGGATTTTGTGTTCCATCGTCATTAACAGGCTCTGAACGTTACAATTAACTGTCAGTTTTGCGTCGGATTCGAAAATCTAGACTCACAGGAGATCGACCATAAGGTGCCCGAGGGAGCAATAGACCCTTGGAGACAGGTCGGCCGGAGGACGATGTATTGAATCGCGACGCTATTTGTGTGTTCCATCGTCATTAACAGGCTCTGAACGTTTCAATTAACTGTCAGGTTTGCGTCGGATTCGAAAATCTAGACTCACAGGAGATCGACCATAAGGTGCCCGAGGCAGCAATAGACCCTTGGAGACAGGTCGGCCGGAGGACGATGTATTGAATCGCGACGCAATTTGTGTGTTCTATTGTCATTAAGAGGCTCCGAACCTTACAATTAACTGTCAGTTTTGCGTCGGATTCGAAAATCTAGACTCACAGAGGAACGACCATAAGGTGCCCGAGGCAGCACTAGACCCTTGGAGAAAAATCGGCTGGAGGACGATGTATTGAATCGCGACGCGATTTGTGAGTTCCATTGTCATTAAGAGGCTCTGAACCTTACAATTAACTGTAAGTTTTGCGTCGGATTCGAAAATCTAGACTCACAGGAGATCGACCATAAGGTGCCCGAGGCAGCACTAGACCCTTGGAGACAGGTCGGCCGGAGGACGATGTATTGAATGGCGACGGGATTTGTGTGTTCCATCGTCATTAACAGGCTCTGAACGTTACAATTAACTGTCAGTTTTGCGTCGGATTCGAAAATCTAGACTCACAGGAGATCGACCATAACGTGCCCGAGGCAGCAATAGACCCTTGGAGACAGTTCGGCCGGAGGACGATGTATTGAATCGCGGCGCAATTTGTGTGTTCCATCGTCATTAACAGGCTCTGAACCTTACAATTAACTGTCAGTTTTGCGTCGGATTCGAAAATCTAGACTCACAGGAGATCGACCATAAGGTGCCCGAGGCAGCACTAGACCCTTGGAGACAAGTAGGCTGGAGGACGATGTACTGAATCGCGACGCGATTTGTGTGTTCCATCGTCATTAACAGGCTCTGAACGTTACAATTAACTGTCAGTTTTGCGTCGGATTCGAAAATCTAGACTCACAGGAGATCGACCATAAGGTGCCCGAGGCAGCAATAGACCCTTGGAGACAGGTCGGCCGGAGGACGATGTATTGAATCGCGACGCGATTTGTGTGTTCCATTGTCATTAAGAGGCTCTGAACCTTGCAATTAACTGTCAGTTTTGCGTCGGATTCGAAAATCTAGACTCACAGGAGAACGACCATACGGTGTCCGAGGCAGCACTAGACCCTTGGAGACAAGTCGGCTGGAGGACGATGTATTGAATCGCGACGCAATTTGTGTGTTCCACCGTCATTAACAGGCTCTGAACGTTACAATTAACTGTCAGTTTTGCGTCGGATTCAAAAATCTAGACTCACAGGAGATCGACCATAAGGTGCCCGAGGCAGCAATAGACCCTTGGAGACAGGTCGGCCGGAGGACGATGTATTGAATCGCGACGCGATTTGTGTGTTCCATCGTCATTAACAGGCTCTGAACGTTACAATTAACTGTCAGTTTTGCGTCGGATTCGAAAATCTAGACTCACAGAAGAACGGAAATAAGGTGCCCGAGGCAGCACTAGACCCTTGGAGACAAGTCGGTTGGAGGACGATGTATTGAATCGCGACGCGATTTGTGTGTTCCATCGTCATTAACAGGCTCTGAACCTTACAATTAACTGTCAGTTTTGCGTCGGATTCTAAAATCTAGACTCACAGGAGAACGACCATAAGGTGCCCGAGGCAGCAAAAGACCCTTGGAGACAGGTCGGCCGGAGGACGATGTATTGAATCGCGACGCAATTTGTGTGTTCCATCGTCTTTAAAAGGCTCTGAACGTTACAATTAACTGTCACTTTTGCGTCAGATTCGAAAATCTAGACTCACAGGAGAGCGACCATAAGGTGCCCGAGGCAGCAATAGACCCTTGGAGACAGGTCGGCCGGAGGACGATGTATTGAATCGCGACGCGATTTGTGTGTTCCATTGTCATTAAGAGGCTCTGAACCTTACAATTAACTGTCAGTTTTGCGTCGGATTCGAAAATCTAGACTCACAGGAAAACGAGCATAAGGTGTCCGAGGCAGCACTAGACCCTTGGAGACAAGTCGGCTGGAGGACGATGTATTGAATCGCGACGCAATTTGTGTGTTCCATCGTCATTAACAGTCTCTGAACGTTACAATTAACTGCGTCGGATTCGAAAATCTAGACTCACAGGAGATCGACCATAAGGTGCCCGAGGCAGCAATAGACCCTTGGAGACAGGTCGGCCGGAGGACGATGTATTGAATCGCGACGCGATTTGTGTGTTCCATTGTCATTAAGAGGCTCTGAACCTTACAACTAACTGTCAGTTTTGCGTCGGATTCGAAAATCTAGACTCACAGGAGATCGACCATAAGGTGCCCGATTCAGCAATAGACCCTTGGAGACAGGTCGGCCGGAGGACGATGTATTGAATCGCGACGGGATTTGTGTGTTCCATCGTCATTAACAGGCTCTGAACGTTACAATTAACTGTCAGTTTTGCGTCGGATTCGAAAATCTAGACTCACAGGAGATCGACCATAAGGTGCCCGATTCAGCAATAGACCCTTGGAGACAGGTCGGCCGGAGGACGATGTATTGAATCGCGACGGGATTTTGTGTTCCATCGTCATTAACAGGCTCTGAACGTTACAATTAACTGTCAGTTTTGCGTCGGATTCGAAAATCTAGACTCACAGGAGATCGACCATAAGGTGCCCGAGGGAGCAATAGACCCTTGGAGACAGGTCGGCCGGAGGACGATGTATTGAATCGCGACGCTATTTGTGTGTTCCATCGTCATTAACAGGCTCTGAACGTTTCAATTAACTGTCAGGTTTGCGTCGGATTCGAAAATCTAGACTCACAGGAGATCGACCATAAGGTGCCCGAGGCAGCAATAGACCCTTGGAGACAGGTCGGCCGGAGGACGATGTATTGAATCGCGACGCAATTTGTGTGTTCTATTGTCATTAAGAGGCTCCGAACCTTACAATTAACTGTCAGTTTTGCGTCGGATTCGAAAATCTAGACTCACAGAGGAACGACCATAAGGTGCCCGAGGCAGCACTAGACCCTTGGAGAAAAATCGGCTGGAGGACGATGTATTGAATCGCGACGCGATTTGTGAGTTCCATTGTCATTAAGAGGCTCTGAACCTTACAATTAACTGTAAGTTTTGCGTCGGATTCGAAAATCTAGACTCACAGGAGATCGACCATAAGGTGCCCGAGGCAGCACTAGACCCTTGGAGACAGGTCGGCCGGAGGACGATGTATTGAATGGCGACGGGATTTGTGTGTTCCATCGTCATTAACAGGCTCTGAACGTTACAATTAACTGTCAGTTTTGCGTCGGATTCGAAAATCTAGACTCACAGGAGATCGACCATAACGTGCCCGAGGCAGCAATAGACCCTTGGAGACAGTTCGGCCGGAGGACGATGTATTGAATCGCGGCGCAATTTGTGTGTTCCATCGTCATTAACAGGCTCTGAACCTTACAATTAACTGTCAGTTTTGCGTCGGATTCGAAAATCTAGACTCACAGGAGATCGACCATAAGGTGCCCGAGGCAGCACTAGACCCTTGGAGACAAGTCGGCTGGAGGACGATGTACTGAATCGCGACGCGATTTGTGTGTTCCATCGTCATTAACAGGCTCTGAACGTTACAATTAACTGTCAGTTTTGCGTCGGATTCGAAAATCTAGACTCACAGGAGATCGACCATAAGGTGCCCGAGGCAGCAATAGACCCTTGGAGACAGGTCGGCCGGAGGACGATGTATTGAATCGCGACGCGATTTGTGTGTTCCATTGTCATTAAGAGGCTCTGAACCTTGCAATTAACTGTCAGTTTTGCGTCGGATTCGAAAATCTAGACTCACAGGAGAACGACCATACGGTGTCCGAGGCAGCACTAGACCCTTGGAGACAAGTCGGCTGGAGGACGATGTATTGAATCGCGACGCAATTTGTGTGTTCCACCGTCATTAACAGGCTCTGAACGTTACAATTAACTGTCAGTTTTGCGTCGGATTCAAAAATCTAGACTCACAGGAGATCGACCATAAGGTGCCCGAGGCAGCAATAGACCCTTGGAGACAGGTCGGCCGGAGGACGATGTATTGAATCGCGACGCGATTTGTGTGTTCCATCGTCATTAACAGGCTCTGAACGTTACAATTAACTGTCAGTTTTGCGTCGGATTCGAAAATCTAGACTCACAGAAGAACGGAAATAAGGTGCCCGAGGCAGCACTAGACCCTTGGAGACAAGTCGGTTGGAGGACGATGTATTGAATCGCGACGCGATTTGTGTGTTCCATCGTCATTAACAGGCTCTGAACCTTACAATTAACTGTCAGTTTTGCGTCGGATTCTAAAATCTAGACTCACAGGAGAACGACCATAAGGTGCCCGAGGCAGCAAAAGACCCTTGGAGACAGGTCGGCCGGAGGACGATGTATTGAATCGCGACGCAATTTGTGTGTTCCATCGTCTTTAAAAGGCTCTGAACGTTACAATTAACTGTCACTTTTGCGTCAGATTCGAAAATCTAGACTCACAGGAGAGCGACCATAAGGTGCCCGAGGCAGCAATAGACCCTTGGAGACAGGTCGGCCGGAGGACGATGTATTGAATCGCGACGCGATTTGTGTGTTCCATTGTCATTAAGAGGCTCTGAACCTTACAATTAACTGTCAGTTTTGCGTCGGATTCGAAAATCTAGACTCACAGGAAAACGAGCATAAGGTGTCCGAGGCAGCACTAGACCCTTGGAGACAAGTCGGCTGGAGGACGATGTATTGAATCGCGACGCAATTTGTGTGTTCCATCGTCATTAACAGTCTCTGAACGTTACAATTAACTGCGTCGGATTCGAAAATCTAGACTCACAGGAGATCGACCATAAGGTGCCCGAGGCAGCAATAGACCCTTGGAGACAGGTCGGCCGGAGGACGATGTATTGAATCGCGACGCGATTTGTGTGTTCCATTGTCATTAAGAGGCTCTGAACCTTACAACTAACTGTCAGTTTTGCGTCGGATTCGAAAATCTAGACTCACAGGAGATCGACCATAAGGTGCCCGATTCAGCAATAGACCCTTGGAGACAGGTCGGCCGGAGGACGATGTATTGAATCGCGACGGGATTTGTGTGTTCCATCGTCATTAACAGGCTCTGAACGTTACAATTAACTGTCAGTTTTGCGTCGGATTCGAAAATCTAGACTCACAGGAGATCGACCATAAGGTGCCCGAGGCAGCAATAGACCCTTGGAGACAGGTCGGCCGGAGGAGGATGTATTGAATCGCGACGCAATTTTAATGTTGCATCGTCATTAAGAGGCTCTGAACGTTACAATTAACTGTCAGTTTTGCGTCAGATTCGAAAATCTAGACTCACAGGAGATCGACCATAAGGTGCCCGATTCAGCAATAGACCCTTGGAGACAGGTCGGCCGGAGGACGATGTATTGAATCGCGACGGGATTTTGTGTTCCATCGTCATTAACAGGCTCTGAACGTTACAATTAACTGTCAGTTTTGCGTCGGATTCGAAAATCTAGACTCACAGGAGATCGACCATAAGGTGCCCGAGGGAGCAATAGACCCTTGGAGACAGGTCGGCCGGAGGACGATGTATTGAATCGCGACGCTATTTGTGTGTTCCATCGTCATTAACAGGCTCTGAACGTTTCAATTAACTGTCAGGTTTGCGTCGGATTCGAAAATCTAGACTCACAGGAGATCGACCATAAGGTGCCCGAGGCAGCAATAGACCCTTGGAGACAGGTCGGCCGGAGGACGATGTATTGAATCGCGACGCAATTTGTGTGTTCCATTGTCATTAAGAGGCTCCGAACCTTACAATTAACTGTCAGTTTTGCGTCGGATTCGAAAATCTAGACTCACAGAGGAACGACCATAAGGTGCCCGAGGCAGCACTAGACCCTTGGAGAAAAATCGGCTGGAGGACGATGTATTGAATCGCGACGCGATTTGTGAGTTCCATTGTCATTAAGAGGCTCTGAACCTTACAATTAACTGTAAGTTTTGCGTCGGATTCGAAAATCTAGACTCACAGGAGATCGACCATAAGGTGCCCGAGGCAGCACTAGACCCTTGGAGACAGGTCGGCCGGAGGACGATGTATTGAATGGCGACGGGATTTGTGTGTTCCATCGTCATTAACAGGCTCTGAACGTTACAATTAACTGTCAGTTTTGCGTCGGATTCGAAAATCTAGACTCACAGGAGATCGACCATAACGTGCCCGAGGCAGCAATAGACCCTTGGAGACAGTTCGGCCGGAGGACGATGTATTGAATCGCGGCGCAATTTGTGTGTTCCATCGTCATTAACAGGCTCTGAACCTTACAATTAACTGTCAGTTTTGCGTCGGATTCGAAAATCTAGACTCACAGGAGATCGACCATAAGGTGCCCGAGGCAGCACTAGACCCTTGGAGACAAGTCGGCTGGAGGACGATGTACTGAATCGCGACGCGATTTGTGTGTTCCATCGTCATTAACAGGCTCTGAACGTTACAATTAACTGTCAGTTTTGCGTCGGATTCGAAAATCTAGACTCACAGGAGATCGACCATAAGGTGCCCGAGGCAGCAATAGACCCTTGGAGACAGGTCGGCCGGAGGACGATGTATTGAATCGCGACGCGATTTGTGTGTTCCATTGTCATTAAGAGGCTCTGAACCTTGCAATTAACTGTCAGTTTTGCGTCGGATTCGAAAATCTAGACTCACAGGAGAACGACCATACGGTGTCCGAGGCAGCACTAGACCCTTGGAGACAAGTCGGCTGGAGGACGATGTATTGAATCGCGACGCAATTTGTGTGTTCCACCGTCATTAACAGGCTCTGAACGTTACAATTAACTGTCAGTTTTGCGTCGGATTCAAAAATCTAGACTCACAGGAGATCGACCATAAGGTGCCCGAGGCAGCAATAGACCCTTGGAGACAGGTCGGCCGGAGGACGATGTATTGAATCGCGACGCGATTTGTGTGTTCCATCGTCATTAACAGGCTCTGAACGTTACAATTAACTGTCAGTTTTGCGTCGGATTCGAAAATCTAGACTCACAGAAGAACGGAAATAAGGTGCCCGAGGCAGCACTAGACCCTTGGAGACAAGTCGGTTGGAGGACGATGTATTGAATCGCGACGCGATTTGTGTGTTCCATCGTCATTAACAGGCTCTGAACCTTACAATTAACTGTCAGTTTTGCGTCGGATTCTAAAATCTAGACTCACAGGAGAACGACCATAAGGTGCCCGAGGCAGCAAAAGACCCTTGGAGACAGGTCGGCCGGAGGACGATGTATTGAATCGCGACGCAATTTGTGTGTTCCATCGTCTTTAAAAGGCTCTGAACGTTACAATTAACTGTCACTTTTGCGTCAGATTCGAAAATCTAGACTCACAGGAGAGCGACCATAAGGTGCCCGAGGCAGCAATAGACCCTTGGAGACAGGTCGGCCGGAGGACGATGTATTGAATCGCGACGCGATTTGTGTGTTCCATTGTCATTAAGAGGCTCTGAACCTTACAATTAACTGTCAGTTTTGCGTCGGATTCGAAAATCTAGACTCACAGGAAAACGAGCATAAGGTGTCCGAGGCAGCACTAGACCCTTGGAGACAAGTCGGCTGGAGGACGATGTATTGAATCGCGACGCAATTTGTGTGTTCCATCGTCATTAACAGTCTCTGAACGTTACAATTAACTGCGTCGGATTCGAAAATCTAGACTCACAGGAGATCGACCATAAGGTGCCCGAGGCAGCAATAGACCCTTGGAGACAGGTCGGCCGGAGGACGATGTATTGAATCGCGACGCGATTTGTGTGTTCCATTGTCATTAAGAGGCTCTGAACCTTACAACTAACTGTCAGTTTTGCGTCGGATTCGAAAATCTAGACTCACAGGAGATCGACCATAAGGTGCCCGATTCAGCAATAGACCCTTGGAGACAGGTCGGCCGGAGGACGATGTATTGAATCGCGACGGGATTTGTGTGTTCCATCGTCATTAACAGGCTCTGAACGTTACAATTAACTGTCAGTTTTGCGTCGGATTCGAAAATCTAGACTCACAGGAGATCGACCATAAGGTGCCCGAGGCAGCAATAGACCCTTGGAGACAGGTCGGCCGGAGGAGGATGTATTGAATCGCGACGCAATTTTAATGTTGCATCGTCATTAAGAGGCTCTGAACGTTACAATTAACTGTCAGTTTTGCGTCAGATTCGAAAATCTAGACTCACAGGAGATCGACCATAAGGTGCCCGATTCAGCAATAGACCCTTGGAGACAGGTCGGCCGGAGGACGATGTATTGAATCGCGACGGGATTTTGTGTTCCATCGTCATTAACAGGCTCTGAACGTTACAATTAACTGTCAGTTTTGCGTCGGATTCGAAAATCTAGACTCACAGGAGATCGACCATAAGGTGCCCGAGGGAGCAATAGACCCTTGGAGACAGGTCGGCCGGAGGACGATGTATTGAATCGCGACGCTATTTGTGTGTTCCATCGTCATTAACAGGCTCTGAACGTTTCAATTAACTGTCAGGTTTGCGTCGGATTCGAAAATCTAGACTCACAGGAGATCGACCATAAGGTGCCCGAGGCAGCAATAGACCCTTGGAGACAGGTCGGCCGGAGGACGATGTATTGAATCGCGACGCAATTTGTGTGTTCTATTGTCATTAAGAGGCTCCGAACCTTACAATTAACTGTCAGTTTTGCGTCGGATTCGAAAATCTAGACTCACAGAGGAACGACCATAAGGTGCCCGAGGCAGCACTAGACCCTTGGAGAAAAATCGGCTGGAGGACGATGTATTGAATCGCGACGCGATTTGTGAGTTCCATTGTCATTAAGAGGCTCTGAACCTTACAATTAACTGTAAGTTTTGCGTCGGATTCGAAAATCTAGACTCACAGGAGATCGACCATAAGGTGCCCGAGGCAGCACTAGACCCTTGGAGACAGGTCGGCCGGAGGACGATGTATTGAATGGCGACGGGATTTGTGTGTTCCATCGTCATTAACAGGCTCTGAACGTTACAATTAACTGTCAGTTTTGCGTCGGATTCGAAAATCTAGACTCACAGGAGATCGACCATAACGTGCCCGAGGCAGCAATAGACCCTTGGAGACAGTTCGGCCGGAGGACGATGTATTGAATCGCGGCGCAATTTGTGTGTTCCATCGTCATTAACAGGCTCTGAACCTTACAATTAACTGTCAGTTTTGCGTCGGATTCGAAAATCTAGACTCACAGGAGATCGACCATAAGGTGCCCGAGGCAGCACTAGACCCTTGGAGACAAGTCGGCTGGAGGACGATGTACTGAATCGCGACGCGATTTGTGTGTTCCATCGTCATTAACAGGCTCTGAACGTTACAATTAACTGTCAGTTTTGCGTCGGATTCGAAAATCTAGACTCACAGGAGATCGACCATAAGGTGCCCGAGGCAGCAATAGACCCTTTAAGACAGGTCGGCCGGAGGACGATGTATTGAATCGCGACGCGATTTGTGTGTTCCATTGTCATTAAGAGGCTCTGAACCTTGCAATTAACTGTCAGTTTTGCGTCGGATTCGAAAATCTAGACTCACAGGAGAACGACCATACGGTGTCCGAGGCAGCACTAGACCCTTGGAGACAAGTCGGCTGGAGGACGATGTATTGAATCGCGACGCAATTTGTGTGTTCCACCGTCATTAACAGGCTCTGAACGTTACAATTAACTGTCAGTTTTGCGTCGGATTCAAAAATCTAGACTCACAGGAGATCGACCATAAGGTGCCCGAGGCAGCAATAGACCCTTGGAGACAGGTCGGCCGGAGGACGATGTATTGAATCGCGACGCGATTTGTGTGTTCCATCGTCATTAACAGGCTCTGAACGTTACAATTAACTGTCAGTTTTGCGTCGGATTCGAAAATCTAGACTCACAGGAGATCGACCATAAGGTGCCCGAGGTAGCAATAGACCCTTGGAGACAGGTCGGCCGGAGGACGATGTATTGAATCGCGACGCGATTTGTGTGTTCCATTGTCATTAAGAGGCTCTGAACCTTGCAATTAACTGTCAGTTTTGCGTCGGATTCGAAAATCTAGACTCACAGGAGAACGACCATACGGTGTCCGAGGCAGCACTAGACCCTTGGAGACAAGTCGGCTGGAGGACGATGTATTGAATCGCGACGCAATTTGTGTGTTCCATTGTCATTAAGAGGCTCTGAACCTTACAATTAACTGTCAGTTTTGCGTCGGATTCGAAAATCTAGACTCACAGGAAAACGAGCATAAGGTGTCCGAGGCAGCACTAGACCCTTGGAGACAAGTCGGCTGGAGGACGATGTATTGAATCGCGACGCAATTTGTGCGTTCCATCGTCATTAACAGTCTCTGAACGTTACAATTAACTGCGTCGGATTCGAAAATCTAGACTCACAGGAGATCGACCATAAGGTGCCCGAGGCAGCAATAGACCCTTGGAGACAGGTCGGCCGGAGGACGATGTATTGAATCGCGACGCGATTTGTGTGTTCCATTGTCATTAAGAGGCTCTGAACCTTACAACTAACTGTCAGTTTTGCGTCGGATTCGAAAATCTAGACTCACAGGAGATCGACCATAAGGTGCCCGATTCAGCAATAGACCCTTGGAGACAGGTCGGCCGGAGGACGATGTATTGAATCGCGACGGGATTTTGTGTTCCATCGTCATTAACAGGCTCTGAACGTTACAATTAACTGTCAGTTTTGCGTCGGATTCGAAAATCTAGACTCACAGGAGATCGACCATAAGGTGCCCGAGGCAGCAATAGACCCTTGGAGACAGGTCGGCCGGAGGACGATGTATTGAATCGCGACGGGATTTGTGTGTTCCATCGTCATTAACAGGCTCTGAACGTTACAATTAACTGTCAGTTTTGCGTCGGATTCGAAAATCTAGACTCACAGGAGATCGACCATAACGTGCCCGAGGCAGCAATAGACCCTTGGAGACAGGTCGGCCGGAGGACGATGTATTGAATCGCGACGCGATTTGTGTGTTCCATTGTCATTAAGAGGCTCTGAACGTTACAATTAACTGTCAGTTTTGCGTCGGATTCGAAAATCTAGACTCACAGGAGAACGACCATAAGGTGTCCGAGGCATCACTAGACCCATGGAGACAAGTCGGCTGGAGGACGATGTATTGAATCGCGACGCGATTTGTGTGTTCCATCGTCATTAACAGGCTCTGAACGTTACAATTAACTGTCAGTTTTGCGTCGGATTCGAAAGTCTAGACTCACAGGAGATCGACCATAAGGTGCCCGAGGCAGCAATAGACCCTTGGAGACAGGTCGCCGGAGGACGATGTATTGAATCGCGACGCGATTTGTGTGTTCCATTGTCATTAAGAGGCTCTGAACCTTACAATTAACTGTAAGTTTTGCGTCGGATTCGAAAATCTAGACTCACAGAAGAACGACCATAAGGTGCCCGAGGCAGCACTAGACCCTTGGAGACAAGTCGGCTGGAGGACGATGTATTGAATCGCGACGGGATTTTGTGTTCCATCGTCATTAACAGGCTCTGAACGTTACAATTAACTGTCAGTTTTGCGTCGGATTCAAAAGTCTAGACTCTCACGAGAACGACCATAAGGTGCCCGAGGCAGCAATAGACCCTTGGAGACAGTTCGGCCGGAGGACGATGTATTGAATCGCGACGCAATTTGTGTGTTCCATCGTCATGAACAGGCTCTGAACGTTACAATTAACTGTCAGGTTTGCGTCGGATTCGAAAATCTAGACTCACAGGAGATCGACCATAACGTGCCCGAGGCAGCAATAGACCCTTGGAGACAGGTCGGCCGGAGGACGATGTAATGAATCGCGACGCGATTTGTGTGTTCCATTGTCATTAAGAGGCTCTGAACGTTACAATTAACTCTCATTTTTGCGTCGGATTCGAAAATCTAGACTCATAGGAGAACGACCATAAGGTGTCCGAGGCATCACTAGACCCATGGAGACAAGTCGGCTGGAGGACGATGTATTGAATCGCGACGCGATTTGTGTATTCCATCGTCATTAACAGGCTCTGAACGTTACAATTAACTGTCAGTTTTGCGTCGGATTCGAAAATCTAGACTCACAGGCGATCGACCATAAGGTGCCCGAGGCAGCAATTGACCCTCGGAGAAAGGTCGGCCGGAGGACGATGTATTGAATCGCGACGCGATTTGTGTGTTCCATCGTCATGAACAGGCTCTGAACGTTACAATTAACTGTCAGTTTTGCGTCGGATTCGAAAATCTAGACTCACAGGAGATCGACCATACGGTGTCCGAGGCAGCACTATACCCTTGGAGACAAGTCGGCTGGAGGACGATGTATTGAATCGCGACGCAATTTGTGTGTTCCACCGTCATTAACAGACTCTGAACGTTACAATTAACTGTCAGTTTTGCGTTGGATTCGAAAGTCTAGACTCACAGGAGATCGACCATAAGGTGCTAGAGGCAGCAATAGACCCTTGGAGACAGGTCGGCCGGAGGACGATGTAATGAATCGCGACGCGATTTGTGTGTTCCATTGTCATTAAGAGGCTCTGAACCTTACAATTAACTATAAGTTTTGCGTCGGATTCGAAAATCTAGACACACAGGAGATCGACCATAAGGTGCCCGAGGAAGCACTAGACCCTTGGAGACAGGTCGGCTGGAGGACGATGTATTGAATCGCGACGCAAATTGTGTGTTCCATCGTCATTAACAGGCTCTGAACCTTACAATTAACTGTCAGTTTTGCGTCGGATTCAAAAGTCTAGACTCACACGAGAACGACCATAAGGTGCCCGAGGCAGCAATAGACCCTTGGAGACAGGTCGGCCGGAGGACGATGTATTGAATCGCGACGCAATTTGTGTGTTCCATCGTCATTAACAGGCTCTGAACGTTACAATTAACTGTCAGTTTTGCGTCGGATTCGAAAATCTAGACTCACAGGAGATCGACCATAAGGTGCCCGAGGCAGCAATAGACCCTTGGAGACAGTTCGGCCGGAGGACGATGTATTGAATCGCGGCGCAATTTGTGTGTTCCATCGTCATTAACAGGCTCTGAACGTTACAATTAACTGTCAGTTTTGCGTCGGATTCGAAAATCTAGACTCACAGGAGATCGACCATAAGGTGCCCGAGGCAGCACTAGACCCTTGGAGACAAGTCGGCTGGAGGACGATGTACTGAATCGCGACGCGATTTGTGTGTTCCATCGTCATTAACAGGCTCTGAACGTTACAATTAACTGTCAGTTTTGCGTCGGATTCGAAAATCTAGACTCACAGGTGATCGACCATAAGGTGCCCGAGGCAGCAATTGACCCTTGGAGACAGGTCGGCCGGAGGACGATGTATTGAATCGCGACGCAATTTGTGTGTTCCATCGTCATTAACAGGCTCTGAACGTTACAATTAACTGTCAGTTTTGCGTCGGATTCGAAAATCTAGACTCACAGGAGATCGACCATAAGGTGCCCGAGGCAGCAATTGACCCTTGGAGACAGGTCGGCCGGAGGACGATGTATTGAATCGCGACGCGATTTGTGTGTTCCATCGTCATTAACAGGCTCTGAACGTTACAATTAACTGTCAGTTTTGCGTCGGATTCGAAAATCTAGACTCACAGGAGATCGACCATAAGGTGCCCGAGGCAGCAATAGACCCTTGGAGACAGGTCGGCCGGAGGACGATGTATTGAATCGCGACGGGATTTGTGTGTTCCATCGTCATTAACAGGTTCTGAACGTTACAATTAACTGTCAGTTTTGCGTCGGATTCGAAAATCTAGACTCACAGAAGAACGACCATAAGGTGCCCGAGGCAGCACTAGACCCTTGGAGACAAGTCGGTTGGAGGACGATGTATTGAAAGGCGACGCGATTTGTGTGCTCCATCGTCATTAACAGGCTCTGAACGTTACAATTAACTGTCAGTTTTGCGTCGGATTCGAAAATCTAGACTCACAGGAGAATGACCATAAGGTGCCCGAGGCAGCAAAAGACCCTTGGAGACAGGTCGGCCGGAGGACGATGTATTGAATCGCGACGCAATTTGTGTGTTCCATTGTCATTAAGAGGCTCTGAACCTTACAATTAACTGTCAGTTTTGCGTCGGATTCGAAAATCTAGACTCACAGGAAAACGACCATAAGGTGTCCGAGGCAGCACTAGACCCTTGGAGACAAGTCGGCTGGAGGACGATGTATTGAATCGCGACGCAAATTGTGTGTTCCATCGTCATTAACAGGCTCTGAACCTTACAATTAACTGTCAGTTTTGCGTCGGATTCAAAAGTCTAGACTCACACGAGAACGACCATAAGGTGCCCGAGGCAGCAATAGACCCTTGGAGACAGTTCGGCCGGAGGACGATGTATTGAATCGCGACGCAATTTGTGTGTTCCATCGTCATTAACAGGCTCTGAACCTTACAATTAACTGTCAGTTTTGCGTCGGATTCGAAAATCTAGACTCACAGGAGATCGACCATAAGGTGCCCGAGGCAGCACTAGACCCTTGGAGACAAGTCGGCTGGAGGACGATGTACTGAATCGCGACGCGATTTGTGTGTTCCATCGTCATTAACAGGCTCTGAACGTTACAATTAACTGTCAGTTTTGCGTCGGATTCGAAAATCTAGACTCACAGAAGAACGGCCATAAGGTGCCCGAGGCAGCACTAGACCCTTGGAGACAAGTCGGTTGGAGGACGATGTATTGAATCGCGACGCGATTTGTGTGTTCCATCGTCATTAACAGGCTCTGAACCTTACAATTAACTGTCAGTTTTGCGTCGGATTCTAAAATCTAGACTCACAGGAGAACGACCATAAGGTGCCCGAGGCAGCAATAGACCCTTGGAGACAGGTCGGCCGGAGGACGATAGATTGAATCGCGACGCAATTTGTGTGTGCCATCGTCATTAACCGGCTCTGAACGTTACAATTAACTGTCAGTTTTGCGTCGGATTCGAAAATCTAGACTCACAGGAGATCGACCATAAGGTGCCCGAGGCAGCAATAGACCCTTGGAGACAGGTCGGCCGGAGGACGATGTATTGAATCGCGGCGCAATTTGTGTGTTCCATCGTCATTAACAGGCTCTGAACCTTACAATTAACTGTCAGTTTTGCGTCGGATTCGAAAATCTAGACTCACAGGAGATCGACCATAAGGTGCCCGAGGCAGCACTAGACCCTTGGAGACAAGTCGGCTGGAGGACGATGTACTGAATCGCGACGCGATTTGTGTGTTCCATCGTCATTAACAGGCTCTGAACGTTACAATTAACTGTCATTTTTGCGTCGGATTCGAAAATCTAGACTCATAGGAGAACGACCATAAGGTGTCCGAGGCATCACTAGACCCATGGAGACAAGTCGGCTGGAGGACGATGTATTGAATCGCGACGCGATTTGTGTATTCCATCGTCATTAACAGGCTCTGAACGTTACAATTAACTGTCAGTTTTGCGTCGGATTCGAAAATCTAGACTCACAGGCGATCGACCATAAGGTGCCCGAGGCAGCAATTGACCCTCGGAGAAAGGTCGGCCGGAGGACGATGTATTGAATCGCGACGCGATTTGTGTGTTCCATCGTCATGAACAGGCTCTGAACGTTACAATTAACTGTCAGTTTTGCGTCGGATTCGAAAATCTAGACTCACAGGAGATCGACCATAAGGTGCCCGAGGCAGCACTATACCCTTGGAGACAAGTCGGCTGGAGGACGATGTATTGAATCGCGACGCAATTTGTGTGTTCCACCGTCATTAACAGGCTCTGAACGTTACAATTAACTGTCAGTTTTGCGTTGGATTCGAAAGTCTAGACTCACAGGAGATCGACCATAAGGTGCATGAGGCAGCAATAGACCCTTGGAGACAGGTCGGCCGGAGGACGATGTAATGAATCGCGACGCGATTTGTGTGTTCCATTGTCATTAAGAGGCTCTGAACCTTACAATTAACTGTAAGTTTTGCGTCGGATTCGAAAATCTAGACTCACAGGAGATCGACCATAAGGTGCCCGAGGAAGCACTAGACCCTTGGAGACAGGTCGGCTGGAGGACGATGTATTGAATCGCGACGCAAATTGTGTGTTCCATCGTCATTAACAGGCTCTGAACCTTACAATTAACTGTCAGTTTTGCGTCGGATTCAAAAGTCTAGACTCACACGAGAACGACCATAAGGTGCCCGAGGCAGCAATAGACCCTTGGAGACAGGTCGGCCGGAGGACGATGTATTGAATCGCGACGCAATTTGTGTGTTCCATCGTCATTAACAGGCTCTGAACGTTACAATTAACTGTCAGTTTTGCGTCGGATTCGAAAATCTAGACTCACAGGAGATCGACCATAAGGTGCCCGAGGCAGCAATAGACCCTTGGAGACAGTTCGGCCGGAGGACGATGTATTGAATCGCGGCGCAATTTGTGTGTTCCATCGTCATTAACAGGCTCTGAACGTTACAATTAACTGTCAGTTTTGCGTCGGATTCGAAAATCTAGACTCACAGGAGATCGACCATAAGGTGCCCGAGGCAGCACTAGACCCTTGGAGACAAGTCGGCTGGAGGACGATGTACTGAATCGCGACGCGATTTGTGTGTTCCATCGTCATTAACAGGCTCTGAACGTTACAATTAACTGTCAGTTTTGCGTCGGATTCGAAAATCTAGACTCACAGGTGATCGACCATAAGGTGCCCGAGGCAGCAATTGACCCTTGGAGACAGGTCGGCCGGAGGACGATGTATTGTATCGCGACGCGATTTGTGTGTTCCATTGTCATTAAGAGTCTCTGAACCTTGCAATTAACTGTCAGTTTTGCGTCGGATTCGAAAATCTAGACTCACACGAGAACGACCATAAGGTGCCCGAGGCAACAAAAGACCCTTGGAGACAGGTCGGCCGGAGGACGATGTATTGAATCGCGACGCGATTTGTGTGTTCCATCGTCATTAACAGGCTCTGAACGTTACAATTAACTGTCAGTTTTGCGTCGGATTCGAAAATCTAGACTCACAGGAGATCGACCATAAGGTGCCCGAGGCAGCAATAGACCCTTGGAGACAGGTCGGCCGGAGGACGATGTATTGAATCGCGACGGGATTTGTGTGTTCCATCGTCATTAACAGGTTCTGAACGTTACAATTAACTGTCAGTTTTGCGTCGGATTCGAAAATCTAGACTCACAGAAGAACGACCATAAGGTGCCCGAGGCAGCACTAGACCCTTGGAGACAAGTCGGTTGGAGGACGATGTATTGAAAGGCGACGCGATTTGTGTGCTCCATCGTCATTAACAGGCTCTGAACGTTACAATTAACTGTCAGTTTTGCGTCGGATTCGAAAATCTAGACTCACAGGAGAATGACCATAAGGTGCCCGAGGCAGCAAAAGACCCTTGGAGACAGGTCGGCCGGAGGACGATGTATTGAATCGCGACGCAATTTGTGTGTTCCATTGTCATTAAGAGGCTCTGAACCTTACAATTAACTGTCAGTTTTGCGTCGGATTCGAAAATCTAGACTCACAGGAAAACGACCATAAGGTGTCCGAGGCAGCACTAGACCCTTGGAGACAAGTCGGCTGGAGGACGATGTATTGAATCGCGACGCAAATTGTGTGTTCCATCGTCATTAACAGGCTCTGAACCTTACAATTAACTGTCAGTTTTGCGTCGGATTCAAAAGTCTAGACTCACACGAGAACGACCATAAGGTGCCCGAGGCAGCAATAGAGCCTTGGAGACAGTTCGGCCGGAGGACGATGTATTGAATCGCGACGCAATTTGTGTGTTCCATCGTCATTAACAGGCTCTGAACCTTACAATTAACTGTCAGTTTTGCGTCGGATTCGAAAATCTAGACTCACAGGAGATCGACCATAAGGTGCCCGAGGCAGCACTAGACCCTTGGAGACAAGTCGGCTGGAGGACGATGTACTGAATCGCGACGCGATTTGTGTGTTCCATCGTCATTAACAGGCTCTGAACGTTACAATTAACTGTCAGTTTTGCGTCGGATTCGAAAATCTAGACTCACAGGAGATCGACCATAAGGTGCCCGAGGCAGCAATTGACCCTTGGAGACAGGTCGGCCGGAGGACGATGTATTGAATCGCGACGCGATTTGTGTGTTCCATTGTCATTAAGAGGCTCTGAACCTTGCAATTAACTGTGAGTTTTGCGTCGGATTCGAAAATCTAGACTCACAGGAGAACGACTATAAGGTGCCCGAGGCAGCAATAGTCCCTTGGAGACAGGTCGGCCGGAGGACGATGTATTGAATCGCGACGCAATTTGTGTGTTCCATTGTCATTAAGAGGCTCTGAACCTTACGATTAACTGTCAATTTTGCGTCGCATTCGAAAATCTAGACTCACAGGAGAACGACAATAAGGTGCCCGAGGCAGCACTAGACCCTTGCAGACAAGTCGGCTGGAGGACGATGTATTGAATCGCGACGCGATTTGTGTGTTCCATCGTCATTTACAGGCTCTGAACGTTACAATTAACTGTCAGGTTTGCGTCGGATTCGAAAATCTAGACTCACAGGAGATCGACCATAACGTGCCCGAGGCAGCAATAGACCCTTGGAGACAGGTCGGCCGGAGGACGATGTAATGAATCGCGACGCGATTTGTGTGTTCCATTGTCATTAAGAGGCTCTGAACGTTACAATTAACTGTCATTTTTGCGTCGGATTCGAAAATCTAGACTCATAGGAGAACGACCATAAGGTGTCCGAGGCATCACTAGACCCATGGAGACAAGTCGGCTGGAGGACGATGTATTGAATCGCGACGCGATTTGTGTATTCCATCGTCATTAACAGGCTCTGAACGTTACAATTAACTGTCAGTTTTGCGTCGGATTCGAAAATCTAGACTCACAGGCGATCGACCATAAGGTGCCCGAGGCAGCAATTGACCCTCGGAGAAAGGTCGGCCGGAGGACGATGTATTGAATCGCGACGCGATTTGTGTGTTCCATCGTCATGAACAGGCTCTGAACGTTACAATTAACTGTCAGTTTTGCGTCGGATTCGAAAATCTAGACTCACAGGAGATCGACCATAAGGTGCCCGAGGCAGCACTATACCCTTGGAGACAAGTCGGCTGGAGGACGATGTATTGAATCGCGACGCAATTTGTGTGTTCCACCGTCATTAACAGGCTCTGAACGTTACAATTAACTGTCAGTTTTGCGTTGGATTCGAAAGTCTAGACTCACAGGAGATCGACCATAAGGTGCATGAGGCAGCAATAGACCCTTGGAGACAGGTCGGCCGGAGGACGATGTAATGAATCGCGACGCGATTTGTGTGTTCCATTGTCATTAAGAGGCTCTGAACCTTACAATTAACTGTAAGTTTTGCGTCGGATTCGAAAATCTAGACTCACAGGATATCGACCATAAGGTGCCCGAGGAAGCACTAGACCCTTGGAGACAGGTCGGCTGGAGGACGATGTATTGAATCGCGACGCAAATTGTGTGTTCCATCGTCATTAACAGGCTCTGAACCTTACAATTAACTGTCAGTTTTGCGTCGGATTCAAAAGTCTAGACTCACACGAGAACGACCATAAGGTGCCCGAGGCAGCAATAGACCCTTGGAGACAGGTCGGCCGGAGGACGATGTATTGAATCGCGACGCAATTTGTGTGTTCCATCGTCATTAACAGGCTCTGAACGTTACAATTAACTGTCAGTTTTGCGTCGGATTCGAAAATCTAGACTCACAGGAGATCGACCATAAGGTGCCCGAGGCAGCAATAGACCCTTGGAGACAGTTCGGCCGGAGGACGATGTATTGAATCGCGGCGCAATTTGTGTGTTCCATCGTCATTAACAGGCTCTGAACGTTACAATTAACTGTCAGTTTTGCGTCGGATTCGAAAATCTAGACTCACAGGAGATCGACCATAAGGTGCCCGAGGCAGCACTAGACCCTTGGAGACAAGTCGGCTGGAGGACGATGTACTGAATCGCGACGCGATTTGTGTGTTCCATCGTCATTAACAGGCTCTGAACGTTACAATTAACTGTCAGTTTTGCGTCGGATTCGAAAATCTAGACTCACAGGTGATCGACCATAAGGTGCCCGAGGCAGCAATTGACCCTTGGAGACAGGTCGGCCGGAGGACGATGTATTGAATCGCGACGCGATTTGTGTGTTCCATTGTCATTAAGAGTCTCTGAACCTTGCAATTAGCTGTCAGTTTTGCGTCGGATTCGAAAATCTAGACTCACACGAGAACGACCATAAGGTGCCCGAGGCAGCAAAAGACCGTTGGAGTCAGGTCGGCCGGAGGACGATGTATTGAATCGCGACGTAATTTGTGTGTTCCATCGTCATTAACAGGCTCTGAACGTTACAATTAACTCTCAGTTTTGCGTCGGATTCGAAAATCTAGACTCACAGGAGATCGACCATAAGGTGCCCGAGGCAGCAATAGACCCTTGGAGACAGTTCGGCTGGAGGACGATGTATTGAATCGCGACGCAATTTGTGTGTTCCATCGTCATTAACAGGCTCTGAACGTTACAATTAACTGTCAGTTTTGCGTCGGATTCGAAAATCTAGACTCACAGGAGATCGACCATAAGGTGCCCGAGGCAGCAATTGACCCTTGGAGACAGGTCGGCCGGAGGACGATGTATTGAATCGCGACGCGATTTGTGTGTTCCATCGTCATTAACAGGCTCTGAACGTTACAATTAACTGTCAGTTTTGCGTCGGATTCGAAAATCTAGACTCACAGGAGATCGACCATAAGGTGCCCGAGGCAGCAATAGACCCTTGGAGACAGGTCGGCCGGAGGACGATGTATTGAATCGCGACGGGATTTGTGTGTTCCATCGTCATTAACAGGTTCTGAACGTTACAATTAACTGTCAGTTTTGCGTCGGATTTGAAAATCTAGACTCACAGAAGAACGACCATAAGGTGCCCGAGGCAGCACTAGACCCTTGGAGACAAGTCGGTTGGAGGACGATGTATTGAAAGGCGACGCGATTTGTGTGCTCCATCGTCATTAACAGGCTCTGAACGTTACAATTAACTGTCAGTTTTGCGTCGGATTCGAAAATCTAGACTCACAGGAGAATGACCATAAGGTGCCCGAGGCAGCAAAAGACCCTTGGAGACAGGTCGGCCGGAGGACGATGTATTGAATCGCGACGCAATTTGTGTGTTCCATTGTCATTAAGAGGCTCTGAACCTTACAATTAACTGTCAGTTTTGCGTCGGATTCGAAAATCTAGACTCACAGGAAAACGACCATAAGGTGTCCGAGGCAGCACTAGACCCTTGGAGAGAAGTCGGCTGGAGGACGATGTATTGAATCGCGACGCAATTTGTGTGTTCCATCGTCATTAACAGTCTCTGAACGTTACAATTAACTGCGTCAGATTCGAAAATCTAGACTCACAGGAGATCGACCATAAGGTGCCCGAGGCAGCACTAGACCCTTGGAGACAAGTCGGCCGGAGGACGATGTATTGAATCGCGACGGGATTTGTGTGTTCCATTGTCATTAACAGGCTCTGAACGTTACAATTAACTGTCAGTTTTGCGTCGGATTCGAAAATCTAGACTCACAGGAGATCGACCATAACGTGCCCGAGGCAGCAATAGACCCTTGGAGACAGGTCGGCCGGAGGACGATGTATTGAATCGCGACGGGATTTGTGTGTTCCATCGTCATTAACAGGCTCTGAACGTTACAATTAACTGTCAGTTTTGCGTCGGATTCGAAAATCTAGACTCACAGGAGATCGACCATAACGTGCCCGAGGCAGCAATAGACCCTTGGAGACAGGTCGGCCGGAGGACGATGTAATGAATCGCGACGCGATTTGTGTGTTCCATTGTCATTAAGAGGCTCTGAACGTTACAATTAACTGTCATTTTTGCGTCGGATTCGAAAATCTAGACTCACAGGAGAACGACCATAAGGTGTCCGAGGCATCACTAGACCCATGGAGACAAGTCGGCTGGAGGACGATGTATTGAATCGCGACGCGATTTGTGTATTCCATCGTCATTAACAGGCTCTGAACCTAACAATTAACTGTCAGTTTTGCGTCGGATTCGAAAATCTAGACTCACAGGAGATCGACCATAAGGTTCCCGAGGCAGCAATTGACCCTTGGAGACAGGTCGGCCGGAGGACGATGTATTGAATCGCGACGCGATTTGTGTGTTCCATCGTCATGAACAGGCTCTGAACGTTACAATTAACTGTCAGTTTTGCGTCGGATTCGAAAATCTAGACTCACAGGAGAACACGACCATACGGTGTCCGAGGCAGCACTATACCCTTGGAGACAAGTCGGCTGGAGGACGATGTATTGAATCGCGACGCAATTTGTGTGTTCCACCGTCATTAACAGGCTCTGAACGTTACAATTAACTGTCAGTTTTGCGTTGGATTCGAAAGTCTAGACTCACAGGAGATCGACCATAAGGTGCATGAGGCAGCAATAGACCCTTGGAGACAGGTCGGCCGGAGGACGATGTATTGAATCGCGACGCGATTTGTGTGTTCCATTGTCATTAAGAGGCTCTGAACCTTACAATTAACTGTAAGTTTTGCGTCGGATTCGAAAATCTAGACTCACAGGAGATCGACCATAAGGTGCCCGAGGCAGCACTAGACCCTTGGAGACAAGTCGGCTGGAGGACGATGTATTGAATCGCGACGCAAATTGTGTGTTCCATCGTCATTAACAGGCTCTGAACCTTACAATTAACTGTCAGTTTTGCGTTGGATTCAAAAGTCTAGACTCACACGAGAACGACCATAAGGTGCCCGAGGCAGCAAAAGACCGTTGGAGACAGGTCGGCCGGAGGACGATGTATTGAATCGCGACGTAATTTGTGTGTTCCATCGTCATTAACAGGCTCTGAACGTTACAATTAACTCTCAGTTTTGCGTCGGATTCGAAAATCTAGACTCACAGGAGATCGACCATAAGGTGCCCGAGGCAGCAATAGACCCTTGGAGACAGTTCGGCTGGAGGACGATGTATTGAATCGCGACGCAATTTGTGTGTTCCATCGTCATTAACAGGCTCTGAACGTTACAATTAACTGTCAGTTTTGCGTCGGATTCGAAAATCTAGACTCACAGGAGATCGACCATAAGGTGCCCGAGGCAGCAATTGACCCTTGGAGACAGGTCGGCCGGACGACGATGTATTGAATCGCGACGCGATTTGTGTGTTCCATCGTCATTAACAGGCTCTGAACGTTACAATTAACTGTCAGTTTTGCGTCGGATTCGAAAATCTAGACTCACAGGAGATCGACCATAAGGTGCCCGAGGCAGCAATAGACCCTTGGAGACAAGTCGGCCGGAGGACGATGTATTGAATCGCGACGGGATTTGTGTGTTCCATCGTCATTAACAGGTTCTGAACGTTACAATTAACTGTCAGTTTTGCGTCGGATTTGAAAATCTAGACTCACAGAAGAACGACCATAAGGTGCCCGAGGCAGCACTAGACCCTTGGAGACAAGTCGGTTGGAGGACGATGTATTGAAAGGCGACGCGATTTGTGTGCTCCATCGTCATTAACAGGCTCTGAACGTTACAATTAACTGTCAGTTTTGCGTCGGATTCGAAAATCTAGACTCACAGGAGAATGACCATAAGGTGCCCGAGGCAGCAAAAGACCCTTGGAGACAGGTCGGCCGGAGGACGATGTATTGAATCGCGACGCAATTTGTGTGTTCCATTGTCATTAAGAGGCTCTGAACCTTACAATTAACTGTCAGTTTTGCGTCGGATTCGAAAATCTAGACTCACAGGAAAACGACCATAAGGTGTCCGAGGCAGCACTAGACCCTTGGAGACAAGTCGGCTGGAGGACGATGTATTGAATCGCGACGCAATTTGTGTGTTCCATCGTCATTAACAGTCTCTGAACGTTACAATTAACTGCGTCAGATTCGAAAATCTAGACTCACAGGAGATCGACCATAAGGTGCCCGAGGCAGCACTAGACCCTTGGAGACAAGTCGGCCGGAGGACGATGTATTGAATCGCGACGGGATTTGTGTGTTCCATTGTCATTAACAGGCTCTGAACGTTACAATTAACTGTCAGTTTTGCGTCGGATTCGAAAATCTAGACTCACAGGAGATCGACCATAACGTGCCCGAGGCAGCAATAGACCCTTGGAGACAGGTCGGCCGGAGGACGATGTATTGAATCGCGACGGGATTTGTGTGTTCCATCGTCATTAACAGGCTCTGAACGTTACAATTAACTGTCAGTTTTGCGTCGGATTCGAAAATCTAGACTCACAGGAGATCGACCATAACGTGCCCGAGGCAGCAATAGACCCTTGGAGACAGGTCGGCCGGAGGACGATGTAATGAATCGCGACGCGATTTGTGTGTTCCATTGTCATTAAGAGGCTCTGAACGTTACAATTAACTGTCATTTTTGCGTCGGATTCGAAAATCTAGACTCACAGGAGAACGACCATAAGGTGTCCGAGGCATCACTAGACCCATGGAGACAAGTCGGCTGGAGGACGATGTATTGAATCGCGACGCGATTTGTGTATTCCATCGTCATTAACAGGCTCTGAACCTTACAATTAACTGTCAGTTTTGCGTCGGATTCGAAAATCTAGACTCACAGGAGATCGACCATAAGGTGCCCGAGGCAGCAATTGACCCTTGGAGACAGGTCGGCCGGAGGACGATGTATTGAATCGCGACGCGATTTGTGTGTTCCATCGTCATGAACAGGCTCTGAACGTTACAATTAACTGTCAGTTTTGCGTCGGATTCGAAAATCTAGACTCACAGGAGAACACGACCATACGGTGTATGAGGCAGCACTATACCCTTGGAGACAAGTCGGCTGGAGGACGATGTATTGAATCGCGACGCAATTTGTGTGTTCCACCGTAATTAACAGGCTCTGAACGTTACAATTAACTGTCAGTTTTGCGTTGGATTCGAAAGTCTAGACTCACAGGAGATCGACCATAAGGTGCATGAGGCAGCAATAGACCCTTGGAGACAGGTCGGCCGGAGGACGATGTATTGAATCGCGACGCGATTTGTGTGTTCCATTGTCATTAAGAGGCTCTGAACCTTACAATTAACTGTAAGTTTTGCGTCGGATTCGAAAATCTAGACTCACAGGAGATCGACCATAAGGTGCCCGAGGCAGCACTAGACCCTTGGAGACAAGTCGGCTGGAGGACGATGTATTGAATCGCGACGCAAATTGTGTGTTCCATCGTCATTAACAGGCTCTGAACCTTACAATTAACTGTCAGTTTTGCGTTGGATTCAAAAGTCTAGACTCACACGAGAACGACCATAAGGTGCCCGAGGCAGCAATAGACCCTTGGAGACAGGTCGGCCGGAGGACGATGTATTGAATCGCGACGCAATTTGTGTGTTCCATCGTCATTAACAGGCTCTGAACGTTACAATTAACTGTCAGTTTTGCGTCGGATTCGAAAATCTAGACTCACAGGAGATCGACCATAAGGTGCCCGAGGCAGCAATAGACCCTTGGAGACAGGTCGGCCGGAGGACGATGTATTGAATCGCGACGGGATTTGTGTGTTCCATCGTCATTAACAGGTTCTGAACGTTACAATTAACTGTCAGTTTTGCGTCGGATTCGAAAATCTAGACTCACAGAAGAACGACCATAAGGTGCTCGAGGCAGCACTAGACCCTTGGAGACAAGTCGGTTGGAGGACGATGTATTGAAAGGCGACGCGATTTGTGTGCTCCATCGTCATTAACAGGCTCTGAACGTTACAATTAACTGTCAGTTTTGCGTCGGATTCGAAAATCTAGACTCACAGGAGAATGACCATAAGGTGCCCGAGGCAGCAAAAGACCCTTGGAGACAGGTCGGCCGGAGGACGATGTATTGAATCGCGACGCAATTTGTGTGTTCCATTGTCATTAAGAGGCTCTGAACCTTACAATTAACTGTCAGTTTTGCGTCGGATTCGAAAATCTAGACTCACAGGAAAACGACCATAAGGTGTCCGAGGCAGCACTAGACCCTTGGAGACAAGTCGGCTGGAGGACGATGTATTGAATCGCGACGCAATTTGTGTGTTCCATCGTCATTAACAGTCTCTGAACGTTACAATTAACTGCGTCAGATTCGAAAATCTAGACTCACAGGAGATCGACCATAAGGTGCCCGAGGCAGCACTAGACCCTTGGAGACAAGTCGGCCGGAGGACGATGTATTGAATCGCGACGGGATTTGTGTGTTCCATTGTCATTAACAGGCTCTGAACGTTACAATTAACTGTCAGTTTTGCGTCGGATTCGAAAATCTAGACTCACAGGAGATCGACCATAACGTGCCCGAGGCAGCAATAGACCCTTGGAGACAGGTCGGCCGGAGGACGATGTATTGAATCGCGACGGGATTTGTGTGTTCCATCGTCATTAACAGGCTCTGAACGTTACAATTAACTGTCAGTTTTGCGTCGGATTCGAAAATCTAGACTCACAGGAGATCGACCATAACGTGCCCGAGGCAGCAATAGACCCTTGGAGACAGGTCGGCCGGAGGACGATGTAATGAATCGCGACGCGATTTGTGTGTTCCATTGTCATTAAGAGGCTCTGAACGTTACAATTAACTGTCATTTTTGCGTCGGATTCGAAAATCTAGACTCACAGGAGAACGACCATAAGGTGTCCGAGGCATCACTAGACCCATGGAGACAAGTCGGCTGGAGGACGATGTATTGAATCGCGACGCGATTTGTGTATTCCATCGTCATTAACAGGCTCTGAACCTTACAATTAACTGTCAGTTTTGCGTCGGATTCGAAAATCTAGACTCACAGGAGATCGACCATAAGGTGCCCGAGGCAGCAATTGACCCTTGGAGACAGGTCGGCCGGAGGACGATGTATTGAATCGCGACGCGATTTGTGTGTTCCATCGTCATGAACAGGCTCTGAACGTTACAATTAACTGTCAGTTTTGCGTCGGATTCGAAAATCTAGACTCACAGGAGATCGACCATAAGGTGCCCGAGGCAGCAATAGACCCTTGGAGACAGGTCGGCCGGAGGACGATGTATTGAATCGCGACGGGATTTGTGTGTTCCATCGTCATTAACAGGTTCTGAACGTTACAATTAACTGTCAGTTTTGCGTCGGATTCGAAAATCTAGACTCACAGAAGAACGACCATAAGGTGCTCGAGGCAGCACTAGACCCTTGGAGACAAGTCGGTTGGAGGACGATGTATTGAAAGGCGACGCGATTTGTGTGCTCCATCGTCATTAACAGGCTCTGAACGTTACAATTAACTGTCAGTTTTGCGTCGGATTCGAAAATCTAGACTCACAGGAGAATGACCATAAGGTGCCCGAGGCAGCAAAAGACCCTTGGAGACAGGTCGGCCGGAGGACGATGTATTGAATCGCGACGCAATTTGTGTGTTCCATTGTCATTAAGAGGCTCTGAACCTTACAATTAACTGTCAGTTTTGCGTCGGATTCGAAAATCTAGACTCACAGGAAAACGACCATAAGGTGTCCGAGGCAGCACTAGACCCTTGGAGACAAGTCGGCTGGAGGACGATGTATTGAATCGCGACGCAATTTGTGTGTTCCATCGTCATTAACAGTCTCTGAACGTTACAATTAACTGCGTCAGATTCGAAAATCTAGACTCACAGGAGATCGACCATAAGGTGCCCGAGGCAGCACTAGACCCTTGGAGACAAGTCGGCCGGAGGACGATGTATTGAATCGCGACGGGATTTGTGTGTTCCATTGTCATTAACAGGCTCTGAACGTTACAATTAACTGTCAGTTTTGCGTCGGATTCGAAAATCTAGACTCACAGGAGATCGACCATAACGTGCCCGAGGCAGCAATAGACCCTTGGAGACAGGTCGGCCGGAGGACGATGTATTGAATCGCGACGGGATTTGTGTGTTCCATCGTCATTAACAGGCTCTGAACGTTACAATTAACTGTCAGTTTTGCGTCGGATTCGAAAATCTAGACTCACAGGAGATCGACCATAACGTGCCCGAGGCAGCAATAGACCCTTGGAGACAGGTCGGCCGGAGGACGATGTAATGAATCGCGACGCGATTTGTGTGTTCCATTGTCATTAAGAGGCTCTGAACGTTACAATTAACTGTCATTTTTGCGTCGGATTCGAAAATCTAGACTCACAGGAGAACGACCATAAGGTGTCCGAGGCATCACTAGACCCATGGAGACAAGTCGGCTGGAGGACGATGTATTGAATCGCGACGCGATTTGTGTATTCCATCGTCATTAACAGGCTCTGAACCTTACAATTAACTGTCAGTTTTGCGTCGGATTCGAAAATCTAGACTCACAGGAGATCGACCATAAGGTGCCCGAGGCAGCAATTGACCCTTGGAGACAGGTCGGCCGGAGGACGATGTATTGAATCGCGACGCGATTTGTGTGTTCCATCGTCATGAACAGGCTCTGAACGTTACAATTAACTGTCAGTTTTGCGTCGGATTCGAAAATCTAGACTCACAGGAGAACACGACCATACGGTGTCCGAGGCAGCACTATACCCTTGGAGACAAGTCGGCTGGAGGACGATGTATTGAATCGCGACGCAATTTGTGTGTTCCACCGTCATTAACAGGCTCTGAACGTTACAATTAACTGTCAGTTTTGCGTCGGATTCGAAAATCTAGACTCACACGAGAACGACCATAAGGTGCCCGATGCAGCAATAGACCCTTGGAGACAGGTCGGCCGGAGGACGATGTATTGAATCGCGACGCAATTTGTGTGTTCCATCGTCATTAACAGGCTCTGAACGTTACAATTAACTCTCAGTTTTGCGTCGGATTCGAAAATCTAGACTCACAGGAGATCGACCATAAGGTGCCCAAAGCAGCAATAGACCCTTGGAGACAGTTCGGCTGGAGGACGATGTATTGAATCGCGACGCGATTTGTGTGTTCCATCGTCATTAACAGGCTCTGAACCTTACAATTAACTGTCAGTTTTGCGTCGGATTCGAAAATCTAGACTCACAGGAGATCGACCATAAGGTGCCCGAGGCAGCAATAGACCCTTGGAGACAGGTCGGCCGGAGGACGATGTATTGAATCGCGACGGGATTTGTGTGTTCCATCGTCATTAACAGGTTCTGAACGTTACAATTAACTGTCAGTTTTGCGTCGGATTCGAAAATCTAGACTCACAGAAGAACGACCATAAGGTGCCCGAGGCAGCACTAGACCCTTGGAGACAAGTCGGTTGGAGGACGATGTATTGAAAGGCTACGCGATTTGTGTGCTCCATCGTCATTAACAGGCTCTGAACGTTACAATTAACTATCAGTTTTGCGTCGGATTCGAAAATCTAGACTCACAGGAGATCGACCATAAGGTGCCCGAAGCAGCAATAGACCCTTGGAGACAGTTCGGCTGGAGGACGATGTATTGAATCGCGACGCGATTTGTGTGTTCCATCGTCATTAACAGGCTCTGAACCTTACAATTAACTGTCAGTTTTGCGTCGGATTCGAAAATCTAGACTCACAGGAGATCGACCATAAGGTGCCCGAGGCAGCAATTGACCATTGGAGACAGGTCGGCCGGAGGACGATGTATTGAATCGCGACGCGATTTGTGTGTTCCATCGTCATTAACAGGCTCTGAACGTTACAATTAACTGTCAGTTTTGCGTCGGATTCGAAAATCTAGACTCACAGGAGATCGACCATAAGGTGCCCGAGGCAGCAATAGACCCTTGGAGACAGGTCGGCCGGAGGACGATGTATTGAATCGCGACGGGATTTGTGTGTTCCATCGTCATTAACAGGTTCTGAACGTTACAATTAACTGTCAGTTTTGCGTCGGATTCGAAAATCTAGACTCACAGAAGAACGACCATAAGGTGCTCGAGGCAGCACTAGACCCTTGGAGACAAGTCGGTTGGAGGACGATGTATTGAAAGGCGACGCGATTTGTGTGCTCCATCGTCATTAACAGGCTCTGAACGTTACAATTAACTGTCAGTTTTGCGTCGGATTCGAAAATCTAGACTCACAGGAGAATGACCATAAGGTGCCCGAGGCAGCAAAAGACCCTTGGAGACAGGTCGGCCGGAGGACGATGTATTGAATCGCGACGCAATTTGTGTGTTCCATTGTCATTAAGAGGCTCTGAACCTTACAATTAACTGTCAGTTTTGCGTCGGATTCGAAAATCTAGACTCACAGGAAAACGACCATAAGGTGTCCGAGGCAGCACTAGACCCTTGGAGACAAGTCGGCTGGAGGACGATGTATTGAATCGCGACGCAATTTGTGTGTTCCATCGTCATTAACAGTCTCTGAACGTTACAATTAACTGCGTCAGATTCGAAAATCTAGACTCACAGGAGATCGACCATAAGGTGCCCGAGGCAGCACTAGACCCTTGGAGACAAGTCGGCCGGAGGACGATGTATTGAATCGCGACGGGATTTGTGTGTTCCATTGTCATTAACAGGCTCTGAACGTTACAATTAACTGTCAGTTTTGCGTCGGATTCGAAAATCTAGACTCACAGGAGATCGACCATAACGTGCCCGAGGCAGCAATAGACCCTTGGAGACAGGTCGGCCGGAGGACGATGTATTGAATCGCGACGGGATTTGTGTGTTCCATCGTCATTAACAGGCTCTGAACGTTACAATTAACTGTCAGTTTTGCGTCGGATTCGAAAATCTAGACTCACAGGAGAACGACTATACGGTGTCGGAGGCAGAACTAGACCCTTGGAGACAAGTCGGCTGGAGGACGATGTATTGAATCGCGACGCAATTTGTGTGTTCCACCGTCATTAACAGGCTCTGAACGTTACAATTAACTGTCAGTTTTGCGTCGGATTCGAAAATCTAGACTCACACGAGAACGACCATAAGGTGCCCGAGGCAGCAATAGACCCTTGGAGACAGGTCGGCCGGAGGACGATGTATTGAATCGCGACGCAATTTGTGTGTTCCATCGTCATTAACAGGCTCTGAACGTTACAATTAACTCTCAGTTTTGCGTCGGATTCGAAAATCTAGACTCACAGGAGATCGACCATAAGGTGCCCGAAGCAGCAATAGACCCTTGGAGACAGTTCGGCTGGAGGACGATGTATTGAATCGCGACGCGATTTGTGTGTTCCATCGTCATTAACAGGCTCTGAACCTTACAATTAACTGTCAGTTTTGCGTCGGATTCGAAAATCTAGACTCACAGGAGATCGACCATAAGGTGCCCGAGGCAGCAATTGACCATTGGAGACAGGTCGGCCGGAGGACGATGTATTGAATCGCGACGCGATTTGTGTGTTCCATCGTCATTAACAGGCTCTGAACGTTACAATTAACTGTCAGTTTTGCGTCGGATTCGAAAATCTAGACTCACAGGAGATCGACCATAAGGTGCCCGAGGCAGCAATAGACCCTTGGAGACAGGTCGGCCGGAGGACGATGTATTGAATCGCGACGGGATTTGTGTGTTCCATCGTCATTAACAGGTTCTGAACGTTACAATTAACTGTCAGTTTTGCGTCGGATTCGAAAATCTAGACTCACAGAAGAACGACCATAAGGTGCTCGAGGCAGCACTAGACCCTTGGAGACAAGTCGGTTGGAGGACGATGTATTGAAAGGCGACGCGATTTGTGTGCTCCATCGTCATTAACAGGCTCTGAACGTTACAATTAACTGTCAGTTTTGCGTCGGATTCGAAAATCTAGACTCACAGGAGAATGACCATAAGGTGCCCGAGGCAGCAAAAGACCCTTGGAGACAGGTCGGCCGGAGGACGATGTATTGAATCGCGACGCAATTTGTGTGTTCCATTGTCATTAAGAGGCTCTGAACCTTACAATTAACTGTCAGTTTTGCGTCGGATTCGAAAATCTAGACTCACAGGAAAACGACCATAAGGTGTCCGAGGCAGCACTAGACCCTTGGAGACAAGTCGGCTGGAGGACGATGTATTGAATCGCGACGCAATTTGTGTGTTCCATCGTCATTAACAGTCTCTGAACGTTACAATTAACTGCGTCAGATTCGAAAATCTAGACTCACAGGAGATCGACCATAAGGTGCCCGAGGCAGCACTAGACCCTTGGAGACAAGTCGGCCGGAGGACGATGTATTGAATCGCGACGGGATTTGTGTGTTCCATTGTCATTAACAGGCTCTGAACGTTACAATTAACTGTCAGTTTTGCGTCGGATTCGAAAATCTAGACTCACAGGAGATCGACCATAACGTGCCCGAGGCAGCAATAGACCCTTGGAGACAGGTCGGCCGGAGGACGATGTATTGAATCGCGACGGGATTTGTGTGTTCCATCGTCATTAACAGGCTCTGAACGTTACAATTAACTGTCAGTTTTGCGTCGGATTCGAAAATCTAGACTCACAGGAGATCGACCATAACGTGCCCGAGGCAGCAATAGACCCTTGGAGACAGGTCGGCCGGAGGACGATGTAATGAATCGCGACGCGATTTGTGTGTTCCATTGTCATTAAGAGGCTCTGAACGTTACAATTAACTGTCATTTTTACGTCGGATTCGAAAATCTAGACTCACAGGAGAACGACCATAAGGTGTCCGAGGCATCACTAGACCCATGGAGACAAGTCGGCTGGAGGACGATGTATTGAATCGCGACGCGATTTGTGTATTCCATCGTCATTAACAGGCTCTGAACCTTACAATTAACTGTCAGTTTTGCGTCGGATTCGAAAATCTAGACTCACAGGAGATCGACCATAAGGTGCCCGAGGCAGCAATTGACCCTTGGAGACAGGTCGGCCGGAGGACGATGTATTGAATCGCGACGCGATTTGTGTGTTCCATCGTCATGAACAGGCTCTGAACGTTACAATTAACTGTCAGTTTTGCGTCGGATTCGAAAATCTAGACTCACAGGAGATCGACCATAAGGTGCCCGAGGCAGCAATAGACCCTTGGAGACAGGTCGGCCGGAGGACGATGTATTGAATCGCGACGGGATTTGTGTGTTCCATCGTCATTAACAGGTTCTGAACGTTACAATTAACTGTCAGTTTTGCGTCGGATTCGAAAATCTAGACTCACAGAAGAACGACCATAAGGTGCTCGAGGCAGCACTAGACCCTTGGAGACAAGTCGGTTGGAGGACGATGTATTGAAAGGCGACGCGATTTGTGTGCTCCATCGTCATTAACAGGCTCTGAACGTTACAATTAACTGTCAGTTTTGCGTCGGATTCGAAAATCTAGACTCACAGGAGAATGACCATAAGGTGCCCGAGGCAGCAAAAGACCCTTGGAGACAGGTCGGCCGGAGGACGATGTATTGAATCGCGACGCAATTTGTGTGTTCCATTGTCATTAAGAGGCTCTGAACCTTACAATTAACTGTCAGTTTTGCGTCGGATTCGAAAATCTAGACTCACAGGAAAACGACCATAAGGTGTCCGAGGCAGCACTAGACCCTTGGAGACAAGTCGGCTGGAGGACGATGTATTGAATCGCGACGCAATTTGTGTGTTCCATCGTCATTAACAGTCTCTGAACGTTACAATTAACTGCGTCAGATTCGAAAATCTAGACTCACAGGAGATCGACCATAAGGTGCCCGAGGCAGCACTAGACCCTTGGAGACAAGTCGGCCGGAGGACGATGTATTGAATCGCGACGGGATTTGTGTGTTCCATTGTCATTAACAGGCTCTGAACGTTACAATTAACTGTCAGTTTTGCGTCGGATTCGAAAATCTAGACTCACAGGAGATCGACCATAACGTGCCCGAGGCAGCAATAGACCCTTGGAGACAGGTCGGCCGGAGGACGATGTATTGAATCGCGACGGGATTTGTGTGTTCCATCGTCATTAACAGGCTCTGAACGTTACAATTAACTGTCAGTTTTGCGTCGGATTCGAAAATCTAGACTCACAGGAGATCGACCATAACGTGCCCGAGGCAGCAATAGACCCTTGGAGACAGGTCGGCCGGAGGACGATGTAATGAATCGCGACGCGATTTGTGTGTTCCATTGTCATTAAGAGGCTCTGAACGTTACAATTAACTGTCATTTTTGCGTCGGATTCGAAAATCTAGACTCACAGGAGAACGACCATAAGGTGTCCGAGGCATCACTAGACCCATGGAGACAAGTCGGCTGGAGGACGATGTATTGAATCGCGACGCGATTTGTGTATTCCATCGTCATTAACAGGCTCTGAACCTTACAATTAACTGTCAGTTTTGCGTCGGATTCGAAAATCTAGACTCACAGGAGATCGACCATAAGGTGCCCGAGGCAGCAATTGACCCTTGGAGACAGGTCGGCCGGAGGACGATGTATTGAATCGCGACGCGATTTGTGTGTTCCATCGTCATGAACAGGCTCTGAACGTTACAATTAACTGTCAGTTTTGCGTCGGATTCGAAAATCTAGACTCACAGGAGAACACGACCATACGGTGTCCGAGGCAGCACTATACCCTTGGAGACAAGTCGGCTGGAGGACGATGTATTGAATCGCGACGCAATTTGTGTGTTCCACCGTCATTAACAGGCTCTGAACGTTACAATTAACTGTCAGTTTTGCGTCGGATTCGAAAGTCTAGACTCACAGGAGATCGACCATAAGGTGCATGAGGCAGCAATAGACCCTTGGAGACAGGTCGGCCGGAGGACGATGTATTGAATCGCGACGCGATTTGTGTGTTCCATTGTCATTAAGAGGCTCTGAACCTTACAATTAACTGTAAGTTTTGCGTCGGATTCGAAAATCTAGACTCACAGGAGATCGACCATAAGGTGCCCGAGGCAGCACTAGACCCTTGGAGACAAGTCGGCTGGAGGACGATGTATTGAATCGCGACGCAAATTGTGTGTTCCATCGTCATTAACAGGCTCTGAACCTTACAATTAACTGTCAGTTTTGAGTTGGATTCAAAAGTCTAGACTCACACGAGAACGACCATAAGGTGCCCGAGGCAGCAATAGACCCTTGGAGACAGGTCGGCCGGAGGACGATGTATTGAATCGCGACGCAATTTGTGTGTTCCATCGTCATTAACAGGCTCTGAACGTTACAATTAACTGTCAGTTTTGCGTCGGATTCGAAAATCTAGACTCACAGGAGATCGACCATAAGGTGCCCGAGGCAGCAATAGAGCCTTGGAGACAGTTCGGCCGGAGGACGATGTATTGAATCGCGGCGCAATTTGTGTGTTCCATCGTCATTAACAGGCTCTGAACGTTACAATTAACTGTCAGTTTTGCGTCGGATTCGAAAATCTAGACTCACAGGAGATCGACCATAAGGTGCCCGAGGCAGCACTAGACCCTTGGAGACAAGTCGGCTGGAGGACGATGTACTGAATCGCGACGCGATTTGTGTGTTCCATCGTCATTAACAGGCTGTGAACGTTACAATTAACTGTCAGTTTTGCGTCGGATTCGAAAATCTAGACTCACAGGTGATCGACCATAAGGTGCCCGAGGCAGCAATTGACCCTTGGAGACAGGTCGGCCGGAGGACGATGTATTGAATCGCGACGCGATTTGTGTGTTCCATTGTCATTAAGAGTCTCTGAACCTTGCAATTAACTGTCAGTTTTGCGTCGGATTCGAAAATCTAGACTCACAGGAGAACGACTATACGGTGTCGGAGGCAGAACTAGACCCTTGGAGACAAGTCGGCTGGAGGACGATGTATTGAATCGCGACGCAATTTGTGTGTTCCACCGTCATTAACAGGCTCTGAACGTTACAATTAACTGTCAGTTTTGCGTCGGATTCGAAAATCTAGACTCACACGAGAACGACCATAAGGTTCCCGAGGCAGCAATAGACCCTTGGAGACAGGTCGGCCGGAGGACGATGTATTGAATCGCGACGCAATTTGTGTGTTCCATCGTCATTAACAGGCTCTGAACGTTACAATTAACTCTCAGTTTTGCGTCGGATTCGAAAATCTAGACTCACAGGAGATCGACCATAAGGTGCCCAAAGCAGCAATAGACCCTTGGAGACAGTTCGGCTGGAGGACGATGTATTGAATCGCGACGCGATTTGTGTGTTCCATCGTCATTAACAGGCTCTGAACCTTACAATTAACTGTCAGTTTTGCGTCGGATTCGAAAATCTAGACTCACAGGAGATCGACCATAAGGTGCCCGAGGCAGCAATAGACCCTTGGAGACAGGTCGGCCGGAGGACGATGTATTGAATCGCGACGGGATTTGTGTGTTCCATCGTCATTAACAGGTTCTGAACGTTACAATTAACTGTCAGTTTTGCGTCGGATTCGAAAATCTAGACTCACAGAAGAACGACCATAAGGTGCCCGAGGCAGCACTAGACCCTTGGAGACAAGTCGGTTGGAGGACGATGTATTGAAAGGCTACGCGATTTGTGTGCTCCAACGTCATTAACAGGCTCTGAACGTTACAATTAACTATCAGTTTTGCGTCGGATTCGAAAATCTAGACTCACAGGAGAATGACCATAAGGTGCCCGAGGCAGCAAAAGACCCTTGGAGACAGGTCGGCCGGAGGACGATGTATTGAATCGCGACGCAATTTGTGTGTTCCATTGTCATTAAGAGGCTCTGAACCTTACAATTAACTGTCAGTTTTGCGTCGGATTCGAAAATCTAGACTCACAGGAAAACGACCATAAGGTGTCCGAGGCAGCACTAGACCCTTGGAGACAAGTCGGCTGGAGGACGATGTATTGAATCGCGACGCAATTTGTGTGTTCCATCGTCATTAACAGTCTCTGAACGTTACAATTAACTGCGTCAGATTCGAAAATCTAGACTCACAGGAGATCGACCATAAGGTGCCCGAGGCAGCACTAGACCCTTGAAGACACGTCGGCCGGAGGACGATGTATTGAATCGCGACGGGATTTGTGTGTTCCATTGTCATTAACAGGCTCTGAACGTTACAATTAACTGTCAGTTTTGCGTCGGATTCGAAAATCTAGACTCACAGGAGATCGACCATAACGTGCCCGAGGCAGCAATAGACCCTTGGAGACAGGTCGGCCGGAGGACGATGTATTGAATCGCGACGCGATTTGTGTGTTCCATTGTCATTAAGAGGCTCTGAACGTTACAATTAACTGTCAGTTTTGCGTCGGATTCGAAAATCTAGACTCACAGGAGATCGACCATAAGGTGCCCGAGGCCGCAATTGACCCTTGGAGACAGGTCGGCCGGAGGACGATGTATTGAATCGCGACGCGATTTGTGTGTTCCATCGTCATTAACAGGCTCTGAACGTTACAATTAACTGTCAGTTTTGCGTCGGATTCGAAAATCTAGACTCACAGGAAATCGACCATAAGGTGCCCGAGGCAGCACTAGACCCTTGCAGACAAGTCGGCTGGAGGACGATGTATTGAATCGCGACGCGATTTGTGTGTTCCATCGTCATTTACAGGCTCTGAACGTTACAATTAACTGTCAGGTTTGCGTCGGATTCGAAAATCTAGACTCACAGGAGAACGACCATAAGGTGCCCGAGGCAGCAATAGACCCTTGGAGACAGGTCGGCCGGAGGACGATGTATTGAATCGCGACGCAATTTGTGTGTTCCATTGTCATTAAGAGGCTCTGAACCTTACGATTAACTGTCAATTTTGCGTCGCATTCGAAAATCTAGACTCACAGGAGAACGACAATAAGGTGCCCGAGGCAGCACTAGACCCTTGGAGACAAGTCGGCTGGAGGACGATGTATTGAATCGCGACGCGATTTGTGTGTTCCATCGTCATTTACAGGCTCTGAACGTTACAATTAACTGTCAGGTTTGCGTCGGATTCGAAAATCTAGACTCACAGGAAATCGACCATAAGTGCCCGAGGCAGCACTAGACCCTTGCAGACAAGTCGGCTGGAGGACGATGTATTGAATCGCGACGCGATTTGTGTGTTCCATCGTCATTTACAGGCTCTGAACGTTACAATTACCTGTCAGGTTTGCGTCGGATTCGAAAATCTAGACTCACTGAGGAACGACCATAAGGTGCCCGAGGCATCACTAGACCCATGGAGACAAGTCGGCTGGAGGACGATGTATTGAATCGCGACGCGATTTGTGTGTTCCATCGTCATTAACAGGCAGTGAACGTTACAATTAACTGTCAGTTTTGCGTCGGATTCGAAAATCTAGACTCACAGGAGATCGACCATAAGGTGCCCGAGGCAGCAATTGACCCTTGGAGACAGGTCGGCCGGAGGACGATGTATTGAATCGCGACGCGATTTGTGTGTTCCATCGTCATTAACAGGCTCTGAACGTTACAATTAACTGTCAGTTTTGCGTCGGATTCTAAAATCTAGACTCACAGGAGAACACGACCATACGGTGTCCGAGGCAGCACTATAGCCTTGGAGACAAGTCGGCTGGAGGACGATGTATTGAATCGCGACGCAATTTGTGTGTTCCACCGTCATTAACAGGCTCTGAACGTTACAATTAACTGTCAGTTTTGCGTCGGATTCGAAAATCTAGACTCACAGGAGATCGACCATAAGGTGCCCGAGGCAGCAATAGACCCTTGGAGACAGGTCGGCCGGAGGACGATGTATTGAATCGCGACGCGATTTGTGTGTTCCATTGTCATTAAGAGGCTCTGAACCTTACAATTAACTGCGTCGGATTCGAAAATCTAGACTCACAGAAGAACGACCATAAGGTGCCCGAGGCAGCACTAGACCCTTGGAGACAAGTCGGCTGGAGGACGATGTATTGAATCGCGACGCAAATTGTGTGTTCCATCGTCATTAACAGGCTCTGAACGTTACAATTAACTGTCAGTTTTGCGTCGGATTCAAAAGTCTAAACTCACACGAGAACGACCATAAGGTGCCCGAGGCAGCAATAGACCCTTGGAGACAGGTCGGCCGGAGGACGATGTATTGAATCGCGACGCAATTTGTGTGTTCCATCGTCATTAACAGGCTCTGAACGTTACAATTAACTGTCAGTTTTGCGTCGGATTCGAAAATCTAGACTCACAGGAGATCGACCATAAGGTGCCCGAGGCAGAAATAGACCCTTGGAGACAGTTCGGCCGGAGGACGATGTATTGAATCGCGGCGCAATTTGTGTGTTCCATCGTCATTAACAGGCTCTGAACGTTACAATTAACTGTCAGTTTCGCGTCGGATTCGAAAATCTAGACTCACAGGAGATCGACCATAAGGTGCCCGAGGCAGCACTAGATCCTTGGAGACAAGTCGGCTGGAGGACGATGTACTGAATCGCGACGCGATTTGTGTGTTCCATCGTCATTAACAGGCTGTGAACGTTACAATTAACTGTCAGTTTTGCGTCGGATTCGAAAATCTAGACTCACAGGAGATCGACCATAAGGTGCCCGAGGCAGCAATTGACCCTTGGAGACAGGTCGGCGGGAGGACGATGTATTGAATCGCGACGCGATTTGTGTGTTCCATTGTCATTAAGAGGCTCTGAACCTTGCAATTAACTGTCAGTTTTGCGTCGGATTCGAAAATCTAGACTCACAGGAGAACGACCATACGGTGTCCGAGGCAGAACTAGACCCTTGGAGACAAGTCGGCTGGAGGACGATGTATTGAATCGCGACGCAATTTGTGTGTTCCACCGTCATTAACAGGCTCTGAACGTTACAATTAACTGTCAGTTTTGCGTTGGATTCGAAAATCTAGACTCACAGGAGATCGACCATAAGGTGCCCGAGGCAGCAATAGACCCTTGGAGACAGGTCGGCCGGAGGACGATGTATTGAATCGCGACGCGATTTGTGTGTTCCATTGTCACTAAGAGGCTCTGAACGTTACAATTAACTGTAAGTTTTGCGTCGGATTCGAAAATCTAGACTCACACGAGAACGACCATAAGGTGCCCGAGGCAGCAATAGACCCTTGGAGACAGGTCGGCCGGAGGACGATGTATTGAATCGCGACGCAATCTGTGTGTTCCATTGTCATTAACAGGCTCTGAACGTTACAATTAACTCTCAGTTTTGCGTCGGATTCGAAAATCTAGACTCACAGGAGATCGACCATAAGGTGCCCGAGGCAGCAATAGACCCTTGGAGACAGGTCGGCCGGAGAACGATGTATTGAATCGCGACGCAATTTGTGTGTTCCATTGTCATTAAGAGGCTCTGTACCTTACAATTAACTGTCAGTTTTGCGTCGGATTCGAAAATCTAGACTCACAGAAGAACGACCATAAGGTGCCCGAGGCAGCACTAGACCCTTGGAGACAAGTCGGTTGGAGGACGATGTATTGAATCGCGACGCGATTTGTGTGTTCCATCGTCATTAACAGGCTCTGAACGTTACAATTAACTGTCAGGTTTGCGTCGGATTCGAAAATCTAGACTCACAGGAGATCGACCATAAGGTGCCCGAGGCAGCAATAGACCCTTGGAGACAGGTCGGCCGGAGGACGATGTATTGAATCGCGACGCAATTTGTGTGTTCTATTGTCATTAAGAGGCTCTGAACCTTACAATTAACTGTCAGTTTTGCGTCGGATTCGAAAATCTAGACTCACTGAGGAACGACCATAAGGTGCCCCTAGGCAGCAATAGACCCTTGGAGACAAATCGGCTGGAGGACGATGTATTGAATCGCGACGCGATTTGTGTGTTCCATTGTCATTAAGAGGCTCTGAACCTTGCAATTAACTGTCAGTTTTGCGTCGGATTCGAAAATCTAGACTCACAGGAGAACGACCATACGGTGTCCGAGGCAGAACTAGACCCTTGGAGACAAGTCGGCTGGAGGACGATGTATTGAATCGCGACGCAATTTGTGTGTTCCACCGTCATTAACAGGCTCTGAACGTTACAATTAACTGTCAGTTTTGCGTTGGATTCGAAAATCTAGACTCACAGGAGATCGACCATAAGGTGCCCGAGGCAGCAATAGACCCTTGGAGACAGGTCGGCCGGAGGACGATGTATTGAATCGCGACGCGATTTGTGTGTTCCATTGTCACTAAGAGGCTCTGAACGTTACAATTAACTGTAAGTTTTGCGTCGGATTCGAAAATCTAGACTCACACGAGAACGACCATAAGGTGCCCGAGGCAGCAATAGACCCTTGGAGACAGGTCGGCCGGAGGACGATGTATTGAATCGCGACGCAATCTGTGTGTTCCATTGTCATTAACAGGCTCTGAACGTTACAATTAACTCTCAGTTTTGCGTCGGATTCGAAAATCTAGACTCACAGGAGATCGACCATAAGGTGCCCGAGGCAGCAATAGACCCTTGGAGACAGTTCGGCTGGAGGACGATGTATTGAATCGCGACGCAATTTGTGTGTTCCATCGTCATTAACAGGCTCTGAACGTTACAATTAACTGTCAGTTGTGCGTCGGATTCGAAAATCTAGACTCACAGGAGATCGACCATAAGGTGCCCGAGGCAGCAATAGACACTTGGAGACAGGTCGGCCGGAGGACGATGTATTGAATCGCGACGCGATTTGTGTGTTCCATCGTCATTAACAGGCTCTGAACGTTACAATTAACTGTCAGTTTTGCGTCGGATTCGAAAATCTAGACTCACAGGAGATCGACCATAAGGTGCCCGAGGCAGCAATAGACCCTTGGAGACAGGTCGGCCGGAGGACGATGTATTGAATCGCGACGGGATTTGTGTGTTCCATCGTCATTAACAGGTTCTGAACGTTACAATTAACTGTCAGTTTTGCGTCGGATTCGAAAATCTAGACTCACAGGAGATCGACCATAAGGTGCCCGAGGCAGCAATAGACCCTTGGAGACAGGTCGGCCGGAGAACGATGTATTGAATCGCGACGCAATTTGTGTGTTCCATTGTCATTAAGAGGCTCTGTACCTTACAATTAACTGTCAGTTTTGCGTCGGATTCGAAAATCTAGACTCACAGAAGAACGACCATAAGGTGCCCGAGGCAGCACTAGACCCTTGGAGACAAGTCGGTTGGAGGACGATGTATTGAATCGCGACGCGATTTGTGTGTTCCATCGTCATTAACAGGCTCTGAACGTTACAATTAACTGTCAGGTTTGCGTCGGATTCGAAAATCTAGACTCACAGGAGATCGACCATAAGGTGCCCGAGGCAGCAATAGACCCTTGGAGACAGGTCGGCCGGAGGACGATGTATTGAATCGCGACGCAATTTGTGTGTTCTATTGTCATTAAGAGGCTCTGAACCTTACAATTAACTGTCAGTTTTGCGTCGGATTCGAAAATCTAGACTCACTGAGGAACGACCATAAGGTGCCCCTAGGCAGCAATAGACCCTTGGAGACAAATCGGCTGGAGGACGATGTATTGAATCGCGACGCGATTTGTGAGTTCCATTGTCATTAAGAGGCTCTGAACCTTACAATTAACTGTAAGTTTTGCGTCGGATTCGAAAATCTAAACTCACAGGAGATCGACCATAAGGTGCCCGAGGCAGCACTAGACCCTTGGAGACAGGTCGGCCGGAGGACGATGTATTGAATCGCGACGGGATTTGTGTGTTCTATCGTCATTAACAGGCTCTGAACGTTACAATTAACTGTCAGTTTTGCGTCGGATTCGAAAATCTAGACTCACAGGAGATCGACCATAACGTGCCCGAGGCAGCAATAGACCCTTGGAGACAGGTCGGCCGGAGGACGATGTATTGAATCGCGACGCGATTTGTGTGTTCCATTGTCATTAAGAGGCTCTGAACGTTACAATTAACTGTCAGTTTTGGGTCGGATTCGAAAGTCTAGACTCACAGGAGATCGACCATAAGGTGCCCGAGGCAGCAATAGACCCTTGGAGACAGGTCGGCCGGAGGACGATGTATTGAATCGCGACGCGATTTGTGTGTTCCATTGTCATTAAGAGGCTCTGAACCTTACAATTAACTGTAAGTTTTGCGTCGGATTCGAAAATCTAGACTCACAGAAGAACGACCATAAGGTGCTCGAGGCAGCACTAGACCCTTGGAGACAAGTCGGCTGGAGGACGATGTATTGAATCGCGACGCAAATTGTGTGTTCCATCGTCATTAACAGGCTCTGAACCTTACAATTAACTGACAGTTTTGCGTCGAATTCAAAAGTCTAAACTCACACGAGAACGACCATAAGGTGCCCGAGGCAGCAATAGACCCTTGGAGACAGGTCGGCCGGAGGACGATGTATTGAATCGCGACGCAATTTGTGTGTTCCATCGTCATTAACAGGCTCTGAACGTTACAATTAACTGTCAGTTTTGCGTCGGATTCGAAAATCTAGACTCACAGGAGATCGACCATAAGGTGCCCGAGGCAGCAATAGACCCTTGGAGACAGTTCGGCCGGAGGACGATGTATTGAATCGCGGCGCAATTTGTGTGTTCCATCGTCATTAACAGGCTCTGAACCTTACAATTAACTGTCAGTTTTGCGTCGGATTCGAAAATCTAGACTCACAGGAGATCGACCATAAGGTGCCCGAGGCAGCACTTGATCCTTGGAGACATGTCGGCTGGAGGACGATGTACTGAATCGGGACGCGATTTGTGTGTTCCATCGTCATTAACAGGCTCTGAACGTTACAATTAACTGTCAGTTTTGCGTCGGATTCGAAAATCTAGACTCACAGGAGATCGACCTTAAGGTGCCCGAGGCAGCAATTGACCCTTGGAGACAGGTCCGCCGGAGGACGATGTATTGAATCGCGACGCGATTTGTGTGTTCCATTGTCATTAAGAGGCTCTGAACCTTGCAATTAACTGTCAGTTTTGCGTCGGATTCGAAAATCTAGACTCACAGGAGATCGACCATAAGGTGCCCGAGGCAGCACTAGATCCTTGGAGACAAGTCGGCTGGAGGACGATGTACTGAATCGCGACGCGATTTGTGTGTTCCATCGTCATTAACAGGCTCTGAACGTTACAATTAACTGTCAGTTTTGCGTCGGATTCGAAAATCTAGACTCACAGGAGATCGACCATAAGGTGCCCGAGGCAGCAATTGACCCTTGGAGACAGGTCGGCCGGAGGACGATGTATTGAATCGCGACGCGATTTGTGTGTTCCATTGTCATTAAGAGGCTCTGAACCTTGCAATTAACTGTCAGTTTTGCGTCGGATTCGAAAATCTAGACTCACAGGAGAACGACCATACGGTGTCCGAGGCAGAACTGGACCCTTGGAGACAAGTCGGCTGGAGGACGATGTATTGAATCGCGACGCAATTTGTGTGTTAGTTTTGCGTCGGATTCGAAAATCTAGACTCACAGGAGAACGACCATACGGTGTCCGAGGCAGAACTGGACCCTTGGAGACAAGTCGGCTGGAGGACGATGTATTGAATCGCGACGCAATTTGTGTGTTCCACCGTCATTAACAGGCTCTGAACGTTATAATTAACTGTCAGTTTTGCGTTGGATTCGAAAATCTAGACTCACAGGAAATCGACCATAAGGTGCCCGAGGCAGCAATAGACCCTTGGAGACAGGTCGGCCGGAGGACGATGTATTGAATCGCGACGCGATTTGTGTGTTCCATTGTCATTAAGAGGCTCTGAACGTTACAATTAACTGTCAGTTTTGCGTCGGATTCGAAAATCTAGACTCACACGAGAACGACCATAAGGTGCCCGAGGCAGCAATAGACCCTTGGAGACAGGTCGGCCGGAGGACGATGTATTGAATCGCGACGCAATTTGTGTGTTCCATCGTCATTAACAGGCTCTGAACGTTACAATTAACTCGCAGTTTTGCGTCGGATTCGAAAATTTAGACTCACAGGAGATCGACCATAAGGTGCCCGAGGCAGCAATAGACCCTTGGAGACAGTTCGGCTGGAGGACGATGTATTGAATCGCGACGCAATTTGTGTGTTCCATCGTCATTAACAGGCTCTGAACGTTACAATTAACTGTCAGTTTTGCGTCGGATTCGAAAATCTAGACTCACAGGAGATCGACCATAAGGTGCCCGAGGCAGCAATAGACCCTTGGAGACAGGTCGGCCGGAGGACGATGTATTCAATCGCGACGCGATTTGTGTGTTCCATCGTCATTAACAGGCAGTGAACGTTACAATTAACTGTCAGTTTTGCGTCGGATTCGAAAATCTAGACTCACAGGAGATCGACCATAACGTGCCCGAGGCAGCAATAGACCCTTGGAGACAGGTCGGCCGGAGGACGATGTATTGAATCGCGACGCGATTTGTGTGTTCCATCGTCATTAACAGGCTCTGAACGTTGCAATTAACTGTCAGTTTTGCGTCGGATTCTAAAATCTAGACTCACAGGAGAACACGACCATACGGTGTCCGAGGCAGCACTATAGCCTTGGTGACAAGTCGGCTGGAGGACGATGTATTGAATCGCGACGCAATTTGTGTGTTCCACCGTCATTAACAGGCTCTGAACGTTACAATTAACTGTCAGTTTTGCGTCGGATTCGAAAGTCTAGACTCACAGGAGATCGACCATAAGGTGCCCGAGGCAGCAATAGACCCTTGGAGACAGGTCGGCCGGAGGACGATGTATTGAATCGCGACGCGATTTCTGTGTTCCATTGTCATTAAGAGGCTCTGAACCTTACAATTAACTGTAAGTTTTGCGTCGGATTCGAAAATCTAGACTCACAGAAGAACGATCATAAGGTGCTCGAGGCAGCACTAGACCCTTGGAGACAAGTCGGCTGGAGGACGATGTATTGAATCGCGACGCAAATTGTGTGTTCCATCGTCATTAACAGGCTCTGAACCTTACAATTAACTGACAGTTTTGCGTCGGATTCAAAAGTCTAAACTCACACGAGAACGACCATAAGGTGCCCGAGGCAGCAATAGACCCTTGGAGACAGGTCGGCCGGAGGACGATGTATTGAATCGCGACGCAATTTGTGTGTTCCATCGTCATTAACAGGCTCTGAACCTTACAATTAACTGTCAGTTTTGCGTCGGATTCGAAAATCTAGACTCACTGAGGAACGACCATAAGGTGCCCGAGGCAGCAATAGACCCTTGGAGACAAATCGGCTGGAGGACGATGTATTGAATCGCGACGCGATTGTGAGTTCCATTGTCATTAAGAGGCTCTGAACCTTACAATTAACTGTATGTTTTGCGTCGGATTCGAAAATCTAAACTCACAGGAGATCGACCATAAGGTGCCCGAGGCAGCACTAGACCCTTGGAGACAGGTCGGCCGGAGGACGATGTATTGAATCGCGACGGGATTTGTGTGTTCTATCGTCATTAACAGGCTCTGAACGTTACAATTAACTGTCAGTTTTGCGTCGGATTCGAAAATCTAGACTCACAGGAGATCGACCATAACGTGCCCGAGGCAGCAATAGACCCTAGGAGACAGGTCGGCCGGAGGACGATGTATTGAATCGCGACGCGATTTGTGTGTTCCATTGTCATTAAGAGGCTCTGAACGTTACAATTAACTGTCAGTTTTGCGTCGGATTCGAAAATCTAGACTCACAGGAGAACGACCATAAGGTGTCCGAGGCATCACTAGACCCATGGAGACAAGTCGCTGGAGGACGATGTATTGAATCGCGAAGCGATTTGTGTGTTCCATCGTCATTAACAGGCAGTGAACGTTACAATTAACTGTCAGTTTTGCGTCGGATTCGAAAATCTAGACTCACAGGAGATCGACCATAAGGTGCCCGAGGCAGCAATTGACCCTTGGAGACAGGTCGGCCGGAGGACGATGTATTGAATCGCGACGCGATTTGTGTGTTCCATCGTCATTAACAGGCTCTGAACGTTACAATTAACTGTCAGTTTTGCGTCGGATTCTAAAATCTAGACTCACAGGAGAACACGACCATACGGTGTCCGAGGCAGCACTATAACCTTGGTGACAAGTCGGCTGGAGGACGATGTATTGAATCGCGACGCAATTTGTGTGTTCCACCGTCATTAACAGGCCCTGAACGTTACAATTAACTGTCAGTTTTGGGTCGGATTCGAAAGTCTAGACTCACAGGAGATCGACCATAAGGTGCCCGAGGCAGCAATAGACCCTTGGAGACAGGTCGGCCGGAGGACGATGTATTGAATCGCGACGCGATTTGTGTGTTCCATTGTCATTAAGAGGCTCTGAACCTTACAATTAACTGTAAGTTTTGCGTCGGATTCGAAAATCTAGACTCACAGAAGAACGACCATAAGGTGCTCGAGGCAGCACTAGACCCTTGGAGACAAGTCGGCTGGAGGACGATGTATTGAATCGCGACGCAAATTGTGTGTTCCATCGTCATTAACAGGCTCTGAACCTTACAATTAACTGACAGTTTTGCGTCGATTTCAAAAGTCTAAACTCACACGAGAACGACCATAAGGTGCCCGAGGCAGCAATAGACCCTTGGAGACAGGTCGGCCGGAGGACGATGTATTGAATCGCGACGCAATTTGTGTGTTCCATCGTCATTAACAGGCTCTGAACGTTACAATTAACTGTCAGTTTTGCGTCGGATTCGAAAATCTAGACTCACAGGAGATCGACCATAAGGTGCCCGAGGCAGCAATAGACCCTTGGAGACAGTTCGGCCGGAGGACGATGTATTGAATCGCGGCGCAATTTGTGTGTTCCATCGTCATTAACAGGCTCTGAACCTTACAATTAACTGTCAGTTTTGCGTCGGATTCGAAAATCTAGACTCACAGGAGATCGACCATAAGGTGCCCGAGGCAGCACTAGATCCTTGGAGACATGTCGGCTGGAGGACGATGTACTGAATCGGGACGCGATTTGTGTGTTCCATCGTCATTAACAGGCTCTGAACGTTACAATTAACTGTCAGTTTTGCGTCGGATTCGAAAATCTAGACTCACAGGAGATCGACCTTAAGGTGCCCGAGGCAGCAATTGACCCTTGGAGACAGGTCCGCCGGAGGACGATGTATTGAATCGCGACGCGATTTGTGTGTTCCATTGTCATTAAGAGGCTCTGAACCTTGCAATTAACTGTCAGTTTTGCGTCGGATTCGAAAATCTAGACTCACAGGAGATCGACCATAAGGTGACCGAGGCAGCACTAGATCCTTGGAGACAAGTCGGCTGGAGGACGATGTACTGAATCGCGACGCGATTTGTGTGTTCCATCGTCATTAACAGGCTCTGAACGTTACAATTAACTGTCAGTTTTGCGTCGGATTCGAAAATCTAGACTCACAGGAGATCGACCATAAGGTGCCCGAGGCAGCAATTGACCCTTGGAGACAGGTCGGCCGGAGGACGATGTATTGAATCGCGACGCGATTTGTGTGTTCCATTGTCATTAACAGGCTCTGAACCTTGCAATTAACTGTCAGTTTTGCGTCGGATTCGAAAATCTAAACTCACAGGAGAACGACCATACGGTGTCCGAGGCAGAACTGGACCCTTGGAGACAAGTCGGCTGGAGGACGATGTATTGAATCGCGACGCAATTTGTGTGTTCCACCGTCATTAACAGGCTCTGAACGTTACAATTAACTGTCAGTTTTGCGTTGGATTCGAAAATCTAGACTCACAGGAAATCGACCATAAGGTGCCCGAGGCAGCAATAGACCCTTGGAGACAGGTCGGCCGGAGGACGATGTATTGAATCGCGACGCGATTTGTGTGTTCCATTGTCATTAAGAGGCTCTGAACGTTACAATTAACTGTCAGTTTTGCGTCGGATTCGAAAATCTAGACTCACAGGAGATCGACCATAAGGTGCCCGAGGCAGCAAAAGACCTTTGGAGACAGGTCGGCCGGAGGACGATGTATTGAATCGCGACGCAATTTGTGTGTTCCATCGTCATTAAAAGGCTCTGAACGTTACAATTAACTGTCAGTTTTGCGTCAGATTCGAAAATCTAGACTCACAGGAGATCGACCATAAGGTGCCCGAGGCAGCAATAGACCCTTGGAGACAGGTCGGCCGGAGGACGATGTATTGAATCGCGACGCGATTTGTGTGTTCCATCGTCATTAACAGGCTCTGAACGTTGCAATTAACTGTCAGTTTTGCGTCGGATTCTAAAATCTAGACTCACAGGAGAACACGACCATACGGTGTCCGAGGCAGCACTATAGCCTTGGTGACAAGTCGGCTGGAGGACGATGTATTGAATCGCGACGCAATTTGTGTGTTCCACCGTCATTAACAGGCTCTGAACGTTACAATTAACTGTCAGTTTTGCGTCGGATTCGAAAGTCTAGACTCACAGGAGATCGACCATAAGGTGCCCGAGGCAGCAATAGACCCTTGGAGACAGGTCGGCCGGAGGACGATGTATTGAATCGCGACGCGATTTCTGTGTTCCATTGTCATTAAGAGGCTCTGAACCTTACAATTAACTGTAAGTTTTGCGTCGGATTCGAAAATCTAGACTCACAGAAGAACGATCATAAGGTGTTCGAGGCAGCACTAGACCCTTGGAGACAAGTCGGCTGGAGGACGATGTATTGAATCGCGACGCAAATTGTGTGTTCCATCGTCATTAACAGGCTCTGAACCTTACAATTAACTGACAGTTTTGCGTCGGATTCAAAAGTCTAAACTCAGACGAGAACGACCATAAGGTGCCCGAGGCAGCAATAGACCCTTGGAGACAGGTCGGCCGGAGGACGATGTATTGAATCGCGACGCAATTTGTGTGTTCCATCGTCATTAACAGGCTCTGAACCTTACAATTAACTGTCAGTTTTGCGTCGGATTCGAAAATCTAGACTCACTGAGGAACGACCATAAGGTGCCCGAGGCAGCAATAGACCCTTGGAGACAAATCGGCTGGAGGACGATGTATTGAATCGCGACGCGATTGTGAGTTCCATTGTCATTAAGAGGCTCTGAACCTTACAATTAACTGTAAGTTTTGCGTCGGATTCGAAAATCTAAACTCACAGGAGATCGACCATAAGGTGCCCGAGGCAGCACTAGACCCTTGGAGACAGGTCGGCCGGAGGACGATGTATTGAATCGCGACGGGATTTGTGTGTTCTATCGTCATTAACAGGCTCTGAACGTTACAATTAACTGTCAGTTTTGCGTCGGATTCGAAAATCTAGACTCACAGGAGATCGACCATAACGTGCCCGAGGCAGCAATAGACCCTAGGAGACAGGTCGGCCGGAGGACGATGTATTGAATCGCGACGCGATTTGTGTGTTCCATTGTCATTAAGAGGCTCTGAACGTTACAATTAACTGTCAGTTTTGCGTCGGATTCGAAAATCTAGACTCACAGGAGAACGACCATAAGGTGTCCGAGGCATCACTAGACCCATGGAGACAAGTCGCTGGAGGACGATGTATTGAATCGCGAAGCGATTTGTGTGTTCCATCGTCATTAACAGGCAGTGAACGTTACAATTAACTGTCAGTTTTGCGTCGGATTCGAAAATCTAGACTCACAGGAGATCGACCATAAGGTGCCCGAGGCAGCAATTGACCCTTGGAGACAGGTCGGCCGGAGGACGATGTATTGAATCGCGACGCGATTTGTGTGTTCCATCGTCATTAACAGGCTCTGAACGTTACAATTAACTGTCAGTTTTGCGTCGGATTCTAAAATCTAGACTCACAGGAGAACACGACCATACGGTGTCCGAGGCAGCACTATAACCTTGGTGACAAGTCGGCTGGAGGACGATGTATTGAATCGCGACGCAATTTGTGTGTTCCACCGTCATTAACAGGCCCTGAACGTTACAATTAACTGTCAGTTTTGGGTCGGATTCGAAAGTCTAGACTCACAGGAGATCGACCATAAGGTGCCCGAGGCAGCAATAGACCCTTGGAGACAGGTCGGCCGGAGGACGATGTATTGAATCGCGACGCGATTTGTGTGTTCCATTGTCATTAAGAGGCTCTGAACCTTACAATTAACTGTAAGTTTTGCGTCGGATTCGAAAATCTAGACTCACAGAAGAACGACCATAAGGTGCTCGAGGCAGCACTAGACCCTTGGAGACAAGTCGGCTGGAGGACGATGTATTGAATCGCGACGCAAATTGTGTGTTCCATCGTCATTAACAGGCTCTGAACCTTACAATTAACTGACAGTTTTGCGTCGATTTCAAAAGTCTAAACTCACACGAGAACGACCATAAGGTGCCCGAGGCAGCAATAGACCCTTGGAGACAGGTCGGCCGGAGGACGATGTATTGAATCGCGACGCAATTTGTGTGTTCCATCGTCATTAACAGGCTCTGAACGTTACAATTAACTGTCAGTTTTGCGTCGGATTCGAAAATCTAGACTCACAGGAGATCGACCATAAGGTGCCCGAGGCAGCAATAGACCCTTGGAGACAGTTCGGCCGGAGGACGATGTATTGAATCGCGGCGCAATTTGTGTGTTCCATCGTCATTAACAGGCTCTGAACCTTACAATTAACTGTCAGTTTTGCGTCGGATTCGAAAATCTAGACTCACAGGAGATCGACCATAAGGTGCCCGAGGCAGCACTAGATCCTTGGAGACATGTCGGCTGGAGGACGATGTACTGAATCGGGACGCGATTTGTGTGTTCCATCGTCATTAACAGGCTCTGAACGTTACAATTAACTGTCAGTTTTGCGTCGGATTCGAAAATCTAGACTCACAGGAGATCGACCTTAAGGTGCCCGAGGCAGCAATTGACCCTTGGAGACAGGTCCGCCGGAGGACGATGTATTGAATCGCGACGCGATTTGTGTGTTCCATTGTCATTAAGAGGCTCTGAACCTTGCAATTAACTGTCAGTTTTGCGTCGGATTCGAAAATCTAGACTCACAGGAGATCGACCATAAGGTGACCGAGGCAGCACTAGATCCTTGGAGACAAGTCGGCTGGAGGACGATGTACTGAATCGCGACGCGATTTGTGTGTTCCATCGTCATTAACAGGCTCTGAACGTTACAATTAACTGTCAGTTTTGCGTCGGATTCGAAAATCTAGACTCACAGGAGATCGACCATAAGGTGCCCGAGGCAGCAATTGACCCTTGGAGACAGGTCGGCCGGAGGACGATGTATTGAATCGCGACGCGATTTGTGTGTTCCATTGTCATTAACAGGCTCTGAACCTTGCAATTAACTGTCAGTTTTGCGTCGGATTCGAAAATCTAAACTCACAGGAGAACGACCATACGGTGTCCGAGGCAGAACTGGACCCTTGGAGACAAGTCGGCTGGAGGACGATGTATTGAATCGCGACGCAATTTGTGTGTTCCACCGTCATTAACAGGCTCTGAACGTTACAATTAACTGTCAGTTTTGCGTTGGATTCGAAAATCTAGACTCACAGGAAATCGACCATAAGGTGCCCGAGGCAGCAATAGACCCTTGGAGACAGGTCGGCCGGAGGACGATGTATTGAATCGCGACGCGATTTGTGTGTTCCATTGTCATTAAGAGGCTCTGAACGTTACAATTAACTGTCAGTTTTGCGTCGGATTCGAAAATCTAGACTCACAGGAGATCGACCATAAGGTGCCCGAGGCAGCAAAAGACCTTTGGAGACAGGTCGGCCGGAGGACGATGTATTGAATCGCGACGCAATTTGTGTGTTCCATCGTCATTAAAAGGCTCTGAACGTTACAATTAACTGTCAGTTTTGCGTCAGATTCGAAAATCTAGACTCACAGGAGATCGACCATAAGGTGCCCGAGGCAGCAATAGACCCTTGGAGGCAGGTCGGCCGGAGGACGATGTATTGAATCGCGACGCGATTTGTGTGTGCCATTGTCATTAAGAGGCTCTGAACCTTACAATTAACTGTCAGTTTTGCGTCGGATTCGAAAATCTAGACTCACAGGAAAACGACCATAAGGTGTCCGAGGCAGCACTAGACCCTTGGAGACAAGTCGGCTGGAGGACGATGTATTGAATCGCGACGCAATTTGTGTTCCATCGTCATTAACAGTCTCTGAACGTTACAATTAACTGCGTCGGATTCGAAAATCTAGACTCACAGGAGATCGACCATAAGGTGCCCGAGGCAGCACTAGACCCTTGGAGACAGGTCGGCCGGAGGACGATGTATTGAATCGCGACGGGATTTGTGTGTTCCATCGTCATTAACAGGCTCTGAACGTTACAATTAACTGTCAGTTTTGCGTCGGATTCGAAAATCTAGACTCACAGGAGATCGACCATAAGGTGCCCGAGGCAGCAATAGACCCTTGGAGACAGGTCGGCCGGAGGACGATGTATTGAATCGCGACGCGATTTGTGTGTTCCATTGTCATTAACAGGCTCTGAACGTTACAATTAACTGTCAGTTTTGCGTCGGATTCGGAAATCTAGACTCACAGGAGAACGACCATAAGGTGTCCGAGGCAGCAATAGACCAATGGAGACAAGTCGGCTGGAGGACGATGTATTGAATCGCGACGCGATTTGTGTGTTCCATCGTCATTAACAGGCTCTGAACGTTACAATTAACTGTCAGTTTTGCGTCGGATTCGAAAATCTAGACTCACAGGAGATCGACCATAAGGTGCCCGAGGCAGCAATAGACCCTTGGAGACAGGTCAGCCGGAGGACGATGTATTGAATCGCGACGCGATTTGTGTGTTCCATCGTCATTAACAGGCTCTGAACGTTACAATTAACTGTCAGTTTTGCGTCGGATTCGAAAACCTAGACTCACAGGAGATCGACCATAAGGTGCCCGAGGCAGCAATAGACCCTTGGAGACAGGTCGGCCGGAGGACGATGTATTGAATCGCGACGGGATTTGTGTGGTCCATCGTCATTAACAGGTTCTGAACGTTACAATTAACTGTCAGTTTTGCGTCGGATTCGAAAATCTAGACTCACAGGAGATCGACCATAAGGTGCCCGAGGCAGCAATAGACCCTTGGAGACAGGTCGGCCGGAGGACGATGTATTGAATCGCGACGCAATTTGTGTGTTCCATTGTCATTAAGAGGCTCTGTACCTTACAATTAACTGTCAGTTTTGCGTCGGATTCGAAAATCTAGACTCACAGAAGAACGACCATAAGGAGCCCGAGGCAGCACTAGACCCTTGGAGACAAGTCGGTTGGAGGACGATGTATTGAATCGCGACGCGATTTGTGTGTTCCATCGTCATTAACAGGCTCTGAACGTTACAATTAACTGTCAGTTTTGCGTCGGATTCGAAAATCTAGACTCACAGGAGAATGACCATAAGGTGCCCGTGGCAGCAAAAGACCCTTGGAGACAGGTCGGCCGGAGGACGATGTATTGAATCGCGACGCAATTTGTGTGTTCCATCGTCATTTAAAGGCTCTGAACGTTACAATTAACTGTCAGTTTTGCGTCAGATTCGAAAATCTAGACTCACAGGAGATCGACCATAAGGTGCCCGAGGCAGCAATAGACCCTTGGAGGCAGGTCGGCCGGAGGACGATGTATTGAATCGCGACGCGATTTGTGTGTGCCATTGTCATTAAGAGGCTCTGAACCTTACAATTAACTGTCAGTTTTGCGTCGGATTCGAAAATCTAGACTCACAGGAAAACGACCATAAGGTGTCCGAGGCAGCACTAGACCCTTAGAGACAAGTCGGCTGGAGGACGATGTATTGAATCGCGACGCAATTTGTGTGTTCCATCGTCATTAACAGTCTCTGAACGTTACAATTAACTGCGTCGGATTCGAAAATCTAGACTCACAGGAGATCGACCATAAGGTGCCCGAGGCAGCACTAGACCCTTGGAGACAGGTCGGCCGGAGGACGATGTATTGAATCGCGACGGGATTTGTGTGTTCCATCGTCATTAACAGGCTCTGAACGTTACAATTAACTGTCAGTTTTGCGTCGGATTCGAAAATCTAGACTCACAGGAGAACGACCATAAGGTGTCCGAGGCATCACTAGACCCATGGAGACAAGTCGGCTGGAGGACGATGTATTGAATCGTGACGCGATTTGTGTGTTCCATCGTCATTAACAGGCTCTGAACGTTACAATTAACTGTCAGTTTTGCGTCGGATTCGAAAATCTAGACTCACATGAGATCGACCATAAGGTGCCCGAGGCAGCAATTGACCCTTGGAGACAGGTCGGTCGGAGGACGATGCATTGAATCGCGACGCGATTTGTGTGTTCCATCGTCATTAACAGGCTCTGAACGTTACAATTAACTGTCAGTTTTGCGTCGGATTCGAAAATCTAGACTCACAGGAGAACACGACCATACGGTGTCCGAGGCAGCACTATAGCCTTGGAGACAAGTCGGCTGGAGGACGATGTATTGAATCGCGACGCAATTTGTGTGTTCCACCGTCATTAACAGGCTCTGAACGTTACAATTAACTGTCAGTTTTGCGTCGGATTCGAAAGTCTAGACTCACAGGAGATCGACCATAAGGTGCCCGAGGCAGCAATAGACCCTTGGAGACAGGTCGGCCGGAGGACAATGTATTGAATCGCGACGCGATTTGTGTGTTCCATTGTCATTAAGAGGCTCTGGACCTTACAATTAACTGTAAGTTTTGCGTCGGATTCGAAAATCTAGACTCACAGAAGAACGACCATAAGGTGCCCGAGGCAGCACTAGACCCTTGGAGACAAGTCGGCTGGAGGACGATGTATTGAATCGCGACGCAAATTGTGTGTTCCATGGTCATTAACAGGCTCTGAACCTTACAATTAACTGTCAGTTTTGCGTCGGATTCAAAAGTCTAGACTCACACGAGAACGACCATAAGGTGCCCGAGGCAGCAATAGACCCTTGGAGACAGGTCGGCCGGAGGACGATGTATTGAATCGCGACGCAATTTGTGTGTTCCATCGTCATTAACAGGCTCTGAACGTTACAATTAACTGTCAGTTTTGCGTCGGATTCGAAAATCTAGACTCACAGGAGATCGACCATAAGGTGCCCGAGGCAGCAATTGACCCTTGGAGACAGGTCGGCCGGAGGACGATGTATTGAATCGCGACGCGATTTGTGTGTTCCATTGTCATTAAGAGACTCTGAACCTTGCAATTAACTGTCAGTTTTGCGTCGGATTCGAAAATCTAGACTCACAGGAGAACGACCATACGGTGTCCGAGGCAGAATTAGACCCTTGGAGACAGGTCGGCCGGAGAACGATGTATTGAATCGCGACGCAATTTGTGTGTTCCATTGTCATTAAGAGGCTCTGTACCTTACAATTAACTGTCAGTTTTGCGTCGGATTCGAAAATCTAGACTCACAGAAGAACGACCATAAGGTGCCCGAGGCAGCACTAGACCCTTGGAGACAAGTCGGTTGGAGGACGATGTATTGAATCGCGACGCGATTTGTGTGTTCCATCGTCATTAACAGCCTCTGAACGTTACAATTAACTGTCAGTTTTGCGTCGGATTCGAAAATCTAGACTCACAGGAGAATGACCATAAGGTGCCCGAGGCAGCAAAAGACCCTTGGAGACAGGTCGGCCGGAGGACGATGTATTGAATCGCGACGCAATTTGTGTGTTCCATCGTCATTAAAAGGCTCTGAACGTTACAATTAACTGTCAGTTTTGCGTCAGATTCGAAAATCTAGACTCACAGGAGATCGACCATAAGGTGCCCGAGGCAGCAATAGACCCTTGGAGGCACGTCGGCCGGAGGACGATGTATTGAATCGCGACGCGATTTGTGTGTGCCATTGTCATTAAGAGGCTCTGAACCTTACAATTAACTGTCAGTTTTGCGTCGGATTCGAAAATCTAGACTCACAGGAAAACGACCATAAGGTGTCCGAGGCAGCACTAGACCCTTGGAGACAAGTCGGCTGGAGGACGATGTATTGAATCGCGACGCAATTTGTGTTCCATCGTCATTAACAGTCTCTGAACGTTACAATTAACTGCGTCGGATTCGACAATCTAGACTCACAGGAGATCGACCATAAGGTGCCCGAGACAGCACTAGACCCTTGGAGACAGGTCGGCCGGAGGACGATGTATTGAATCGCGACGGGATTTGTGTGTTCCATCGTCATTAACAGGCTCTGAACGTTACAATTAACTGTCAGTTTTGCGTCGGATTCGAAAATCTAGACTCACAGGAAATCGACCATAACGTGCCCGAGGCAGCAATAGACCCTTGGAGACAGGTCGGCCGGAGGACGATGTATTGAAACGCGACGCGATTTGTGTGTTCCATTGTCATTAACAGGCTCTGAACGTTACAATTAACTGTCAGTTTTGCGTCGGATTCGAAAATCTAGACCCACAGGAGAACGACCATAAGGTGTCCGAGGCATCACTAGACCCATGGAGACAAGTCGGCTGGAGGACGATGTATTGAATCGCGACGCGATTTGTGTGTTCCATCGTCATTAACAGGCTCTGAACGTTACAATTAACTGTCAGTTTTGCGTCGGATTCGAAAATCTAGACTCACAGGAGATCGACCATAAGGTGACCGAGGCAGCAATAGACCCTTGGAGACAGGTCGGCCGGAGGACGATGTATTGAATCGCGACGCGATTTGTGTGTTCCATCGTCATTAACAGGCTCTGAACGTTACAATTGTCAGTTTTGCGTCGGATTCGAAAATCTAGACTCACAGGAGATCGACCATAAGGTGCCCGAGGCAGCAATAGACCCTTGGAGACAGGTCGGCCGGAGGACGATGTATTGAATCGCGACGGGATTTGTGTGTTCCATCGTCATTAACAGGTTATGAACGTTACAATTAACTGTCAGTTTTGCGTCGGATTCGAAAATCTAGACTCACAGGAGATCGACCATAAGGTGCCCGAGGCAGCAATAGACCCTTGGAGACAGGTCGGCCGGAGGACGATGTATTGAATCGCGACGCAATTTGTGTGTTCCATTGTCATTAAGAGGCTCTGTACCTTACAATTAACTGTCAGTTTTGCGTCGGATTCGAAAATCTAGACTCACAGAAGAACGACCATAAGGTGCCCGAGGCAGCACTAGACCCTTGGAGACAAGTCGGTTGGAGGACGATGTATTGAATCGCGACGCGATTTGTGTGTTCCATCGTCATTAACAGGCTCTGAACGTTACAATTAACTGTCAGTTTTGCGTCGGATTCGAAAATCTAGACTCACAGGAGAATGACCATAAGGTGCCCGAGGGAGCAAAAGACCCTTGGAGACAGGTCGGCCGGAGGACGATGTATTGAATCGCGACGCAATTTGTGTGTTCCATCGTCATTTAAAGGCTCTGAACGTTACAATTAACTGTCAGTTTTGCGTCAGATTCGAAAATCTAGACTCACAGGAGATCGACCATAACGTGTCCGAGGCATCACTAGACCAATGGAGACAAGTCGGCTGGAGGACGATGTATTGAATCGCGACGCGATTTGTGTGTTCCATCGTCATTAACAGGCTCTGAACGTTACAATTAACTGTCAGTTTTGCGTCGGATTCGAAAATCTAGACTCACAGGAGATCGACCATAAGGTGCCCGAGGCAGCAATAGACCCTTGGAGACAGGTCAGCCGGAGGACGATGTATTGAATCGCGACGCGATTTGTGTGTTCCATCGTCATTAACAGGCTCTGAACGTTACAATTAACTGTCAGTTTTGCGTCGGATTCGAAAATCTAGACTCACAGGAGATCGACCATAAGGTGCCCGAGGCAGCAATAGACCCTTGGAGACAGGTCGGCCGGAGGACGATGTATTGAATCGCGACGGGATTTGTGTGGTCCATCGTCATTAACAGGTTCTGAACGTTACAATTAACTGTCAGTTTTGCGTCGGATTCGAAAATCTAGACTCACAGGAGATCGACCATAAGGTGCCCGAGGCAGCAATAGACCCTTGGAGACAGGTCGGCCGGAGGACG